>NC_141597.1:43660890-43969015 GCF_047967505.1 Dipteris shenzhenensis
TGACAAAGATGTAAAAACGAAAAATGTACTCAAAGTCTTCTACAACTTTACTTCAGATCTTGGGGTAAGATCTAGGATCTAGAGAAAGATATCCATTAGGGGAGAATTGGGGTTTCCAAAGGGCCCCCAATTAGTGTTTCCTAATTTCAAGGGATTAGTGAGGTATTTGAGGTGTACCAATGGGAGTGCTCCTTTTTGTGGGGCAATGCCATGTTGAGGTGGAGGGTGGGCAGACCTGCAAACAGTCCCTATTGGGTACTCCTCTTACACCGGGGACCACTCAAACCATTCCCCCCCCCTCAACCCATGCTTGACCCTTCTCCCATATGCACCTCCCCCAAACAAACCTACAAGTCATTCAAGAGGAGGTGGGCCCTTCTGGGTGAATTCTCTACCCCTCTCAGCTTGTTACAGGCTGCCCCCTCCTCTTCTCTGGTCCAGCTCCATTCTCCCTCCATTTTTCAAACGTGGGAACTCATTTGGCATCTTCTCTGCCCCCTCCTCCTCTGGTCCACTGTGTTTCTCCCTCTCTAGCACCTCCTGTAGCAGCTGCTCATTCTCTCTCCATTCCTAGCTACAGCACCTCCTATAGCAGTAGCTGCTCATCCCCCTCTACTCTTTCTTCCTCCATTCCTAGCTACAGTACCTCCTGTAGTGGCTGCTCATCCCCCTCTGCTCTTTCTCCCTCCATTCCTAGCTACAACACCTCCTGGAGCAGCTGCTCATCCCCCTCTACTCTTTCTCCCTCCATTCCTAGCTACAGCACCTCTTGGAGCTTCTCTCAACCTTCACTTGCACCCTCTATACCTTCTTCCTTGTAGACCCATTTACATGGCAATGCTTTCTTTCATGTGGCAAAGAAACTAAGTCCCAAGTCTTATTCTTCATAAGTGAACTCATCTCTGATTGAATAGCATACTCCCACTTGCATTGATCCTCGTGCATCATAGCCTCTCTGTAGCAAGAAGGCTCCCCATAATCAGTAAGCATCACATAGTCTACCCTTGGAACAAACCTATCAGGTGGTCTAGACACTCTAGATGATCTTCTCAAGGGCAATTCAGCTTGTTGTCCCACCTGCATATCAGCCAAATTTGGCTCATCATTTCCACCAATAGATGATCCATCATCTACCCTTGATTGTATACCTATGGGAGTACTTGGTGGTACCATTTCTTGCACATTTGGTGCATGGATAGCTTCCTATCTATCAACATATGCAGGTGGATTCACGTTTTGGAAAGTGATTCTCCTCATTTCCACATCCCTCATGGGTGCCTTATGCATCTTCTTCTCATTGAAGACTACATCATGGCTACGTATGATCTTCTTTGCTTCTGGATCCCAGAGATGATAGCCCATCTCTCCACTTTCACCATAACCCAGAAAGATGCATTTCCTAGACTTAGGATCCAGCTTCTTTCGAAGCTCTTTTAGCACATGTGCATATGCCTCACACCCAAATATATGCAAATGAGAGTAAGAGGGCTTCTTGCCACTCCATGCCTCTTCAGGAATACCACCATCCAAACTCTTACTAGGTGATCTATTGATCACCTGCACTGTAGTCTTCATTGCCTCAGCCCAAAAACCACCAGAAAGACGCATTGGAAAGCATGCATTGCAACCTTTCTTGAATGGTACGGTTCATCTTTTCTGCAACTGGATTTTGCTCTGGAGTACGAGGGGATGTGAGCTCCCTCTTAATCCCATGTTTATCACAGAAATACTGAAAGTCATGAGAGAGATACTCTCCACCATTGTCAATCCGTAGGCATTCAAGCGTTCTACCTGACTGATTCTCAACCAAGGCCAGCCATTTCTGAAATACCTGGAACACATCACTCTTCCGAGCTATGGCATAAGTCCACACTTTCCTAGTTGCATCATCAATGAATGTCACATAGTATTTAGCCCCGCCTAATGATCGTGTAGGCATGGGACCACATATGTCTAAATGCATCAAATCAAGCTTTTCAAACTCTTTCTTTCCTCTTCTTTTATGGGCTGATTTAGTCTGCTTCGCATAGAGACAGTGCTCACAAAATTCAAAATTAGAGAAACTCAAATGCGGTACGTAACCCAAACGGCATAAGAGTTTCATCCCATTTTGGCTCATATGGCCCAATTGGCAATGCCATAAAGAAGTGCTTGGCTGCTCGGTTATTGCAACAACATTATCAAATACCCCTAATACATGTAAGGGATACAAAGTCCCACACTTGGCACCTTTGGCCAAAAGCATAGAGCCCTTCTGAATTTTCCAATTCCCAAAACCAAAATTGGTCTGAAAACCACCATCATCTAGCTGACCCGTTGAAATGAGACTCTTGGTCAGCTTAGGCACATGTCTCACATTTTTCAAAATAAATGCAGACCCATTTGCAAAAGAAAACTTTATGTCACCTACTCCCACTATGTCACATGCATAGTCATTTCCAAGATGCACACAACCTGAATATGCATCATCTGAAGTGGTAAGCAACTCTCTAGATAAACTAGACATGAAGAGAATGTCATTCTCACTATCATGTGTGACTGCATTGATCTCCTCGATCTTCACTTTTCCTTTGTCCTCCCTTGGACTCTCTTCCTTCTAATTTGCACCCCAATTTGCTCTCTTTTTCTTATCCTTTTGCTCTCTTTTTAGCTTGTAGCAATCCTTTTTCATATGGCCCTTCTTGCCACAGTGGTAACACTCAATGTTTCGTGCCCTGGATTTGCTACAAGACTTCCCTCTTTCTTGGGACTCCCCCCTGAACTGTGATCTGCCCCTTTGCATATTTAAGGCTGCATCTTGCTTGTTGCCGTGCATAGACTTCCGTCTAATCTCCTCAGCCAACAAGCTACCCACAACATCATCAAATTTCAGTATTCCACCAGGTGCAGAGTTATTGACTACTGTACGGAAGGTATTTCATGAGGATGGCAATGAACATAAGAGAAATATTACCTTAGTTTCCGCATCAAAATTCATCTTCTGAGCATGAAGCTGGCTGAAAATAATATTGAATTCATTCAAGTGAGAAGCAATGGAGACCCCTTCCTTCATCTGTAGCTCAAACAACCTCTTCATGAAGTAAACTTTATTAGATGCAGTTTCCTTCTCATAAGTGGCACACAGTTTCTTCCACATATCTTCCGTAGTCAGCTCATTTTTTAAATGTGAAATAAACTGACTCTGCAAGATGAAGTCTAATAGTAGACTTTGCTAATGCATCCAACTCATTCCAATCATCCTCATACATATCTGCAGGCTTAGCGTCAATACCTGCCAAGGGTTTAATCCGCTTCTTTTGAATGAGCACATCCCTTATTTGTTCTTTCCACAAAGAAAAGTATGTCCCATCAAACTTTTTAATGCTGAAAAACTCCTTTTCAGACATGGAAGAGGATGCCATGATGCAAATGAAACAAAATCCCAATTGCTAGTACCTACAAGAGAGAATCACACTAAATACCAAGTGCACCCAAATGTGTATGCCACAATAGAGTGAAATGTCACCAAAACTCAAAGCTCAAAGCATCAAAAGATGCAGCTGACTCATGTGCATGTACTATGCATCCATATGAGCAAATCTAGCTCAAAAGAAAATGCCAACTGCAATGGCAATCCAAAATGCCAATAAGGGCCAAATGGCTCAAGCATAAACATCGTCCATGGGCATATGCATCAACAATATCTCATCCAAGAGAGAATAACACTATCAGTGCATCACCTACAATGTGTCAAAGCTATCCCTCAGCATAAAATAGCATCCATGTGCAAAGCGTCCATAAAAATAGCATCCCACAAGGCAATTTGGGCCTATCAGCGCATCCAATAAGGATCGCAATGCATCCAAATGGCCTATAAATCATCCACTGCAACCCAATGCACACCACGAATGAGCACACATGGCTCAAACTGCAACCAGAGTGATCTGCATAAGGTATGCTCAAGAAATCATGGTCCCACAGCAATGACCGCTACTGAATCATTGAGCAAAAAGTTATGAGCAAAATACTGATAGGGGTCAAACTGTCATGAAAAACACCTACTTCTACAATTAAGGCTCACGCTGAAATTCATGAAGTAGCTAGAGTTATAGGTAATGCACCTGGGATCAATGGTTGCATATTGGACGGCACGAATTTAAGCACCTTTTGCATCCATCTCCTCCATTAGATCTTGATGGAATCAAGGGCCCGGATTCTAGCACCTCTTTCTTGCATCTCCACCCTTGGATCTATTTCTTTATGGATGGTTGAGAATGACCCGTCTTCTATTTTGATCTCTTTCATTAGATCCTTCCATTTTTCAAGGGTTTAGATTTAATCCCTTTATCCTTTGATAGTATCCCTTGGATCTAGACGTTGATCTAATGGCTGGAAGTGCTCTACCCCAAATTTGAATGTATCCCTTGGATTGTAGATGAAATCAATGGCTAGGAGTGAAGATCAAGGTCTAAAACATGGGTGAGATATCTACCCATCCATAAATGCTCAACATGGCCTTTTGTACACATCAACATACCATTTCCCCACACAAAGGAGCACACTCATTGGTACACCTCAAATGTCTCTCTAACCCCTTGAAATTAGGAAAAATTAATCGGAGGCCCTTTTGAGACCCCATTTCTCCCCTAATAAGTTTGCATGGACCCTCAGATCAAACCGACTAGCCATGGTGTTGTTTACAGAGTAGAGATGACTAAGAACCCTATGACTTAGAGACACTCCAGTAGACCTAAGACCTCGACTACGCATGGGTGTATCTATTTCTAACTGTCATCTACACAGCCAAGCTACATTGTCTAAGGAACTGTAGAAGGCTACAAAAGGTACTATAGAAATGCTATATATAGAAAATTTTCTCCCTTTTTGCTTCAATTTGCCTCTACCACGCAATAGAAGTTAGGAATGCCATGTAATAATCTTGGAGGGGCTCCATGTAGCCCTACAGAGATGCCATGTATGTACTCCCACCTAAAGTTTTTATGTAATGGTTACTTTTTTAGTTCCATATATCATTTTTGTCTTGAGCATACATTAATAGAACTTTCCTTCTTTCTTTCTATCTATTTATCTATCAATCACATGCACACTTTTTTTTGCTGAAATCCATATGTATCATATCACAAGAAACTATGAAACTGTCCTCGCAAAAAGAGGGGACAAGCAGTTTCAACATCAAAAGATCTCATTATAGGACAAAAGGCAAGATAATCCAGATCCTGTGCATGCAAGTAGTCAAAGATTTAAAATGGAGAAGTTGGAAAGACTCTACCAACCCACAGGGGTAGACTTGCTCTTCCTGGGCTAGTCCCTCAGGAAGACCAACCACAAACACCATTATTGCAACCCGAATCGCCTAGAGCAAGAAGACTAAAGGCAACCAGAAAACACCACCAAGAACTACAAAGGCGGATGCAAGCTTCACGGAACCGAATAGCTGCAACCTTATAACCAAGGACTGTTTTAAAAGCAAAAGAAGCTGTTTGACCAACTCCACACAGGAAACCACAAACCCAACTGGTTCCACAATTAGTCACAGCTAGGCAGCTCCCAATGCAGCTCCAACTGTTGGGAAGCAAGATTAGCTTGCAACCAAGAACCTGTCCAAATGGCTGCAATGAACTGCTATAACATCTCCAAGGGGAAGTGCACCTAGTTGAATGCTTCCAAGAGGAAGTGTGACATGGATCAATGCATGATCCAAGCAGCTCAAAAAACAATAGGAGACTTGTTCGAACTGGGAGCGACTGTTCACAAGCGCATGCCACCTTCGAACAACTACCACGAACATGGGAATAGCAAGTCGGCCACTCCTAGCAAACTCGGAGCTTTAGAACTTGAAATGGAGGTGGGACTAAAAGTTCATACAAGACAGCAGCCCTGAAGGTGCTGAGTATGGAAAAAACTGAAAAAGGCTGAAAGAAAACCGGCCTATTCCAGAGAAACCTAGCTCACTGCCTAGGGGATCTCTAAAACTGGGGCTAATAGCCAAGTGGGGGGACTATATAGCCAGTGAATCCCTCGCGGAGTGAAGATGTAGAAAACACCTGCAGGCCAAGCCTTGCAGAAACAAGCACGCCTCTCGATAGTCACCCTAGAGCCTGGAGTCCCGTGCTCCCAGGTGGACCATAGAGTGTAAATGATATCCTGCCATATGGCAACTAGGGTAGCCGTGGGTGGAATTGGGTGCTCGCCCATCATAAGACTGCAAGCGAGCCACCCAAATGTTCCAAGACGTGATGCTGGCTACCACCTCCCAAAGACTGTCCTCCTTAGGAGGTGGAGCTAGACTGTTAGGGGGGACTGCCTCGTGGAGTGCGATCCTCTGGATGCTCTGACCCTGAATCTGAAACACGTGTCCTCCCTTTGTCAACCAAGCCACCATCCCCCCAATTGTAGTCTCTATGAAGACTCTGCATACATGTCATGATCCTGAGGGCTCCCATCTAGATCCTCGCTGTGCTACGATAGCTCCACAGGCAATGAGGGATAGTCTCCAGGGCACCATCAGAGTAACAATGGCACTGCCCGTCCACTTGCATCTGCTCCAACCACGGTCCAATGGGCAAGCCTCCGTGGGCGGCTAGCCAAAAGAAGTAAGAGATCTTCCTCGGCCACAAGCTGGACCACAACCACATCCAGAACCTGGAGTGCACATCCCGGGGCACTCTCGCCCAATGTCTCTCCCTCGAAGGGGTCCACCTTGACGAGTCCATTTGAAGCCTCCTGCCAATCTGTGTGGTGTAGGAAAAGAAGGGCACCTCATCCACCTGCTCAGCTGGGCTGCCCTTGGAGGGCCAGAACCACTCTCCTGGATCCCACTGCATCTCCCTCAGGGGTCTACCTTCCCACAATCAAAGGCGCCATCTAGAGGCATCCTACTCTGAAATACTGGGAGGGTCAATGTGCCACTCCTTCTCCAAACGGCCCACCACTTTGATCATCTGCTAGTGTATCCCATTAAGACTCCCATCCATCTCAGGTTCACTCTCAGTGAGTGGCTGAAGTAGGCCTCCAAGTCCTACACGGAAGAAGCCGAGGTGCGTGTTGCCGTGCTACATCAACATCCTCGAGGGAACACCAGTACGGGAAAATTGCCCCAACCATCTGCTGTCTCTCCAAACGTGAAGTCCTTCCCACCAGGACTCCGCAATGGCTAAGTCAATCTTGCCCATCTGCTGCCTTGCCCCTCGCAAATGTGCTAGGGCATCAAGCCTCGTCGCCTCTGTCTCCATAGGTAGTCTGCTCTAATGGCCAAAGGACCCTGCTGGACCACTATCCCATTGTGCTCAACTAATGTGAGTCTCGAGCATATGGCCCTCATGATCTCTGATCTTTGGGTGCCACATAAGGGCCTGGCGCTCAAACTCCTCTTTGCATCTAGGCGGAGCACGGATGAGAGACTTGCTAGGGTATTGAATTCTGAGAAAGATTAGCCCGGACCAAGTCACAAATGAAATTGAAGCATGGCCAGGGCAATTGGAGATGCTCTTCAAGATGGACATCATAAGCCCTTGAAAACTCCATGAAAGTCTCCCAAAGCTCTTGGATTCATGGCTTGACATACCGAATTATGAGGACCAAGTCCTTGCGATTGTGATCTCACCTACCAGTCTCTGCCATACCCTGTGAAGACTCCCCATCAGGGGAGAGCCCTTCCCCATAAGGGGGGCCTCTAAGAAGATCCATCGATGTGAAGGCTGCCAATGTCTCCCAGTGCGTGGGGTGTGTTCCTTAGAAGCCCTCACTGTAAGAGGAGCTTCCAAGGCTTTGCACTTGGGGTGAAGCCACGGACCACCAACTTGCCCAAAAGGGCCCTGCTCTGCATCTCTGGGTCAATGATACCCAAGCCTCCCAGTGCCTGCGGCATGATCACTGTCTGCCAAGCTACTCAGGCCCTAGTGTTCCTCATGCCATTTGAACTTGCCCAAAGGAAGTTCCGTACCAACCATCAGAGCTGCCCAATGCAACCTCTTTGAAAGCACCAGCAGGAGGCGATATACCAGGCCGTGGCAAGAAGGACTTGGTTTGCCACTAAGGCGCGATCTGCTAAGGAGAGTTTGGCCGAGCTCCAATAGAGAAGCTTGCACCAAACACTCTCAAGGACCGGGGCAATCTGCTGCTCTGCTGTAATGTCAATACCCACTTGGCATCTGAGGTATCTCGCTGTCTGGCCCCACGGTATCCATTTGAAGCCAAAGTCACTCCCCCGCTCCCGGAAGGGTTGAGTACTTGAGGTGGAAGGAGGGCAATTGTGAAAGGGGTAGTGAAGAGAGGGAATTAATTATGCGCTCTTATGCATCTGACATCAAAGAACCTTTGCAGAAGGAACCTGAATGGAAAAGTCCCACGTCATAAACATTCGCTCTTATGCATCTGACATCAAAGAACCATTGCAGAAGGAACCTGAATGGATTATGCGCTCTTATGCATCTGACATCAAAGAACCATTGCAGAAGGAACCTGAATGGAAAGGTCCCAAAGTCATGAGCAACCAATAAGAATTTAACGGACTGAAAACAAGTGGACCTATATCAAATTTCACGACTCTCTAGAGAACGAAATAATTCAAACTTTTATTTTACCTTTTGGAAGGACGACAACAATCACGACAGCCTTTCCACTCCACTAGGGCAGGCCAAAAACCCTAGGATCCCAAACTTGAGCAGTTCATTCAACTAGTGCTTCTCGTGCTTACCGCTCTTAGAGGGTGATTTTGCCTATGCCTCCCATTCCGTCGACGTCTCTTTGGCGTGCACCGAGTGGGCTGCATAAGGAAAACCACCGTTTAGGGGCCTCGCGAACTCGTGTTCCTTAAAAATATGAGAGCCATATATGGGAGTGGCTGCAAGCTTTCAACCTGCCATAGGTCAGAAGTTTGAACACATTGTTGCAATACACAAATGTGTTTGAAGCTCTTCCAAATAATAAGCGTCCAGTGGGCTGTGAAATTGGGATGGTACATGCGTCGCGGTGTTCTGTCATGTGCGTTGGAGAATCAGGCTCCTTGATTACAGCTATTATCGTTAAGACCTCAGGTTTGAAATTTCTGCTGAGATTTTGCCCGCTTGGCTTGAGTCTACATGTGAATGATGTAAGAAATCTTTTCACGATCTGAAGCGGCTTTATTATTGGTCTGTCGATGCTCCGGCAGGACCTTTGGAGTATGTCTGAGAGCCAGAAAAATGCCAGCCATGGAGTTCTATGACAGGCCTGCCTATGTTTCGTCCAGGCCCCTTTCTCAGTACTCAAGAGAAAGAGCCTACAGCATAGACCCTTGCTAGAGTCTGATCTAGGCTCAAGAAAGATAGTGAGTTTCTGTGTGACCTCTTGCTCTGCACTTCGACCATTTATCTTTAGCAAATCTAACATGTGGTCTTTCATTAGATGCAGAGATACCTCTTTCCATGGTTTTCTCAATGAGGTTACCATCTAGCCATGGTGGTGCTACCTTTCGCGAAGGTAGCCCCTTCTGATACTTTTTATAGTGGCTTAGCCAGTTGCCTTAGGTAATGAGATGTTGGAAGCTAGTGCATTCACGTTGCGTGGGATTATTGCAGCTTGTAGGGCTTGTTCAAATTCGTATCAGAGCAGACTCAAGCCAGAGTCCTCGATACTGCAGGACCTGTAAAACAACCCGTTGGATCGAGCAATTTGCTTAGCCGTATCGAGCCGACCCCCGTGAGAGAAAGCTCGTCGTAAGGTCAGGACATGCATCCCATACCATAGGCCGCTTCCTCTTGCTCTCTTTGGCCAAGAAATCTTCATCCAAAGGAGGCTCCCACTCCTTGGATCCTAAATAACTTCCAGGCGTAGCACTAGCTATCTTTAGTAGTAGGTTGCATGCCCGAAGTAGCTTTACTGAAATCATCCTTTTCTCTCTGTTAATCTTGGAATGGCCATGCCTTTTCTTAGACTAGCCCAATCCACAGGATCTAAACCTCATCCATGCCAGCTTTAATCTCAACCCTGGGTGAGATTGTGTCCCAACCCTAGATCCAATCCAAGATCGTAGTTTAGTTTGGTCTTTGATCCTAGACAGTTCAGTCTTGTTAGGCCCTAGTTAGTATAGTTATAGACATATGTTGTCATAACTCAGGGTAGGAAAACTAATCAATGATTCTCAGACTATACTAGAATCAAATTCCAAATAATATTATCTGGAACGTAGTCCCTCTAACTATACAAGGTAAATTGAGAAGTATTTATCTCTAGTCTGAGTATACTTAGGAATTGATTATATCTCACTTTCTCAATTGTCATCCGAGGTTTGTGTAAGGCATATTCAACATCTTGTTGAATATCACGATTTTGATTCATCTTAGAATCATAACAGTTTTATGTTAAACAATCTCAATGTTGTAATTTTTCAATGACTTGCCACAGTTTACCAGACTATACTTCTCTTTTAGATCAGAATTCACTGTATATCTGCAGGGTAGTATCTATCTGAAAACCCTTAGAATTGATCTGAATATAGTCCACTCGGTAGACTTACTGCACTTTTATCAACTTCCTTAACAGAAGTTAAATAAGCCAATAGTGACAGGCTTACCAAATGTCATGATCATTTAACAAGCTACTCGTAATGCTACCCAAAATCCATCGCATATGCCTTTGTTCATGACTCCTTCCCAAAAGTCAATTTATGATACCGCAAAGTATCAAGCAAGTTCACAATACGAACTTTATTCATAATTACATTGGCCTTAGGAAAGTAATCAACGTTACTAATCATTGGCCAAATAACCTTTAAGAATTCTTTGCTACCATGGCCTTTCTTGCTTTGGTATATCAAATGGCCAAAGCGGGCCGGAATCAATTGACGAGAGCTCTAGTTGGGAATGGGTCAATGATGGAATCTTAGTAATTTTTTTGTCTCTGGGGCTTATTGCAATGGATATAGAGACTAAGAGAAACAGTAAATTGAAGAGGTCGGACCGTTCAAACAAAAAGTGATTCATGCATGAAGTACTTGCTGGGGTGACACTTCTCTTTCAGGTGGTATCAAACCTTTGGCCCCAGCTTACATCAACTTCTAACGAAGAAGCGAGCATAAGCAGATAGGTCAAGTTGTTGACATCGGATTGGTCAGATGGTGATTAGTGCTCTAAGCAGCTGTGCAAGAAAGACATGCTTCTGGGAAGGGGTGATTAGCAACGACTGGCGAGGTTTGGGATAGTGGGGAACTTGGAGCATGAGTCTGGTGAAGTGGAAACCATGTTGGAGAAAGGGACCTTCACAGCGATTTTGGTCGTCTGCTTTCATTTCTTTTTCTATTCATTTGGAAACTTTGCATTGTTGGTCTCAATATCGTGGCGAACAGAGTTAGATGAAGCATCTGAGCCTCTTACCTTAGAAGTAGAAGATGCCCCAGCTGTTCAGACTTTGAAACGGGGAGTCAGGCTTGAGCATAGTTTAAATTGTCTGTCGAAGGCTCCTGAGGTTTCGGAAGCAATTGCTCTTGATTTTGACCACAAGCCCAAATTTTGCCCTAGAGACTCCACAGGTCTTTAGAAACCCAGTATAGCTGCTTATGCTTGGGCACTGATGACGACTTAAGCTTTGCTTTGCTGGCAAAGTATGTCTACCTTTTGTTTTTCAAAAAAATTTTGTTACCTCTTTTTTCTTCTCTTTTATTTTCTTTGTAAAATGTTGATCTTTAGGACAATGAAATTCTGAATTTGTACGAATGGATTTATTCTAGTCTTACAAAGGTATTACTATTACTTTGGAGGTCATTTCTGGGCCTTCAACTAGGACTCGCATCTCTCTTCCATATGTTCAGTGTGTTAACCGTTGGAAGAATATCCAAAATAATCTCGTGCTAAATGACCCTGACGTTTCGGGGAAGCACGCTTGCATCAAATGGAACTCACAGAAATCAGTGTAGAGAGCTCTCGATGGCCATGCAAGGTTTTGAAGAACTCTTGGTCCCTACCTGCATGTACCCTCCAGGAAGCAAACGCCAAGCCCACATGGCTTGATCATGAGCTGTCTTAATAATGGTCAAACAGGATTTGCAGAGAAAGGAAAGTGTGTAAACTTTTCTTCCTGATTGATTCAGGAACAGAGAATACATTTCTTTTTATATTCATATATATATGCCTTCAGCATGGCTGGAAGAATTTTATATAGCGAAAACCAGTACCTCAGTTGACAGTCATAAATGTGGTTTTATTCCATTATGACACAACTATCTGTTTCCAGTTTTCTTATTTCTGAAGATTTTATTTGCATGATATCCTCAAGTATCAGTTCTTTCTATGATAGTTTTTTCTTTATATCAATGGTCATCAATGGTCAAGCATTATCCTCTGGAATCTATAAATTTACAGATTCCTTTATCGGGATCTGTTTATAGAATATATCAGAATTCTGATGGCCTTTCATGGAATATCATGGCGAAAGTGATACAACTTTCTACTCTATCCATCAGTAATATATCTATTATTTTGGACGTAGGAAATTTTGGAGCCATCCAATCTGAGAACAGGAATTTCCACTTACAAGACATGGTAAGTGATTGATCGGAAGAAAATCTTGCAGAGGAAAGGGGAATCCTTTATGCGGTTTTCAAGCAAACGGGGAAAGATCACAAGCAACGATGTCAACAATGTCTTAAGTACATCTTTCATGTCTATTAGGCTGTTCTGAGTTTTAAAAAAAAACCCTTGTATATGTACGCAAGGAGAAAAATGGATTGTTTTCTTGAGTTTGTTTCAGGAGAGCATTCTTTTGAATGAACAGCTTATGGAGCATAATCTGGTCATCTAGTGATCATTGATAAAATATTTTTGTGATTCTAAGGCTCACAGTTTATAGATTATCTAGCTTGATGGCAAGTATTTTCCAATGAAGCATATGATGCAAAGTGAGTGGATCAGGACTCTGATATTCCTTAAATTTTAAAGTTATATTCAGAAGTATGATGGCCCGACGATACATGACCAAGTTCAAGGGTAATGGTAACTTCCCACTGAGGGGTATCTCCCACAAAGGCAAGATGTTTTGAAAGCACAACACTTTTTCAAGGGAGAAGAGGTCTATACAAGGCTTCCCAAAAGGAAGGCAAGTAAAAGAGCAGCATGTGCTTGCCAAGTGCTCTAGACGGCAGCTGGCCAAAAAGAGCAAGAAAAACCACAAGAGTCCGAAGGGAGTGAAACCACTCCATAGACCAGGGGCCAAAGCCAATTGAACCAGTATTGGAAGAGCTACCAGAGGTGGAAGGGTTGAAAGAGAACATTCAGTCCTGAGTAACTTGTCTTTTATACCGACAAGAGAGGGCATCTAGTCAAATTTATGAAGTAGCCGACATAATAAGTCAAGTGGGTGATTGAACATTTTTGTATTTTTGAGTTTTGCAGCTGTATCCAAGAACTTATCAATTGAGGTCAACTGATTAGAAGCTGAGGGGATGTCATGAGACGGTATTTTTAGTGATATTCCTAGAAATAAAGAATTTTTTTTTAAATTGCTGTTTAACTTTGATTGAACACATGTTGACTTGTGTTAACTTTTGACTTCTAGTCAAAGCATTGATTATGATCAAAGAGGCTTGACTTGGATCAAATAGTCTTGTTTGTGGCCAAGAAAGGGTGTCTTTAGTCAACCAAAGAATTCGGAGCTGACTTCGGTCATAAAGACTTGACGATGGTCAAGGAGCCTTTGACTACCCTTAAAGAGGGTTGACCTTGGTCAACCAAAGTACTTGTTGTGTGTATTGGGTTGCATGCAAGAGACTAGGATTAGTCTAGAGATTTTTATTTTTAGTTGCATGTGAAAGGCTAATGATTAATGGGTGCCATGGCTATGTGCATTTAATTAATTGTTGCAGGTTTTCAAGTGTGCTTCTGCCGTATTAGCGGACATGCAAATTTCACCTTGTGAAGTTTTTGTCCAAGTTGCGGCCTGCTGGTATTGCGATAATTCTTTCTATCTTAAATGGTGCGTTGCCCTATCAGCTAGATTTAGATTTAGATGCTCGTTTGGGAGAGACTAAAATGAAATCGTTTAGACTTCACAAGCAGTTGTAGCTTGAATGAAGAGATTTGGACTACTTTTTGATTAGCCTTCTCCTTTAGTGCTAGCCGTCGTCATGACTGAGTTTGCCCTTCACCTCCGGAGTGTCGACAGAAACTCAGTACGAAGACTTTGTATAAATGGATGCTCAAGTATGTGTGGGTGTCTGGATTTGTATGTGTGAGAGCATACTTTTATACTATGGTCTACACCCACTGTTGGGCGCTGATGATGTCAGTGGGGATGTCATAGTAGCTAGTCCCTGCTATGCGTGATGGAGTTTATGGTTTTCAATCTTATGAGTGACTCTCGTGAGATTGAAACTGCACTATGTTGTGTTTTTAGAGGATGAGTTTGGGAATGTTCTTGGATTCATCTAGGTATATGGGGTTTATTCCCCCAGTTTTTATGAAGCCCAGCAAGTGACCAGGAGGTGTCCGTGTGACCGTGGCCTTAGAAGGCTCTAGAGTTGCCAAGTCATTGGCATGTAACTAGAAACTAGTTAGAATTGTGACACATGGCAGTTGAAAAGTTTAGGAAGTTGGGTCTTCCACTCCCATGTAAAATTAACATTGTGGACTTTTTTTGTGTGGAGAGCCTTATGCTGCAAGCTTTGTACTTGGCTTTTGTTCACTTGAAATAAAGTACCTTAAGGGGGGAGGGGGGGGGGGGAGCAGCCCGTTTGGTTCTGGACCCTAGTGTTGTGAGCTATGGGATATTGTTCATGTGCTCCTTGAAGGTTGGCAATTTATTTCTGTCCAAAGTTATGCTCCAGGTAACGGTTTGACATAGAGCCTCCCTAACCGCCTTGAGGTTCATTGCAGAACCCTCCACGTAAAGTGCTGTGTCGTCTGCAAACTATGAGTCTAGCACCCCCTTCTCTTGAGCCTCATTGCTGTAAGGCTCCCGACCTGAGAGCGCAAGAAATAGCCCAGAACTCCGTGGTCATCTTGAGAATCTCGTGGGAACTCGAGTGCATGTGGCTGTCCGCATCTCTCAATCTCTGTATCTGCATCCTCGTTGATTTGGGTCCTGTGGCCTAAAAGAATCGCCTACTCATCCTATCACGATGTTGCAACTCTTCACGACGAGTCTCCGTCTCCTAGAGGTCAAGCCTCCTGCACTCATGTTTGCCTGCAAGCCACTGTGACCCTAGGTGTCGCTCTCTAAGATGCTCGATGGAGGTCAAGTTTCGTCTCAACGCTCTCTCGCGTGCTTGAAGGAGGTGGTGGCGACGCAAAGGTTGGGACTGCAGCTCCTCATTCTCCTCTGAATCGCATGTGCTGCCCACAGGGTCTAACCTTCGTCTGGGCCATCAACCGATTGATTCCAGATCTCGACTTGCCTCTTGCTCCGGGGAAGCTCTTGATGGGGTTGCTGTTGGTGCAAAATAACTAGGGAATGATCGGACGTCGTGGTCCCTATCAAAATGCTAGTACCTCATCCCTTGCTGATTGCCCATTTCTCAACGGAAAATTTGTCAAGCCTCTCTAATAGTGCCGCCGCTGCTCAAAAGAGAAACGGAGGCTCCTTGGAAGTGTGAAAAACTTGCCTCTCGTCATGGGTCTCTGCCACAGATCGTGAAAATAAACTTCTCCCACGTGCTCCTCTTTGACGTCGGCATCTCCGAAAAGGATGCTCAGCCCTACTTGTCCTCCCCAAACTCTAAGTTGTTGAAGTTGCCTCCTACAATCCAAGAGGCTACATCTGGTAGGCTCTCTGTCAGCCGCCTCCAAATAGCAAGCCGCTGTTGCCTAAAAGTAGGAACTTGCCTGCTGACACCCGACTACACCTCTCCTTGGTAGGGGATGGTGCCGGCGACTGACATTTGTTGTTGCAAACATATGCTCTTGAATCAAAAGAAAAGCCATTGCCCATCTGACCAGTGCCCTCTGGAACTCCTGAAGGAGTATTAGATATTGTGGCTGCTGACGTCTTCGGTCGTGGAGCGTGTGCACGTTCCAATGCACTTGAGAAGCTTTTACCACCACTTCGAACTTTTGCCATTTCGAAGGGGGCTTGGAAGAGGAGTATTCCAAATATGTGCATCGCAGTACCAAAGGCATGACTGGTTCCACGCCTATCTTAAGGGCCCACTGTGTCACTCTTCTTCAACAACATGTATCCACTTCCTTGGTAATTTTTAGATTTGATATGTTTGCAAAATAATAAAAATGTTTTTCCTACTCTTAGTGGCTAGTCCTTGCTATGCATGATGGAGTTTACGGTTTTCAACCTTGTGAGTGACTATCATGAGATTGAAACTGCACTATGTTGTGTTTTTAGAGGATGAGTTTGGGAATGTTTCTGGATTCATCTAGGTATATGCTTTTGTTGTATTAGCGGACATGCAAATTTCACCTTGTGAAGTTTTCGTCCAAGTTGCAGCCTATTGGTATTGTGATAATTCTTTCTATCTTAAATGGTGCGTTGCCCTATCAGGTAGATTTAGATTTAGATGCTCGTTGGGGAGAGACTAAAATGAAAACGTTTAGACTTCACAAGCAGTTGTAGCTTGAATGAAGTGATTTTGGACTACCTTTGATTAGCCTTCTCCTTTAGTGCTAGCCTTCGTCATGGCTAAGTCTGCCCTTCACCTCCGGAGTGCCGATAGAAACTCAGTATGAAAACTTTGTATAAATGGATGCTCAAGTATGTGTGGGTGTGTGGATTTGTATGTGTGAGAGCATATTTTTATACTATGCTCCACGAACACACCAACCATATCTCCATGTGGCTGGTTTTCTTGCGCTATGGGACCTAGAGGTCATATTTGAAAAATATATGTTTGTGGGTTTTAGAGAGTCGGTTATTTAAGCCAATTTAAAAGTGGTGCTGCTAGATTTAGGCTGGCTGGTCAGCAAAAAAGACTTTCTAATAAGTGAATGTCTGCTTGAAGTGGGTTAGTCCTTATCTTGCTAATATGTTTTGCTGTGTGCAGCGCAGCCACGATTAGTGTGTTAAGCTGTCCAAATTTTGTACTCTGATCTGTTTTTGAGGGCTGACCTTCCCTTATAAAAGCCGGCACATAATAAAAGCAGGCACTTTCTCCACAAAAAAAGCAAAAAGCTTCCTACATTTACACAACCCCTATACTTCGGGACTCTTTATAGAGTGTAGGACAAGATCCATTATTTGGAGCCTGATCTAGTCCTTGTCAGTGACTTCGACTAGTTGCGTAAGAAATGCACTCCATCTGTTGAAGCCTCCATTCTCTCATTGAGGCTTCAATTCAATTGACAATCAAGCCCTCTTGTAAACTTTGAAGTTGTTCTAGTCTATTAGTCCTGCCTCATACTCTGTGGGATTCAAACCTTGATGCCCATGAATTGGTTTGAAGAAATTGATGCCCACAAATTGGTTTGAAAAAATTGATGGATGACCACCGTGCTCGTCTTGAACATGCCCTAAGGGGCATCAAGACACAATAGGAGGGCCCTCTTCGTCATGCCTCATTATTGATCAAGGTGTCCCTTCTTCAGAACATCTCCACTAGCGCATTGAACATTTTTTGCCTTCCACTTGCTCCCAATCATTGCGAAGTGGGCAAACAAGGACCGATAGTAAAGGACTTATTTCAAGGCGCTGCCATTTTGAGCTAGTTTGCTATTTCAAGTGCAATATCATTGCATTAACATAGCCCTAATGCGACTTTTTCCCATGTGCAATAAGTGCAACACGTGGAGGTCTTATTCATCATTTTACTTCTTGAAGCTTGGCTCCTGATAGGTCGAGACATTTTCAACACCCCCACCCGACTTGTTTTTATGAATAGTCCTAGTTTTTGTTTATGTCTCATCTTTCAATTTTGCAAGAGGGTCATGTCTTAACCATTCCATAAAACATAGTTGGTGCTCCATAATGATGAGCAATACCTAGATGCACATGCAAGGAGTGTAGCAGAAGTGCCCCATCTAACCCCATGCCACCCATCGGCCCAATCGTAGAGAAAAAATTGGTCAAGGATGTGTCTACCATTGGCAGCTTGAGGCACAGCTACAAAAGACCAAAGGAAAGGGAAAAGTGCATGTTGTGGACGCACTGATCTGGATGGACGCCCTAATCCTACTAACCAGTTGGGACAAGGACCCTCTATGGAACCCTGGAAGGTCCGACTCTTGAAAGAACAAGTGATGGTTCTCTAGCAAAGCTACAACATCATGAAGGACTAGGTGACAGCAATGAAGATGGCCTATAAGAAATAATAAAAAGCCATCAAGGAGGCAGTAGAGAACCAAAACAACAGATTGATAGTCTCAAGAAGTAGATCAAATTAATGCAGTGCACACTCACTTAGAGCTACAAGGGTCTAGCCTTTGTCCAATCTATATCTCGCAGATGTAGCTACAAATGTCACTCTTACTCCATGAAGTACACCTTCAAACTAGGATTATGAAGTTCTGACCCCTCTGACACCCTTGTCTTGTGGCCATGAACAAAACATTAGCACGAACATTGAGTAAAGTTGATGATGGAGAAGGTGTAACTAAGAGCATAGATGGAAGACTTGTCCATGGGCAATTTTGGAGATGAATTGCAACAAGCATGGCCTCTTGCAGTAATTGGTGGGGACCCACTAGATAGTCGTTGCACAGGACCTGATCATCCAAGAAGCTTGCACATGCATTCAATGCCACACTCATATAGTGGCAATTGCCTAGCTACCACAACCTTAATGGTATATTGGCCTCGCAACTTCGTGTAGTAGCATACATGGAATCACACCATCCGTCTCCAACTCCCACTCCTATTGTCACAACTACCATGGTTGCTCTTTCTCCACTTGATGAGACAACACGGAGGTTGTGGACTAATGTCAAGTTTTACAAGTAGCACTCTAATAATATAGAACTAGGTAACATGAATTTTCTTTTGACAATGGTGCTAGAGAAGTAGGATCAATCCACAGATGATGGTCTATGTTGCCATCACATGCATGCACTATATGGGATTTGGAATCCAAGGCATGAAGGTTGCTTGTTGAGTAGCAGGTTAGCAGGCACTCAAAAGATAAGTTAGGATCATTCGACATGATAGCAATTGGATGGCCACTAACAAAAGACATCATTAGTCACCTGTGATCATAGCAATTGGATGGCCACTAACAAAAGACATCATAGCATCATAACAAAAGACATATGTGATCTCTAGCAAGATGATAGTATCATTCAAGTCATTTCTGACTTTGGAGTAGTATCTTTCGAATCATTGTGGGTTTGACAATTTCTTGGTCCACTATAAGTGCCAAAGTGTTAGGGGTCTGACCACTTTGATTCTAACAAGTTTGACTCCATATCAGCGGCCACTTGTACCAAGACTTAAAGGCTATACCATTATAGGACTTGAATGAGTAGGGCATGCCCTGTATGCTTGGAATCGCATGCCTATGGATGACCCCTGGTCTAAGTTGTATTTGAAGAGCATGTCACTCAAATAAAAAGGAAGGATTTCAAACTTCTTTTCCAGCTCAGTTGTATCAGATGTTAAGTCATAGCACTTACTATTGGAATGAAGCAGTGATATTTTTTTAAATTATTTCAACCATTTTTTTCTATTATTTGTAATGCTTGTCTTGTGTTTGTATTTGAAATCATCTGAACTAACCATTTAAGGGCAAGCCATTTTTTCATACATAGTGAACAAGGAAAACCTTGATAATAGGCTATGAAAACTAAGGGATTTTTCTTTGATCCATTTGGTGACATATTCAATCACCACCATGACATACTTTTGTCTTGTTAGATATGTTGCCATATTGAATGTATTGATGAAGTCCAATCCCACTTCTAGAATGGCTTCCATGTGTAGGTTGGTTGCAATAGCATTTGACTTGAAAGGTTGTCTCATTATTCATTAACATACATAACAATTCTTACAATGCTTTACCACATTGGCATTGACCCACCATAGTTCTACTCTTAAGATCTTCCAAGCTGTGACTTTGGGGGAGAAGTGTCCACATGCAAAAAGTCCTTGATGGGCTTCTTCCATGACAATTTCCCTTTTTGCTGTAGAGAAACAGTAGTGGAGGATCATGTCTTGGGCCCCTTTTTTTTACAAGTAGCAACCTATGAGCAAGTTCCTCCATGCCTTCACTAAGATTCTTTACCTTTCATCCTTACTTGCCTCTTTGGGGAATGTCTAGATTGAGAGCTACTTGATGATATATCCATTTGAGTCATTGAAAAGTGATACTACAAATATGTTGGCATAAAAAAGACTCATTGATTCCTTTGCTCATTGTGGATGAATTTAAAGTAAAAAACATAGAGCAATAGAATCCACCAAATCAAATCAGGCTTCATGATTGTCTTTTTGGTCAAGTATGATAGTACTTGATGATCCACAATGTAGGAGATGAATGAGTTGTCCAAGAGGTGGTGCCAAAATTTTTCTACTACACTCCCCAGGTCTTCTTGCTCAGTTGTTGAGCAGTTCATCTCCATTGATAAAAGTAGTTGTATCACATATGAGACAATATGGACACAGTAACAATCCCCAATGCATCAACATGCACATGGAATATCAAACTCCAATCAGGCTTCTTGACGATCGATGACTTGATTGCTATTGCTTGTGTCATTTGGAATACGTTGCTTTGACTCAAACTTTGTATCTACTCTTGTTCGCTGATGAAGTGATTCAATGACTCTTTTAGTTGATGTAGTGGCTCAATGAACTTGGCAAAATTTTGATGAATCATCAGTAGAGGATAAGAAATCCTACAAAGGAATGCACTTGCTTGACATTTCTTGGCTTGTTCATCTCCTTTGTGGCATAAATCTTAGACTTTGAATCGTGATTCCTTCACCAAAGATTGTGTGCCCTAGCATTATGCCCAAGAACACACAAAAAATGGATTGAGGGAAATTTGGGTCTCCCTGCACTCCAAGTGTGCTTGCTTCATGTTGTAGATTGAGAAATCAACTAAGTATATTTTGAGGAAATCATGAATGTACTCCTCAAAGAGCTCTACCATGAAGCCCTAAAATGTTGCTAATGCATTCTTCAATCCAAATGTATCACTTTACTAGATGTTACGAAATTCACCAAATACTATCACATGTTACTAGAAGCATCATGCATAGGGGAGGCCCAATCCCTTGCCACCTAGCCACACAAACGCCTCTCTACTATAACCCAAAAAGTCGGCAAGACTTGGGAGAGGCTTCAATATATTCAAGGAACATATAAGTGCACACATATGTATCGGACTAATAGAGTTTGTGGATTACCAGGTGAAGAAGACACACTTGTACTCTTTGAATATTATTTAGTCTTTGTTGAGGAAGTATCAAGAAGTTCCTCATTGATCTAGATCAACTTTGGCTCTACATGTGACCACGCCTTAATTTCATTGATGGCTTGGCCCTTGGTGGTTTGTGTTCTATCAGCACTGACTCCACTGATATGGTTTGGTGGTTCTTTTGCTACCTCTCTTTGCCATTCTTCATTTTTTGTAAAGCTTGTGGGAAAAACTATGTTGGCTCTTTGACTTCTTGAATTGTTTTTTTTGTTACGCATAGTGCAACAATCATTCCTCAATATTGAGCGTGAGAAGCTTCTCCTCAATGTCTTAGGCATAGCCTTCCTTAAACTATAGAAACTTGGGCTTGCATTCCTTTTCAATCTTGCTTTTATCCATTAGTATTGCATGTCATTTCCCTCTTAGGCTATTGTGAGGGTCTCCCCTCCTGTGTCATGAAGCGCCAGTATTAGGTTTCTCCTCGATGTTTGAGGCATAGCCTTCTTTGACTTTTAGAAACTTGGGATTGCAATCCCTTTGGATCATGCTCTTACCCATCAATGTTTACATTTCCTTGACCTCTTGGGCTATTGTGAGGGTCTCACCTCCCATACCACCTTGGCTAAAAGAGCCTTTGCACGGTCACCTCGATAGTGTTAGGTACCATCTTTTTCTCTATATTGACCATGGTGAAGGTTACAATGAATCAGGGGTCTTCTCTTAGATTATGTTGGCATGTGTCTACTCTACTAGCCATTTGTATTTTTCATCTTGGAGGGTGTTTTTTCCCCATCCATTTGTTCGTTCTACTCCATCTATTACTCCTCTGGTTTTTGACCCAATTTTTCTCTGACTTTGACAAGGGGTTCTTCTTGTTTCAACTCATGGTTGATATTTTTTGTTAGTTTCATTTCCTGCTTTCAATGGAACTATTGCTCTCTTATTTTCTTTGGTCCCATATGGGCTAGCCCTTGTGATCTTGTGACCACGCCAAGTCTATCTCCATCGTCACCTTGCCCTCTTCGGGTACATGGTCTAGTAGCAGTTGTACTAGTAGTCTTTAGTTGTGTGGCCCAAACATGTGCATATGCCATAGTACCTGCTTGATCACAACACTCACTATTTATGTGACCCTTGGTTTTATATGTTTGGCACAAGTTCTATCACTTTTCTACGTTCCCTTGAATGCCCATCTCTTTCAAAATCTTCTTGATCTCCTCTTCTTTTTATTGTCCTTTTGGCCATTGCTTCTTCTTCTTCATCTTTGTCGTTATCTACCCTTGGACAAGTAGCTTCTTTTTCTTTTGGGGTAGTGTGTTTCTCATTTCTAATGATGTTTCTTGATTGAGCAATTCATCATTTGTCCTTATTGGGTACATTGTCTCCATGTTGCACAGCTCTGCTACAAGAGTGAGGCCACTCTTTGACTAAGACCACACTGACATTTTGTCTTGTGCATTGGTGAGGCTATTATTTAGTACCCTCATTCATGCTATGAATTTATACACTATTTTCCCCTTCATTTGATTGAGGTATTTTATCGTTAGCAATATACCCTTCTTGTTGACTTCATGGTAATTTTTTTTAAGGATGCATCCTTCAACTTATCCCACATGGGAAAGCATCCATCAAGGTATTTGTCATACCATTTGATGGACTTGTTTGCAAAAGTAGTGTAGCAATATACCAAGTATTCTTCCTCACAAATGACTGCATCAACTGTTGAGATATGGTGCCATCAGCACATAAATTAGAGGCAAAGGTATGTGCTAAGGAATGTGTTAAAGTAGCCACCCTAGGATGTGGACTACATGATGTGGAGATGTGGATCAAGGATATCCACAAAGGAGAGATGTGGATCAAAGGATCCCACAAGTGTTGACTATTCCATGGGCACTCTCTATATAAGAGGCCTATCATGCATTGTTGAGTAGAGAAATGCACACTCACTCAAGATTTTGTTTATGAGTCCAAGCTAATCTATCTTGGAACCTAATTGACTTAGGGTACATGTCATGAGCATTCTCTTCATCATGTTTACACATAGGTTCCATCCACCTTAGACTGCTCCATAGATCCCGAGGCACACATGTTTTGTCATGGTATCAGAGCATGGTTCTGCCTTCCACTGAAACACCATCCTTGTGAGAGTGATCGAGAGATTGAATGTTCATCTTTCCCTCTATTGATGAAAGATTTCCGTTGAGTGAGAGAATTTTCGTCCGAATATTGTGAGAAGATTCTTTTGAGAAGGTTTCGTTCATTCCACTTTGAGAGATTGATTGAGAAAGATAGGGAGAGTTCTGTGATATTTCTGAGAGGAAATCTTGTCTTGAGAGATTCCTAAGAGAGAGAGCAAGCGAACTCTCCAACTACTCTAAGGCCTCGAATTCAACAACTGCAAAGCTTAGCCCAGCTACGTTTACAAACTACATCGAAAAGAAACCAGTTGCTGCTAAAGCGAGCTCCAGCCTCAGACCCAAGAGCTGCCCTACAACAACCCAGTTTGCAAACAGCTCCAATAGCAGCGGCTCCTCCTCCACAAGCAACTCTGTAGACTCCAAGATCTCAGCAGCGCCATCTCTCAACGGTTAGCTCCCTTCACGGGCAGCAGCAAAGCAAAAAATGAGCTACATACCCGTAGCTCCAAAGCTCGACTCAACAGTTGTCTTCCATAGCTGTTGCAAGCCTCGCAGCTCTCTTCAACAACGGGACAACCGACTAGCAGCACGAAGCCTTCTATGACCAGCAACAAACTTTGCAGCACTAGCTACAATGAGATACAGTCAACCTAGCTCCCGCACGACCTCCACCAACAGCCTCATACGACCTTCAATGCAAGGTGGCTCCAACGATGCCTTCGCGGCCAGAGGCAGCTTCTCTAACGGGCAGCCATCTCTCTCTTGCAACAAAGCTCACATGCACCTGACCACTGACGAGCCGAGCGGCTCCCAGCCTCCTGCAAGCTTACAGCGCCAAAGCAGCCACATCAATGCAGCTCCTCAGCCTTCTCTTGAATCCTTCAATGCGGCTCCACCAATAGCCTCCATCAGGGCCTCTCTGCACCAACCTCTACAATGACCTCATGCAAGGCGCACCCACTCTTTGCCAGCGAAACGACCAAAACAATGACCAGCGGCTCCTCCATCTTCCTCCCAGGCGTCTTTGGTAAGAAAAAGTGATTGTCTTTTTGAGCTCTATGCATCTGTCAAATCAGAATCATTGTTAGCAATTAGACACTGTCAATATTGAAAGAAATCAATTGGTAAGACCTTTGCAACAAATGATAAAGCAATGCATGAATGCACAAAGCATGCCAAAAGCGCAAGTGTATGAGATGACCATATCCTGAAACATGGCATCCTCACATAAAGCTGGAATACAAGGAAGAAGATTGCAGATTGAACCAGGAGGTCAACTATGTGGAGTCATCATCAAGCCATGAGTAGAATGACAAGAACAACATGTATTGAGAAGCAACATCCTTGCCACCTTCAGCCCATATGTTTGTAAATCAAACCTGACCACCTGAGAATAGCTATGAAAGCACCTAGGGAAGGTATTGACATGTAAAAACCACACTTGACCACCTTAAGTAGCGATGTATGCACTAAGGGGAGGTGATAGATTTGTAACTCACATCTGACTACCTTCAAAGGATCATGGCACCAAGGGGAGGTGTTGAGATATGGTGCCATGAGCACATGAATCAGAAGCAAAGGTTTGTGCTAAGGAATGTATTGAAGTAGCCATCCTAGGATGTGGACTAGATGATGTGGAGATGTGGATCAAGGATATCCACAAGGAGAGATGTGGATCAGAGGATCCCACAAGTGTTGACTATTCCAAGGGCACTCTCTATATAAGAGGCCTATCATGTATTGTTGAGTGGAGAAATGCACACTCACTCAAGATTCTGTTTACGAGGCCAAGCTAATCTATCTTGGAACCTAATTGACTTAAGATACATGTCATGAGCATTCTCTTCATCATGTTTACACAGGTTCCATCCACCTTAGAGTGCTCCATAGATTCTGAGGCACACATGTTTTGTCATTAACTACTCTTCCTCACAAATGACTTGCAAGATTGCATCCTGCTCTCTAGAAATTCTCAACTTGAGATTGGGGGTTCTTTAAAATTTTGAAACTTCATTCATATTTCAATTCTTTTGCTCTATGTGCTCTTTAGTGTGGGCTTCTTGGTGGATTTACTAATAGTGCCACTTTGTTTTTGTCAATTCCAAAGTCTCTAAAGACTTTGTCCCCTCAATTACCTATCTTAGTCATGGTTGGCTTGGTCTTCATTGACTCTATCATCTTGATCTTTGTCCATCTCTACTTGCTCTTCTTGATTTGGTCTTCTTCCTTATGATGTTAATGAGGATCCAATTCCTTATCCTTGCCAAAACCCACCCAAATACCCTAGAGGTGGGAATTTTCGACTCTCTTGGTCAGTCCCTAATAAATGAGGATAAATATACTCCAAACCTTACCCCAAATATTACTAAGTAATATGCTAGCTTAATGGATAAGAACATTTTGTATCTTTAGATATGAACAACGGGATGTGACTCTTGATTTCTCATGTATATGGTTGGAGGAGAGAGAATCCTATTATCAATTGTAATCATGAAAACCCACCCAAATACCCTAGAGGTGGGGATTTTTGACTCTCTTGGTCAGTCCCTAATAAATGAGGATAAATATACTCCAAACCTTACCCCAAATATTTCTAAGTAATACACTAGCTTAATGGATAAGAACATTTTGTATCTTCAGATATGAACAACGGGATGTGACTCTTGATTTCTCATGTATATGGTTGGAGGAGCTATTATCAATTGTAATCATGATGATCTAGTGTAGAATACTGTCCAATCTATGTCTGAATATACAAATTGGTGTTGATACCATTTTGAATCTCTCAAGTCGCAATATCCAGAAGAAGGCAGTAGTATGGAAAGCAAAATGTGGAAGAATTCATGTTAGATGGATATGATGGGTAGGGGTTCGGATTATATTACATGAGACACCAAACTCAAACTTAGGTAGGAGCAAATCCGACAACAACAAGTTCTCCTATACTTGCTGTAGATGTTGAAATCTAGTCCAACAAACTTGTCATAGGTGGATGAATAAATCCAAACAACTACTACCAAGAAGTAGATAAAATAGTATAGATGGCTACTCCAATGGTCTAGTTGAGACAAGATGTAAACTATGTGGCCTAATTGAGAGAAGAACAAGATTTTGCATCCATCAATAAAACTACTACATTGAGCAGATGGAGGGTCAATCACCAATGACACTTCAACCCTCGCTAAATAAGGAGATCCAAGTCAACATATTTACCACCCAATCTTTTGGAATTGCAAGATGACAACAACATAGTGCAAGCATCATCAAACGTGGATGAAATGTATTTAGAAATAACATTGAAAGTAGATCCGTAAACACTATCTCTAATGATGAGGAAGATGAACATTGATAATTTTAGGTAACACCTCCTATAAGTCACAACAATACAACAGTGACAAAAAAAAGCAAAACAACAATAGCAACCACAGATGAATCTACCGGTAGGTCCACACTAATGAAGTCTAGTGACTTTACTAGGAATGCAACAACCGCCACACATCGGGCATCACAAGTGCCCCTGCCATAGTACCTCCAGTAGGTGCTCTCCTTGGATATATGAATCCCAATGTAGGAAGTTTGAAGTGCAAGTTTGTAGAGTTAAGGTGTTGTAAAAAAGAAGGCATAGACAGCCATGTCATGCAATTTGAAACACGTTGGCAGGTAAGCAACTTCAAAACAATGTTTTGGGACGTGGAGAAGAAGTAATTTGTAGGCACATTGTTAGGGAAATCAATTATTTGGTTTAGTTTTTTTGGAGTAGAAAAATTTCACAATTATGATGCCCTAAGAACAACATTTCTAGCACTTTACTAGGAAAATGCTAAGGAAATTGAGATAGAAAGAGCTTTTGGTAGAGGACTACACCCAAAAATTCAATAACTTGATTGCAAGATTGGATTTGGTAAAAAGACCAACCAATGAGATGCTCGTGGAATACTTTTGTAAGGGACTTAAAATAAAGATCCACAGTGCAATCGGAGGATTGGCTATCTCGGCTGTAGCAGGAGGTCTTCATACACTCATTGACTTAGCAAAATGACAAAAAGCAGATGCGGCATTTCCAAGAAAAAATCAAAGAAAGATGACTCTAATTTGGATGGTGATTCAGATTTCGATCTTGAGGATCCCGATTTTGAGCCTAGTAAAGATTTAGATTCTAAGACTAAGACATTATACAATGATTTTGACGATGATGACAAGAAGCAAAAGCAAAAAAAACAAGGCAAGAAGGATAGAATTCAAACGCAATAAGTAAAGGAAAAAAGGCAAGAAGTAAAGAATTCAACGAAAGAGTTAAAGAAATAAACAAAGGAGGAGAAAAAAATCTAAGAAGACAACCACATCATCAGAAGTGGAGAAACTTGTGGGAGAGAAGCTAACAAATTTTAGGGTCACCAAAGGAAACTTGAAATAGAGATGCCAAATCTATCATAAGAATCACCCCATAGAGGTAGTTGGTACAATCCCATTGCAAGGATGAATATGGCACAACAAGTAGCATGAACTCTGGTGATTGGAGAAAATTAGATTGCAAATGACTCTCCTTGGCCATCTTAGTTGAAAAAAATGTTTGGAATCAACAAAGAAGTAACTAGAACTTGCAAAAGGAAAAAATGGGGCCAAAGTTTAAGAGTCGACTAAGATTGCAACTAATACTTAGTAAATGGAGAATGAACAATTCCCCTCTATGTGTCAAGAATAGATAGGAGAGGGGAATTTCGATAATCTGGTATATCAATAATGCTCATAGACAACGCCAATCAAGAGCAACCAACCCCTCAAGCAAATACAATCATCATTCAAGGATTGCCATCTCCATCTATTGAGCAAACTTTTTTTACAAAAAGCAGAGAAAAAGTGTTACTTCATTTATCATCAAGTGTCATAACATTTTACATATATCCACCTTATTAAAAAAGGGTGTATATTCTTGAAAAAACCTTGGGTAGGAGAGAACCTTGACTAGCAAGATTAGCCACAAAGGGCATACATAGGAAAATAGTAGCAGTATTGAATAGCACAAACCTTATCATCCACCTGGAAACACTAGTCAGTGATATATTCAGAATCACCATCAGAAGTGTCATCAGAAAAAGAGTCACCTGAAGTTGTTACCTCAGATGTAGCAGAGTCTTCATGCTTAGAAGTGGGTCTGGAGTTTATGGCTTCTTCTTCATGGAGAATGCCAGAGGCATCCAAGTTGGTAAGAAAAACATCAAAGTGAGCTTCTTCTTTAGGAAAGTTGTTTATGTCTGGTACTAGGGTAGCTGAGCATGTGGGCATCCAAGTCATTGTTGATTTGAATGAAGTCCTGTTTGTACTTGGCTATCATCACTTCAATTCTCCTTTTTTCCTACTCAATCAAGACATAAATAAAAATTTGTTAATATGATTAATACTTAGACTAATCTCCATGAGTGGTGCTAGGCTTAGGTTGTATGAAGATATAGGAAGTCTGAGAGAATTTGAAGAAAGTTGACATACATGGTTGTAATTACCTAATACATGGTTGCAATTACCTAATCCAAGTGTCAAATTCAAGACGAAGTATGAGCAAAACCATTCCAAAGAACAAATAACTTTGGTGAAAGGATTAAGAAGAAGTAATAATGTGGGTACTTAAGAAGATCTACAAGTTGCAAGGTAGACATGAGACCAACACAATTGGTCCACCTATAATGGTACCTCTACATAGTGAGATACAGTCCGAGAATTTCACTGTCAATCTAATGTTGAAAAGGCAGTCTAAAGAAGTTTGAGAAACACAAGCTAGGGGTACACATTATATGCCAAAAAATTTGTCTACTAATCTATTCAAATCCTTGAGCACACATAATCTAGATAACATTGGACCAATTGTTGAGCATGGTACCCATGCATTGAGAAAAGTTAATACACCATCTTCCATTAGACATTGATCTAGAAGATGCACATAAATGCGATAAAAGAGTGAAGAAGCCTCCAAATGATCCCTTAGTATTTCAAGATAAATTAGAGGACGTGGACTTCAAGGTTACCACTCTCAAAGTGCAATGCAAGGGTCAAGAGTTACCCAAGACAGTACTAGAGAATGGTCCATGCATCAATCTTATTGAAGTTCATGTATGTATGCATGGGTCTATCAGGTTTAGATCCAATCCCATTCCAAGTCAAAATGGTGGGCTAGCAAAAGGAAGTTCAACCGTTAGGTTTAATTTGGATTCAGCAAATCAAAATGTATAGCCTAACTTTAAAATGGAGGAAGGCAACTCATTGTATCTAATGCTTCTAGGTAGACTATGTTTAAAGCAACAATGAGATTGGGGTGTATCCAAGGTTGTTGATATTGAAAGTGGTACTAAAGAAGGAACCAGATCCACTAATGTCTAAAGGGGTCAACATGGCATTAGAGTTGGATGATGATGATGAGGAGCATTGATTCCTAGATGCCAATCCATCCATTGTTCTTCTTTTTGAATTTGACATGAGCCAGATCATTCAATAATATGTCCAGGGAGAACAAGACCTAGAATTAGAATAGAAATGTAAGAAAAAAGAAAAATAGGTGATAGATTCAAAACCAAAATCCGATATTCAGAATGATGTTATCACAACAAGTGAGGCAACATATGAAGAATAAATGTGGACGACATGATCCATCAAAGAGGATGATCCTAAAGAGCTCGATTTGGGTACAGAGGAGAACCCCTAGACCTAAAAATAAATGTTCTTGCCAAGGGATTTCAAAATGACCTTGTAATATTTCTTAAAGAGTTCAGAGATATTTTTGCTTGGGAGTACAATATGAGTCTAGTTTGTCACAAAATATGAGGCCAGTTGTGCAAGATTTGGGCCATGGTTAGGATTACCGTCATGTCACACAAAAATTCTCTTACCTCAAATCTTGGCTTGCCACCTCATCTTGGCATGGTCAATTGTACTTGATGAAGCTTTTCCTTGTACAGGAGTTTCTTTGGAACCACGGTCAGCTTAGTATTGCACTCGAGCTCAACTACAAGGGATTTACCCATCAACTCCTTGCCCACTTTGTACGAAACTTGGATCTACTCCTTCCAATTAATGTCTCAACCTTGTGGAAATGCCCACTTTGGGACAAATCATTGGTCCCTTAAATTTAGTAACCCTTGACATCAGCTATTCTAGTAAGCCTTGGGAGGGGTCACACTTGAAAACCCTATCTGTCATGTGATTTCAAGGGTTATTATTAAAAACCTTTAGATATAAATCATAATGCTATAAAATACCCTTCTGTGTGGGTCTCGACATGGACCTTGGTCTCCTTGGCCTCTACCTCATCTATGTCCTTACTCTAGTTGTGGGTATCTTAACCAACTTGAAATTCGAATTCGAAAACTTTAGTTTCTTGGAAAACTTTGCAAAGCATGTTGCTTCAATAAACAAAAGAGAATCAATTTTGGTAGAAGCACCTCTCAAGCAAGAGGTATTCTTGATTCGATACATACAAATGTATGGGGTTATGCACAGACCGGCAACATCAAAGGTTCATTGTACTCCTTGACTTTCATAAACAACTACAATAGACATTGTTGGGTCTATTTTTGAAATAGAAATCTAAAGTCTTTTTTAGATTTCAAGAATTCAAAGCCATGGTTGAGATAATTCACATGTGTAGATATTGCTCAGTAGAATGCAATAGCTGAAAGGAAGAATGGCACTTTAGCAGATAGTGCTAGAGAAATGCTCAGTGAGAATTTTCTTCTGAATCAGGATTGGGTAGAAGCAATTGCCACTATAAACTACTTACTTAATTGGCTTCCGACTGGAGCAAATTCAGGGTATGATGCCTTATAAAGCATTCACTAGATACAAGCCATGCATTGGGCATCTCTGCATATTTGGTTACATAGTATATGCCCACATACATGACGATTATCGTAGAAAGTTGGATGTTAAGTCATGTAAATGGATCATGGTTGGCTACATTGAAGAAAGCAAAGGATACAAGTTTATCCCATCAATTGAAAGGTCATTATCTCTAGAGATGTCATAGTTAATGAAGAATCATAATGGAAAACATCAAATACATAGGAGATAGATACACTGATTACTCAGTCACCTACAAAACAGGTTGATGAAGAAGAGAAAGAATTGCCAAAGACACCCCGAGAAGAACAATGTTCAATTAGACGGTCTGCTAGAAGAAGCAGACCACTAGCTAGACTAACATATGGCTAGTCAAATTGAAACCACCAATTATGCTATTATGACTACCATCATGGCTACAAAAAAACCAATTTACTTCGAAGATCCAGTAGACAAGCTAGAATGGCAAACTTCTATGAATGAATAAATGAAAGCTTTGTATAAAAACAACACTTGGGAATTATGCAACCTTCCACTAGGAAAGAAGACCATTGCAAATAAAATGGGTTTACAAAGTGAAGTATAATCTAAATGGAGACATTGAAAGATACAAAGCTAGACTAGTTGCAAAAGTTTTTGCACAAAAATATGGTCAAGATTATCATGCTCTAATAGCAAAGATGGATTCCTAATATTTTTGATATTACTAGCAACACTCAGCAGATGGAATGTGTACCAGCTAGATGTCAAGAATGCTTTTCTAAATGGTTACCTAGATGAGCAAGTCTACATGCAGCAACCAATAGGGTATGTTGAACCAGGGAAAGAGCATCAGGTATTTCATGTCAAGAAAAGTCTCTACGGCTTAAAGAAATCACTCAAAAGCTCGTATAGTAGAATCGACAAGTGTTTTGCTAATCTAGGAAATGAGAAATCCAATGCATATCATACTCTCTACTACAAAGTTCAACTGCAAGACATTACTATTGCACTTTTGTATGTAGATGATCTGTAATGATAGCTTCATCGGGAAGATAAAACAAGACTTATCTACAAAATTTGGCATGAAAGATCTTAGACTTATGCACTATTGTCTTGGTATTGAGTTCTCAAGAGACTCAGATAGATTCTTCATGAGGCAACAAAATATGTGGACTGTCTCCTGAAGAAGTTTCACATGGCAAATTGTAATCTTGCAGCCACTCCCATGGAGCAGAGTTTGAAACTTACCAAATATCTAGAAGAGCCTATAGTTAATGACAAGTACTATCAACAACTCATTGGATCTCTTATATATCCGACTATCACGAGGCTAGATTTTTGTTATGCAATAAGTTCACTTGCACAATTTATGGCAAATCCAAAACACTCTTTGGAATGAAGCTAAGAGAGTCTTGAGATACATAAGAGATACAAGATAGTTTGGAATAGAATATAGATCAATTCATCCAAGGTTGCATGGATACTATGATAGTGACTATGCAGGAGATCATGAGACCAAGATATCCACACAAGGACATGCATTTTTCCTTGGTCAAGGTGCTATATCATGGTTGTTAAACAAGAAACCAACTGTTTCTTTGTCTTCAACATAAGAAAAATATAGGGCACTCACAAAGGTGCATGTGAGGCTATATGGGTCAGAATACTATTTGTTAGAAATAGATTGGTTTGATGAGAGAAAGCCAACAACAATATACTGTGATAATCAATCGGCTCAAGCATTAGCCAAGAATCCAATATATCACTCCTGGATAAAGCACATTAATGTCAAAGAGCACTTCATCAGAGAAAGAGTATTACTTGGTGACATCACATTGCAACATTGTGATAGCAAAGAATGTTGTAGACATATTTACCAAACCACTTCGAAAAGAGCTTTTTGAGAAACACCACCAAGTTCTTGGTTTGACGTAGAGGAAAGACATTCCCATTAAAGGGGTGTGATGGAATGTAATGCTCACTCCTCCTTCACTCTAGTATTTGAGTTTAGCATCTCATGATGTATCATGTGTAGACTATGAGTGAGGGCCTTTGTTGTGGGTATGCTCGCCCTTTGTGAGGATAGTGTAGGTACCTCGACATATTTATCTGACATGGCCTTGTGGTGGATCCATCCACCTTTGGGGCAGATATGCATACTTCATGATGTTGATTAGGGATGTTTTTTTTGAAGCTATTCGTATATATTAATATAAAATCTTGGTGAAAGTTATCAAGCTATTTTTTCTAGCTCCATAATAATGATAGAAGATATTAGAATTTTATATGTTTTCTTTTGAACTTTGAAGAAAAAATTGTAAATCTTGGCGAAACTTCAAAATTTTTGGCAAAAGTTTCAAACCTTTATTTTTATTAGGGCATACAAACTTTTGAAACCATTATAGAGGTTTAACTTCGTAATAACGAAATTAGTAGGAAAAAGTCATCCATGATGTTGATCTTGAGAGAAGGTGTTGAGGAGGATTCATCTCAACATCATGTTTGATATTATGCATGCATAGACTGGTATTAGATCTTCTGCACCTTCTACATAGTATATTGGGTACTCAGCTTCATACTCGAATGGACATGCTTGTATTGCACCCACTCTCAGAAAATGCAAAAGGAAAGCCTACAGTGGGAAAATGGCATCCTTTCTTGCAACCAAAGTGCATCACTTGATCATCACAAAAAGGATCCTAAGTGGGACCCCATTCTACTAATTCCATTGGAGCGGGTACACGTGTGTACTTTGCATACTGAAATGCATATACTTGATAAGTTACTCTATCTCCATCTAGTTTATGCTTGGAATTTGAGGCCACAGCAAGTCTCTGCACAATGCATAGCAAAAGCTAAAGAACTACCCTCACTATTGGGACGTCATGGAGGCAATGTGAAGCTTAAGCAGGACAAGAAACAATCATGAAAGACACAAAATCTTTCTGCTAAAGTATCCAAGGGTGGAGGAAAGGCAAGGAGGTTCGTGTCCAACCACAATGCTGATAAATAAAAACATACATTGGCTCAAAGCACCCTAGGTTGGGAGTATTGGAAAGCTTTGTGTGATTGCACTATGAATCAAGCTTCACATCCGTGAATTGCTAATTTGAGAGCAAAACTATGGACAAAGCTTGATGTAATTATAAAGTTTCCTAGATAAGGTCAAATAGATGAGCTTTATTATAAGAGATTCAGGACAGCATTGGGAGAATTAATATCATTGATGGTGGGAGTCACATATTACACATTACGTGGTAATCCTCCTTAGGTTGAAGTTTTGTGCTTTAAACTTGAGTCAGTTTATGTTTCTAATACGATGTTTTTCTTTACAGCATATTCTTTATGCACATGCACTATGGTTTGTGGAGCAATGGGGGCCTCTGTCCATTTGGAATACTCAAAGAATGGAGAAATCGCACTATAGAGGAAAAGAAACCTACTTCAAGAATACAAGGCATGGGGGTGGTATCACACAAAGCAATGCACTACACAAAATATTCAACTAGTTTTATAGATGTCTAGAGGCTAGGACTCTCAAGCACGGCAAGGTAGAGGTCTCAGGCCTCACAAAAGTGATTGAACATGTCAAGAAGAGAAGGAGATGTGCTACTTGGAAGTCCTCAACAAGGAGTCAAGGGGTTGCACTTTGGTTGCAATGTGGAGTTAGATGGGGAGGCATTGTGTCTTAAGAGAACCCCAAATGTAAAATGTTTGATGAATAAAGTTAACACTTTTTTGAGTCAATTACAAATTCCAAAATTCACAAATTTGTTTGGAAATTGCATAGTTGCATGTGTTAGATATCAATGCTCCACTCTCGTGCAACTACGCGGGAACCAGCTAACTCTACTTGTAAGCCCCCCATATGAGGAGAAGGCATTTGAGTAGCTCGGTTATCTGGTAGGTCCTGGTTTGGACACCAGATGGGGACCATGTCTGGCCTCATGGTTGGACGGAGTTGGCACACTGCCAACTAAGCTACATGCAAGTGCGGGAAGGCATTCCATGACTGACTGCATTGAGGGTAGACAGAGCTTTTCCCAGAGCCCACTCTCAGGTTGCGGGGCCGGTTTGGAGTCCCAAACGATCCTGGATGGCTGTGGGCCAAATGACGATCATAGGTCAGTTGCTCTATTTTATGCCACGATTTTATCGTGTGGTCGGTGGCCTATTTCGGGCTGACCCCCAGTCGACCATCTTGGGTGGACTGGGTCGGTCACCACATTGGGTCTAACCGACTATGACTAGTGGCTATATAAGAGCAAGCCCATGAAGCCCATTTCATCTCACTGGCTACAGCAACCCTGATTCCTTAGCATCCAACCTCCGTCCTCTACTATTTCTGGCATGCCATCGAAGCTTCTCTCACAGGAGCACACGGCTGGGAGGCAGCGCCATCTATTGTATCAGTTCTACAGTAGTCAAATTTTTGATTCTCCATACTATCTGTTTTCTCTCTTGCGTACGAGATCCTGTTATCTGTTGAGCACAGACGTTATATTATTTTCTTATATGGTATCAGAGCCTGGACTCTAGCAAGAAGATTTGGTAATCTATTTTTGTTTGCCAATAGATTGTGAGAGATGGCCTAGCCTGCAAGACTGTGAATCCCACCGTTCGGTGAAAGCGGAAAGTTGGATGGCTCTATCCACTCTGGAAGTTCAAGATGAAGACCATCCTAAGCCCATACAAGCTTTGGGACACTACTACTGGGGTGGACGTTAGGCCGGATCCAGCCAATGCAGGACAACAGATAGTACCAACTACAGATGAGATTCTTTTGTGGACAAGAAGAAATGCAGATGCACTGTGTTCTATTATCTGCAGTGTAAGTGATTTCGTCATGGCATTAATTCAACATGTCACCACAGTAGAGGATGCATGGACCGTCTTGAAAAATCAGTACGAGACCATGAATCAGACATGAATTTAGAATCTGGAGACTCAACTCGCGAATGAAAAATTGTCTAAGTCTGAAGCGGCAGAGAAGTTCATCACCAGGGTGAAGAATCTGTGTGATCAAATGACTGCGATTGGCATCACCATCACCAGCGAGAATCTAGCACGAAGGTGCATACGGATTCTCCCTCCAAATTACGACGGTCTTGTTACGGCGCTGAATACACAGAAAAAAATTCCGCCCCTCAACTTTGAGGATTTCATCGCGATGCTTTTGGAGGAAGAGATGCATCAAAAGATGAGGACTGGAGAAGATTCGGCTTTCTATGCTAGATCAAAGAAAGATAAGGGTAAGGACTCTGGTAACCCATCTTCTTCTCATGATAAAAAGAGAAAGAAGAAGATCAAGTGCTTCTATTGCAACAAGGCAGGGCACAAGCAGAATGAGTGTCAGAAAAAGGTTGTAGATGAGAAGAATGGAGTAAAGAAAGAGTCCAGCAATAGCGCGCAGGCAGTACCAGTAGAGCTATTCATCGCAATTGAGGAGATTTACATGGAGGCAGTTCATGTACCTGCGGATGAACCCTGGATCATTGACAATGGTGCATCGTGCCACATGACCAGTCAGAAGGATTGGTATACCTCTCTACAGCCGGTAGGGAATGACATCCTGGTAGCAGTCGGCAATGATGCAAAATGTCTAGCAAAAGGAAAAGGTACGATTGCTCTCAAGTCAAATGGAGTTGTAAAACACTTGTCCAATGTTCTTTATGTGCCAGACATCAAGAGGAACTTGTTGTCTATTCTGCAATCACAGATCGGGACCTCAAAGAACACTTCGATAAGAATGGTGCACAAATTGTGGATCTTCAAGGGAAGCTCTTTGGTAAAGGTACACGACACAACATCTATGAGCTCTCAGATTTCAACGCTCGAGCGGATGTGAAGAACACTAAGCTATGGCATGAGAGGTTTGGTCATCTAAACCTTGGTTCTTTGAAGGAGATGCATAAAAGTGGAATGATTGCAAACCTACCAGAAATTTCAGATCTGCCCGATGTATGTGAAGCTTGCATGATGGGCAAGCAACATCGGCAACCCTTTCCTAAAGAGGCCAGCAGGGCAAAGGCTCCTCTAGAGCTCATTCACATGGACCTCTGCAGAAAGATGGAGACAAAAGCTTTGGGTGGTTCCTACTACTTCATGATGTTGATCGACGACTACAATAGAAGGATATTGATATACTTCCTGAAGACTAAAGACGAGGCTTTTAGTAAGTTCAAGGAATGGCATGTAATAGTCGAGAAAGAAACGGGGAAGAAGGTGAAGAAGTTGAGATCAAACAGAGGTGGAGAGTTCACATCAACTGAATTCGAGAGTTACTGCAAAAGTCACAGGATCAAGAGGCAGAAACCCCCGCCACATACATCACAGCAAAATGGAGTAGCAGAGTGCAAGATGTGCATCATCTGCAACATGGGCCGGAGTATGATGAAAGGGAAAGATTTGCCAAAGAATTTCTGGGTTGAAGCATGTAACATGGCAGTTTACATTCTCAATCGTAGCTACACGAAGGCTGTGAATGGGATGACTCCATTGCAGGCCTTTTCTGGTAAGAAACCTTCAGCTGCACATTTTAGAGTTTTTGGATGTGATTGTTTTGTGCATGTCCCTGATGCTAATAGGACTGAATGGGAACCAAAGAGCCGAAAATGTATTTTCTTGGGCTATAGTGAAGAGGTGAAGGGTACCGTCTCTATAACCCTATTACCAAGAAGGTAATTTAGTACCATGTGGTCTTCTCAGAACAGCCGCATCAATTGGAGGAGGATGCTTCCTTCCCAGACAACCAAGACCAGGATATCCATCCAATAACACCACCAACAGCAAACCGAACTCCCCCAATGGTGTTTGGGAGGTTTCAAGATAAAAAAGATGAAGAAGAGCCTGCAGAACCACAATGGCAACGGCCATTCCCGAAGTGGGTAAAGTAGCTTTTGGACGACAGAGAACCTCTAGCCATTGAGGAGGAACCATCCGAACATCACCGGTCCAAGAGATTAGAGGAGAAAAGAAGGGCGTAGGAACACTTGGTCAACTATGCTACAGAGGTGATCCGTGCTGATGAACCCAAGTGTCTTGAAGAGGCACAGAGAGATGATAGGTGGATGGAGGCTATGCAGTCGGAGTTGAAAAAGTGCGGATCGTACTAGCCTAATCTATCACTTAATGAGTATAAAGATCATGGAGGATCAAACCAAATACGGAAAGCCATGGAGAGAGAGATATGAAGTATGAAACACTCAATCTTTTCCAATGTGCTATATCAACAATATAGGATAGGCTTCTTATATAGAGAGAGCCTTTAGAATAGTCAAACCATGTGGGATCCTCTCATCCACATCTCTCCTTGTGGATATCCTCAATCCACATCTCCACATCATGTAGTCCACATCCTAGGGTGGCTACTTTAATTCTTTCCTATACCATACCTTAGCCTTTAATCTATGTGCTCATGGCACCATAACTCTCAACACCTCCCCTTGGTGCCATAATCCTTTGGCTACTGCAAGGTGGTCAGATGTGAGTTTACTTGTCAATACCTCCCCTGGGTGCTTTCATAGCTACTCTCAGGTGGTCAGGCTTGATTTACAAAACATAGGCAAGGTTGGCAAGGTTTTTTCTTTTCAATGCTTCATGTCGATGGCGTTTGCTTCTTCGCTTGACATAGTTTGATGCATGATGCTTTGTTCTTCCATGTGCCTTGATGCTTTATGTGTGGATGCCATGCTTCGTGCTATGGTCATCTCATGCACTTGTGCTTTTGGCATGCTTATTGCATTCATGCTTTGCTTTTCCATTTGTTGCAAAGGTCTTACCAATTGATTTCTTTCAATATTGGCAGTGTCTAATTGCATACAATGATTCTGATTTAACAAACGTGTAGAGCTCGAAAAGATGATTACTTTTCCTTTTTGGAGCATGCGCAAATTCCTCTTAGATTGCAAGTTACAGCTTGTCGAAGTTTTTGTGAAGAGGAGGGGGCCTTGATGATGTGGCAGAGGCTATTCACATGCTACACTCACATTGTGCTTAACAAGGGGCTCTGTGCTTAGGTGGCACTTAACTAATCCTACCCCTAACCATGGTTATTGTGAATTGACCCTTCAGGGGTTGGCTTGACCAAGGTTAATTCTACCCAAGTTAAGTTAACCAGCAGTCAATGACCACACCCAACTAACCAAGGTTAACTGTGGTTGGATTAACTTAACCACAGTTCAGCCTTATCCTGCCACGTGGCTTTTTGTGGGAGCCTTAGCAATGAAGACTTTGAAGAAATCTCTGAGGCCTGAGCATGATGGCAGTGACGTCCATGAAGATGAGAAGCGACGTTAGGAAGACAACCGCGGGTGTTTGCAGCGTGGAGGTGTCCTCGATTTGTTGTAGGAGCTGCCGTTGATGGAGGTTACGGGAAAAGTACCTGGAAAAATGGATCTGCCTCAACAGATCTTGGAATCGCATGCATATTATAGGAAACATTGACAAAGAATTGTATTGTAATTCATTGCCGACTGCGTAGCTGAGCTAGCACTCCTGCTCCCAAAACACACCATGCTTGCTACAAGCTCTATTGATCGCGAAGTCGTTTTGACTATTGATATCTACTTCCACACATGATTGATGTTTTAATCAAAATCTTGCACTCATAGTTGTTGCAGCTTCTTTAGACCCGTTTCGTAGCCTTTTACCAAACTATTCCAAAAGAGCTTTACGTGCCGTTTGGAGCCGTGGGCTAGTAGAGAAGCAATGTTTTGGTGCTGTGGACGATGGAGGAGGCTGAGCATGGAGACAGAGAGTTTCTAGAGAAGGAGCTATGTGTGGACACATTTGCCTTCTACTGCGTGGTGAGATTCTTACAAGATTGCTCAGAAATGACCATTACAGCGCAAATATTTATCTAATCGCATGCTTTTGAATAGAATAGTGAATGAAAATATTAATGCCAACAACAATTAAAGTTACAAAATACAATGACAGTATAAAATAAATTTTGTAAAAGAACACAAAATGGGGCACTGTATAAAAAGTATAGCTGTATTCATATAAAATAAAATTTCTATACAATAAGGCTCCAGAGCCTTTCTCTCTTCTCTAAAACATTGAGAACATCGGGCTTTGAATTCCCAAATACACTCCTAGCTCTAAACTTAGTTGATAGAGAGTTAATGCTATTGTCGTTGTTGGCCAGGGACATGGCTGTTGCCGTCAATGCCATACCTTGAAAATTGGTTCCAAAGGCATTGAGGGCAGCCATGCGGTTCACCAAAATGACCTTGTCAGCATTGCGATTGATGTCAGCATGACCAATCACTCTTGACAAGGCCTTGCACTTCAAGAGGTCATCAGTGCCATGTGGAGAAAACTTTTTGTGGATAACCACAAAGTGCCCTTTTGCTTGGCCAAGGTAATGTGCCAGTGCATGATCTCAGGCTAAAGCTACTATGAACAAGGCATTGTCGAGATGAGAATAGGTCGACCTCAAATGCCTCTTGCAACAGTCCAACATTACATTAGAATTCCATTAAAGCAAAAGTATACCAAGAGAGAAGAAATTCAAAGCTCATAGTTTCTTACCACTATGGAGTCATCATGCTCAATTCCTTCCTCTTTGTTAATGAGGATGGATACAGAGGTCTCCTGGTGTCTGGAGTGAGATGTGGAGGCTTCTTCTGGAACATCAGGTAGGTTGGAGTAGATTGATGTCTCTGCATCTTTGATTTGGGCCAGTGTTAAAGCAAGAACCTCTTCTATTGAATCATCTACTCCCAAAAACCCAGGTTCTTGCATAGTTATGTCCACCTTGTATCCACACAGGATACCAAGAGCTTCATCCTCCTAGAGACCAAACATAACCTCTATGTCATGGAGAAAGAGGTATTGTTCTCCATCGACAAGAAGGGGAGCAAGAAACCAGATCATTGTTGTGGGGTCAATAGAGGTGGTGCCCGAGGTGGATGGAATTTGAGACATAGAATGGGGTTTAGGAGGTTGCTAGAGCACTTCCAGGGCCAATGCAGCTTCGCGCTCCTCAGATTCTTCATCTATGGGCTCTTCATTGTAGATGTTGGGCTCATCTACAAAAATAAGAGGATTAGAAAGGGTAGGGGCAAGGTCACGGCTTGAGGTCGAGGCCTCCTCTTCTATTTGTCCTTCTAGAGAAGGAAAATAAAGGTCATTTCCCAGGATAAGAACCTATTTCCTGTGTTTTTTATGATTCCACATGCTAGGAGGTCATCAGTGTCCACCTCCCTAAACCCTAGGGGTGTGAGCTGGGCGATCTAAACGCTTCACAAACCTGAGTTCTTGATTGAACAAGTACTTCAAATAATCAATATGGACCCATCTTTTTGTAGACTCATCAAGTTGATATGCAAAACTCGCGATGTAGTCTTGCATGTACTTGATGAGGTCTTCAAAATCATCTCGGGCTCCCAAGTAGGTGCCTAGGACGTCTATGCTCTTATCCATGGAAATAACTCCTCGTCTATATCAATTAATGGAGTATGGGAGATGAAATCATGGAAGGCAGGCCTAGCAGAATCCATGGTAGTTTGGTAGCTGGGAGAACTATGGCTATGATAGCGAAACTTTGAAACTAAAGTAACTTTATAACCTATATATACCCAAATGTTCTAAATATAAAAAATAAAAAGAATTATAAATTTTTTGGGAAAAAGTTGACATTGACATGAAACAAAACCATTCAAAACATCAAAATTAATTGCACCACTATTGATTGGAAAATGTCAAAATCCATAATTGTTCCACCCCACATTGTTTACAATCTTCAATATTGCAGGAGGGATAAAAATGGCACTATGCACGAGCTTCTCTGCACGCTTTCCTACCTTTTCACCATTTAAGGTAAAGTGAAAGGACTCAGACATGCCATCCTCCATGACTAATAGGTGTTCCCACATGCCCCTGAGAGTCCACTATGACGTGACAGTCACATTCTTGACATCTCCTAAATGAGAACCAATACATAAACTTACCCCTGTATTATCATCGTCGTTAGAGTCAAGGGGGAGCTAATTGCCACCTGTTTTCTTCCAACGCCTATATTGGAAAGCAAAATATAACATTTGGTGGGAGATATGGTACTTGACAACCACATTGTCCTTACATACATGGCATTGAAACATATCACCCTTTTGTTCACCTGATCTGCTTTCCCAATTCACCCCAAGCGATTCCTCAAGGGCATTCTCATGTAGGCACTTGCATGACCACATGGTTTTTGTTTTGTGCATCTGGATATTTTGAAAACAAGAAGCAAAAATGTGCAGAGGCATAAACCAAGACAACCTTACCCATTTAGAGCCAAATGTAAACTTCATGGCCATGCCCACATCCTTTGCAATCTTTTCCTTGTATGATTGCATTGTTCTTATGTCTACCATGCTGCAATCCATGTCTTCAAGTTGTGGTGTTGCAATGCATTGAAGATGGCCATAGCCTGATGCCATCCTTGGAGTAATGTACTTGGCATTATACCAATAGATATTTCTCTGTTTCAAAGTAGAGGACTTCTCTCCAGCATGCATTTGCCTTCCTAAATCCTCATGAATGGCAGTAAACTTACCTAAGAAGCACTCAACTGGTTCCCACTTCTCAAACTCTGAAGGAAATACATCTGCTATGCACAAGTTCTATTTTAAAATACAATTTCAAACTGACTCATTACACTGGTTCTATTTTAAAATACAATTTTCAAGCTGACTCATTACACTTCAAAATCTTACACAAAATGTAGACTTACAATGTGATGGTATTGTTGATTGATTTCTTGACGGAGAAAGGCATATGTCCTTCCCCATGTAGATGTGTTGAACCTTTGCAAGCAATCCTTTCTTCCCAAGCTTGAACTTCATGATACGGCCCTTCCATTCATGCAAAAGATCACCTCTTTTGCTCTTGGGAAGCTTATGTGGACCCTTGGCAAATCCTCTCATGACTATCCAATCATTCAAGTTGTAGGTGCAAGGCACCCATTCACCCAGTGCATTTTTGCTCCTGTGGGACACAGAGTACATGTATGGTCTCCTCACCATGCTTGTACAGAGGTCACAACAGCAATAGTGGACTAGAAAGTGCATCTTGGAGGGAGAGAGCAGCTCCGATAGAGATGAAGGTCACAGGTGATGATGTGCCTAGGTACAAGGCCCATTTGGTTGCTAAAGGGTTCAAGCAAGAGAAGGGTGTGGACTTTGATGAGATATTCTCTCCAGTTGTGAAGATGACCACACTTAGATGCATGCTTGGACTAGTGGCAGCAGAGGATATGGAGCTTATGTAGATGGATGTCAAGACAGCCTTCTTGCATGGGGATCTACATGAGGAAATTTACATGGTGCAGTCGGAAGGCTTTGAAGAAAAGGGCAAAGAGCATTTAGTTTGCAAGCTGAAGAAGAATCTCTATGGTCTTAAGCAAGCACCTAGAGAATGGTATCAGAAGTTTGATGCTTTCATTCAGTCCCATGGTTATAGAAAGAGTGAAATTGATCACTACCTCTATACTAAAAGGGCTAAGGATAATAGCCTGATAATCCTGGCACTATCTATGGATGATACGCTATTGGCTAGCAAGAATACTTATGAGCTAGATGCATTAAAGGCCAAGTTGCATGAGGCCTTTGATATGAAGGATTTGGTACTTGCAATTAATATTCTTGGTATGCGCATCACACATGATCGGAGTAGGAAACTCCTTTGGCTTTCACAGAAGGAGTATGTTACAAAAGTATTGCAGCATTTCAATATGGAGGGGGGAAAGGCAGTGAGTACTCCATTGCCTCCATATGTGAAACTGAGTCATACAGATAGTCCCACATCAGATGAGGAGAGGGCCATGATGGCCAAGGCTCCTTATACATCAGCGATTGGGAGTCTTATGTATGCTATGATAGCTGCTAGACCAGACATTGCATTTGTAGTGGGAGTTGTTAGCCGGTATATGGCTAATCTAGGAAAGAGGCATTGGGAGGCAGTTAAGTGCATCATGAGGTACATGAAGGGTACCAAGGAGATGTGCATCTGCTTTGGAAGAGGGGACATGCGTGTACTTGGGTACACAGATTCAGACTATGCATGGCATGTGGATAGTAGGAGATCCAATTTTGGTTATGTGTTCACCTTTGTAGGTGGTGCAGTGTCATGGATGTCTCGTGCACAGAAGTGCACTACTTTGTGTTAACTCTGTGCCAACATGAACATATGTAGAAAGAGAATGTGATACAACTTTGTGATACAACTTTGTGTTACAACTTTGTGATACAACTTTGTGTTACAACTTCTACATACGACTTCTACATGAAGAAAGAGAATGTGTTACAACTTTGTGTTACAACTTTGTGATACAACTTTGTGTTACAATTCCTACATGCAGAGAGAGAAGCTCTCCAACTTGTATAAATACCCCATAATGGAATGAAGCCCACACTCTTTGGGGCATTGTGTTGAGTCTAATTTGGTATTCCAAGCATTTTTTTCCTCCATCTCCACCACCCCCTCCCTCTTTCCCTCCCCCCTCCCCCCTCCATCTCCACCACCCCCTCCCCCTTCTCCCTCCTCCATCTCCACCACCCCCTCTCCCCTCCATCTTCACCACCCCCTCCCCCCCTCCCCCCTCCATCTCCACCACACCCATCCCCCCTCCCCCCTCCATTACCACCACCCCCTCCCCCCCCCTCCATCTCCCCCTCCCCCCTCCCCCCTTCCCCCTTCCATCTCCACCACCCCCTCCCCCCTCCACCACCCCCTCCCCCTTTCTCTCTTTCTCTTTCTGTATCTCTCTCTTTCCCTCCCCCTTTCTCTCTCTCTCTCTTTCCCTCCCCCTCCCTTTTCTCTCTCTTACACTCTCTCTCTCACTCTCACTCTCACTCTCTCTCTCTCTCTCACACTCTCTCTCTTTTCTCTCACTCTTTGGGTCTAACTGACTATGACTAGTGGCTATATAATAGCAAGCCCATGAAGCCCATTTCATCACTAGCTGCAGCAACCCTGATTCCTTAGCATCCAGCCTTCGTCCTCTATTGCTTCTGGCATGCCATCAAAGCTTCTCTCACAGGAGCGCACGGTTGGGAGGCAGTGCCATCTATTGTATCAATTCTATAGTAATCAAATTTTTGATTCTCCATACTATCTGTTTTCTCTCGTGTACGAGATCCTGTTATCTGTTGAGCACAGACGTTGTATTATTTTCTTACAAAAGTCTCCATCAAAATGTAGCTTGAAAGCTGTTGGCAGGGTCTCCAACTCTTCATCTAAGTCTTCCTTTGCCTTTGTTACTTCTTCTTCCTCCTTACCTATAAGCGAATTTGCAAGAGAAGCTCTAGTGGTGCTTTTTGTAATAAAAGTGAAAGAGAACTCTTGAAGCTCACAAATCCACTTAGCAAACTTTCCTATAGGATTGGGTTTGCAAACCAAAAATTGTAAAGTAGGTTGAGATGTAAGAAAGAAAAAAGGGCGAGGCAACAAGTATGACCTAAACTTCTTCACTGCAAAGACCAAATATAAACCTTCTTTCTCCATTTTCCCGTACCTCTCCTGAGCCTCCATGAGTTGCCAACTTGCATAATACACTGGTTGCATGCATCCTTGCTCACCCTTCTGAAGTAGTATAGCTCCCACTAAATGAGATGACACACTTAGATTCACATAGAAATCATCCTCCCATCTAGGAGGCTGCATAATTGGCCTTTGGCTCATGCATTCCTTAAGCAAACAAAAATGCCTTATCTTGCTCTAGTCCCCATTGGAAAGATACATTTTTCTTTGTCAATAAATTTATAGGATACATCTTTTCAGAAAACATATCAACAAAACGCTGGTAATACTTTGTTTTACCCAAAATGCCCCTCACCTCTCTGACACTACCAGGTGGCAGAAGGGCCATGATTGCTGTACCTTCTCAGGATCCATTTCTATACCTTCCTCCGAGATAACATGTCCTAACAAAGCCACTTTCTTCCTAGCCAAACGGCGCAACCTTTTGCATCATTAATAGTTTTCAATGCAATCCTCAACTTTTCCAAATGATCGACACGGCTTGAATAAATGCAAAAATCATCCAAAAACACTCTTATGAACTTTCCCAAGTAGGGTGCAAATACCTGGCTCATGAAACATTACTGGTGCATTAGTTAAACCAAATGGCATCACCCTATATGCATACACCCCCCATGGTGTAACAATTGAAGTCTTATCTTCCTCACAAATCCAAATTTGGAAGTATTCGGAGTACCCATCACATACTGAATATATTTCATGGCTTGCAACTCGATCCAATATCTCATCCTGAAATGGTAAAGGAAAATTATAATTCCTCTTTGTGCATGCATTCAGAGGACGAAAGTCCACACAAACACGCCATTTCTTTCCTTTCTTGGGAGTAACTACCACTGGAGAAACCCACTTTGAATTCTCAACTAGAAAAATAAATCCAGCTTGGAGCAAGTTAGTTACCTCCTTCCTAAGCACTTCTGCTTGTACCACTCCCAATCGTCTAAGCCATTGCACCACTAGCTTGCTTTGAGGCTTCAAGTCAATTTTGTGCTCCACTAAGGTAACTTGGCGCACCTGTGAGCAACTATTTGCAAACAGATTAGGAAACCCATCAAGCATTTCTAGGTATTCATCTCTTTTAGTACCTGTTATAGTCTCATCAAGAAGAATCTCATTTTGTTGACGAAGACTAGTACAATCCACCACTTCCTCATACATGGTTGAAGATGATTCTCCTTCTGAAGCTCCATTTCCTTGATTGTCCCCCCAATCAACACCAAGGCAAAGACCAAACACCACTCCTTCCACCTCTCCTTCTGAGATGGACTCCTCAGAGGTGCCACTTGTCTTCTGATCAGATGACTCGGACTCCTGAGCTCTTGGAAGTTGAAGTTTCCTCCTTTACCACCTTCTTGTGGCAACTCTTGATGTTGTAGCGGACCTTCCTATTCCCTCCTTGGAGAATAATATCACTTGTTTCCCACTTCTGTACTGCCTTCACTTGATGGAGCCAAGGCCTTCCCAAGATCAATGGGTAAGCCCTAGCATCTGGTTTTGTAGGAATAACTTGAAATGTTGTAGATACAAAAATTCCACACACATCCACTGCCAAATTCTTCACAACTCCTAGAGTTTTCACTCTAGTATTATCGGCCAACTTAATGCAATAAGGAGAGTTAAGAGAAGATAACTTCAAATCAGCATCTTTCATTGTCTTTTCACTCATGACATTTATTGATGGACCCCCATCAATGTATGCATTAGAAATAGTCTGGCCATCTATGATGACATCAACAACAGGTACATCATCTCCCACATCTATGTCTACCTTTTGTGCCATAGGTGTCCCATTATCCTTTTTCTTCTTTTTCTTAGACTCCCGAGTGCTGCCCAATTCGCTCCATTCCTTCCTAAGTTTTGGAGAGAGTGCCAAAAGCTGCCCAAGTGTGATTTGTGCAGTCTTCTCTCTAAGGTCTGTCAATAGATCATAACTAAGATTCCCTTGTCCAAGAGGAGAATCAGATTGTCCAATCTTTCTTCGGGATGATTTTTTCTTCTTATGTTTTTCGTTCTTTCTCTTCCTCCTCTTCCTCATCACTCCTAGTTTTATGACTTCTTGTCATCAATGGCATCAAAGTTTCTTCCTCATCTTCCTCCTCTAAACATGTTCTTTCTAAGCGTACTACACTCTTGTCTTCTCTTTTTTTCAATTTTGGACATTCGGGACGATAGTGTCCCTTCTCTTGACATTCATAACAGGTAACATTGCTTTTATCCCTAGGCTTATCCTCAATTCATGGAGCCCTAGGTGGCTTGGCATTCACTAAGTGCAACTCAAATCAGCAAATTTTGCCATCAATTGTGTAATATTATGATCCAGTGAGGGAGCAGATACCTGGGATGTTGAGGCTACCTCTACCCGATGCGCCGCAGTCATGATACTTGTAGATGGCTGAAATGCAGACTCAATTTGATGGGCTGCCTCCTTCTTTAAAGCAATGCGAAGAGCCTCTTTGAAATTACTAAGATTTTTGCTTAGAACCTTTCCACACAAGGTAGAATCCAAACCATAAAAAAATTTGCTCATCTTGAGATGTTCCATTGCCAATGAACCTTTAGAATCTCCCCTAGAAGATGAAGAAGACTCAACCACATGCAAAGCAGCTTGTTGGTACTTGATGAATAAATCCTCATACCTCATAGCAAAGGTTGAAACTGACTCTCCTTCCTTTTGGGAAATCTTCTCCAACTGCAATAACATAGAATTTGGTGACTCTAATGTCCCAAATCTCTCCTTCATTGCCTCGACCAAGCTTTTCCAATCGAATGCATCCACCAATGTGTCAAACAATCAGTGCAGCTACTGTCACAAGTTTGGACACTATGAAAGAGATTGCTGCAAGAAGCAATACAACCAAGGCGATCAATCCAGCAGCAATCGAGGGAATTTTCGAGGTAGAGGAAACCATTGTGGTGGACATTCTAGTCACAGTCATTTTGCAAATGAACATGGGAATATGTTTCTTGCAAGCAAGGAAATGCAGCAGACTAATACAATTACCTAGACTCTGATTTCAATCCCAAAGAGGATTATAGCTATCAAGTTGACCAAGTGGAACAGGATCCTTGGTATATCAATAGCGGTGCATCATCTCACATGACAAATCATCAGGAATGGTTCACAGAAATGAAACCATTAGAAGGTCAGAAAAATGTCATTTACACAGCAGACAATACATCGAATCTAGTTCAAGGGATAGGTGTTATCCCTATGAGCAATTTCACTAGTACGAAAGGATTGGTGAAAGATGTGCTCTATGTTTCGAAGCTCTCAGCAAGAACCTTTTGTCAGTAGGTCAAATGATGGAACACAATTATCGAGTCATCTTCAATGGAGATGAATGCACTATTAGAGACAAATCCAAAAGATGTAAGCTAGTAGCAAAAGGTATCAAGGAAGGATGGTTATATAGAATGCTAGCTACAGTACTAGATAAGCATGCCATGTCAACTCAACCACAATAGATGCCACTATCTGCAAAATGGCACAAGAGATATGGTCATGTTAATTTCAAGTACTTGTTAGATCTCAGGAAATATCAATGCTCCCCCTCAATACAAAATGGGCAGAGTATTGCACAATAATCGTGCGATATAAAAATTGGAGAATCCTTTATCAATTATAGGCTTGTTACGAGGTTTTAGATATAAATGATATTGTGTTAATTTGACAAGCCACTACATTAAGAGAGTAGTTTATAGATTAAAATGAATCTGTAAATTTGCTTCACCTCCTCAAAAATTCATATGTGTCATCCTCACAAAATGACCAAGTAACATGCACATGCAAATAATTGGCTTTCATGGATATGCATAGGTTTTCTCCACACCTCATACCTCTAATCCAAGAGGATAGCAACACCTTCTCTGAATGGCAATTAGGGAAATACTCTTGAATGATGGTGGATATATAAGAAATAAAGAGGGTCTTATTTCTTTCCTTTCATGAAGATCAAGGGCATTGTCTACTTCTTTGCAAAAGAAATATAGTGAAATAAGGAATGTCACATCAAAAGAAGCCTATAAACATGAAGATCCAAACATGAAATAGAGCCAAAAAAAATTGTCAGTATGATAGTGACCTCTTCAAGGATTCCTATAAAGCTTTTCCCATTGAGACGTCGAAAACATGGACAAATTTCTAAAGCAATATGAAAGTGTATGAAAGCACTTTCTAAAAAAGAAAAATCCTTCTGTGATGTCATGATTCGGATTCAAGGCTAGAAGGAATAAGAAAACAAGGTTTTGCCTATTGCCAAGTCCTTTTTAGGTAGACATAAATAGTCTAAGAAGGAGCTCTAATTATTGGCTCTAAGAAGATAGCATGGCTAATGCCAAAATTGGCAAGAGTGTGACACAAAAATTTGATGTCTTTTATTTGGTAATAGTATCGCTTTTATGTATGTTTGATAAAATTGTGAGGAGCATGGTATCCTAGATCCTATCACCTTGTTTTATTTTCTGAGATATTGTAAGAGATGAGAGGATGAGTGCAAATGGATTATGTAAATACCACTTTTATGAACGATGCATACTTTGGAATGGGGAAAGAGTTATTTGTGTCTGGGAGATTATGGGGGGATTTTAGAAATAGGAAGAGTGAGTCATATAAAGAAGTGGGTCTCATGTCCATGTATGCTCAATAATGTAAGATAAATCACATGCTAAGCATGTGGAAGGCATGTGGAGGAGTGTGAAATCGAGAGGAATCTTTCTAGAATTCCTATGTGGAATATGGCGGATGTCCCTATGGGCTCCATGTGAGAAGACCCTTGATTTTCTCAAATTTTAAAGAGTCATGAGCATCCTATGATGAGACCCATACCAAAAGTAGACAAAAAGGACATGGATGGTGCCATAAGGATTATGTGATTGATGGGGAAAGGATGTACAAGCAACAATTGTAAATTTTAAAGAAGGGTGACAAAGTATTTACAAAAGGGCCCCTCGTCTCCCTTGTTTAAGGGTCTCCACCATTAGGCAGCATGTTTCTATAGCTCTTGTCTCCTCAAACCTCTTCCATAAGCCTTCTCTCTTACTCTCTTGTAGATGTTTCTTGTATAAGTTTTGGAATCTAGTTCTCTTTATTTTCTTCTTCTATGAGTAGCCTAGGATCTCTGTCTCTCTCTCTCTCTCTCTTCCCTTGAAAATGTGAACCATCTATTGACATGAGATCAGTGAGTTAGAAATTGAGATACAAAACATGTCATTTTTCTTGATTTTTCCACTCTTATCTCTGAGATCTCCAATTTCATTTGGGAGCTTGCGGTGACCACATGGGTCATTATTTTCTAAATTCCTTGTGAGTGTATATCCTTTGCTTCTAGGCAAGTGGTATGGGCCTTGAATCATTGAAAAAGGTCAAGTGTTGAGAGAGCATTCTTCCCAAGTGAAATGTTTGTGAAAAGAGGACAATTCTAGGGATAGTTTGAGCTTGCAACGTAAATTGCTCATACCTTGGTGCTCACTAGTCTAATTTTGAAAAAACTTATATCAACAAGAATTTATCTCAAATTTGCACTCTTGTATGTGTTTCATTTCTGCATCAAAGTTCAAACATATGAGTCATGAGTCTCTATGTGTGATAGTCCATTTTTATGAGTGTTTTTCCCCCTTCTAGTAAACTATCCATAACCGTACAATTACTTCTGTAAAACATATATCAACACGAAGCCCATTTTAAGGTGCACCTTCATATTGGATTGCATTACTTATATGATGTACTTGGTGAAAGTAATAGACCTTTATGTTTAATGATAGTTTGTAGAATGGTTTTGGATTACCTCAAGACACTTTTATGAAGGAAATGCAATGTTTCCCTACAATTTATCCATCCAACCAAATCATCCCCTTCATTCCACTTGATATATATTGGTTCATGTCACATTGAGCTGCAAAATCTTATTTCAATAGTGCAAATTGGCTTGGTGAGATTATGGTCTCTCTTGATCCCACTCTTCTCCCTATGTTAGACTATGATGTCACTTGGGATGTTAGCTGTTGACTCTGTGCCAACATGAACTTATGTAGAAAGGGAATGTGATACAACTTTGTGTTACAACTTTGTGATACAACTTTGTGTTACAACTTTGTGATACAACTTTGTGTAACAACTTTGTGTTACAACTTTATGTTACAACTTTGTGTTACGACTTTGTGTAACAACTTTGTGTTACAACTTTGTGATACAACTTTGTGTTACAACTTTGTGATACGACTTTGTGTTACAACTTTGTGTTACATGTAGAGAGAGAAGCTCTCCAACTTGTATAAATACCCCATAATGGAATGAAGCCCGGACTCTGGGGCATTGTGTTGAGTCTACTTTGGTATTCCAAGCATTTGTCTCAAGTGTCCATGCTCCCTTGCACTGCACGTCCAAAAGCATGTCCTAACCTTGCAACTCCTCCTCCCTCTCCTCCAACCTTGCAACCCATCCTCTCCCTCTCCTCCTCCCTCCTCCTCCTCCCTCCTCCTCCTCCTCCTCCCTCCTCCTCCTCCTCCTCTCTCCTCCTCCTCCCTCCTCCTCCTTCCTCCTCTCTCTTCTTTCCCCCATGCTCTTACATCTTCTTCCTCTCCCACTCCTATGCTCCCCTAAACCCTTTGTTCCTTAACCCTTAAACTCCATGATCTATGAGGGAGACGAGTTCTCCACCATGTACTCTACCCTGACCTTGGAACCTCCTTCTAAACCCTGGAACCTCCTTCTAAACCCTGGAACCTCCTTCTGAACCTTGGACCCCCCTTCTAAACTTGGACTCCTTCTAAACCCTAGAACCTCCTTCTAAACCCTGGAACCTCCTTCTGAACTGTGGAACCTCCTTCTGAACCCTGGAACCTCCTTTGAACCCTGGAACCTCCTTCTAACCCTTAAACTCCTCCTAAACCCTACAACCCCCAATGAAGGCGAAAGCCTTCATTACCTCTACAAAGATGATTTACGTTCCTTTTACACATGCATTCACTTTGTTTGCTTACCACACTTAAGCCTTCGTCTCTCACTAAAACACGACTCGAGGTCCTAAGCTACATATATACTACAATCGACAACTCTAATATATCTATAGGTGACAAAAAGCCTCAGAGCCCTGCAAACATAGAATACCCACCTCTTCCTACGAAAGTAGTAGGAAAGAGCCAACATTTGGTGCCACTGCCGGGGAGACTAGCATCTCAAGTAATGAGTAAACATACATAGGTATGTGTAAAACAATACACTACTTCGAGCTTTCACAAACATAACACTCAAGGGCAAGGAGAGTAAATTTTTTTTCCATTTCTAGCCAAACATATCAATCCCAAGCATCAACCTTGGGTTACTACCTTAAGAAATTTTCTTTATTTCTTAAATAGAAGCGACATGATATACAATGAGGCTAGGTAGTGGACACGAATGTGTAGAGCTTGCAATTTCGATCATTTTACCTTTTTTTAGAAAAGCAAACCCAGCTATCCATAAAAAGTTATGGCTCGGGAAGTGTTTAGGGTTAAACCCTAAACCTAAATCCTAAACCTAAAATCAAATCCTATAAAAACCAACTCCACCCCCTCATTCTTCATCTTTCACTTTTTGCCTCCATTCTCTTCTTCATTCCGAGTCCCATGCAAGACACTCCTCCCTCTCCATCGACCACCACCTTACTCCCATCCTCACATTGTAAGTCACTTCGAGCCCATCTCGTAGCAATAACCTAGCCATCCACCCACTATCCATTGTTCCACAACAATCCCATTACATCGAGAAAGACTTGGAGAGCATTCACGTGACCACTTCTCCCTCCTTTTTTATTTTCGTCCGTCAAGTTTTTTGCTCTTTTTTTCCCCCCCTCCCATCTCCACCACCCCTCCCCCTCCCCCCTCCATTTCCACCACCCCCCTCCCCCTCCATCTCCACCTCCCCCTCCCCCCTCCCCCTCCATCTCCACCTCCCCCTCCCCCTGCCCCCTCCATTTCCACCACCCCCTCCCCCCTCCATCGCCCCCTCCCCCTCCCCCCTCCATCTCCCCCTCCATCTCCACCTCCCCCTCCATCTCCCCCTCCCCCCTCCCCCTCCATCTCCCCCTCCCTCTCCATCTCCCCTTGCCCACTCCATCTCCCCCTCCCCCCTCCCCCTCCATCTCCACCTCCCCCTCCATCTTCCCCTCCCCCCTCCCCCTCCATCTCCCCCTCCCCCTCCATCTCCACCACCACCTCCCCCCTCCTCCTCCATCTCGACCTCCCCCTCCCCCCTCCCCCTCCATCTCCACCTCCCCCTCCATCTCCCCCTCCCCCCTCCCCCTCCACCTCCCCCTCCCCCTCCCCCCTCCCCCTCCATCTCCACCTCCCCCTCCCCCTCCCCCCTCCATCTCCCCCTCCCCCCTCCCCCTCCATCTCCACCACCACCTCCCCCCTCCCCCTCCATCTCCACCTCCCCCTCCCCCCTCCATCTCCACCTCCCCCTCCCCCTCCATCTCCACCACCCCCTCCCCCTTCCCCCTCCATCCTCACCTCCCATTTCCACCACCTCCCCCTTTCACACTCTCTCTTTCTTTCTCTCTCTATCCTCCCCCTTTCTCTCTCTATCTCTCTCTTTCCCTCCCCCTCTCTCTCTTTCTCTCTCAATCTCTCTCTAACTCACCCTATCTCTCTTTCTCTCTCTCTTACTCTCTCTCCCCCTCCCCCCTCTCTCTCTCTCTTCCCCATACCCCCCCTCTCTCTCTCCTACCCTCCCCCTCTCTCTCTCTCTCTTCCCCATACCCTCCTTCTCTCTCTACCACCCCCCCTCTCTCTCTCCCACCCTCCCCCTCTCTCTCTCTCTCTCTCTCTTCCCCATACCCCCTCTCTCTCTACCACCCTCCCCCTCTCTCTGTCTCTTCCCCATACCCCCTCTCTCTCTACCACCCTCCCCCTCTCTCTCTCTCTCTCTTCCCCATTTCCCCCCCTCTCTCTCTACCACCCTCCCCCTCTCTCTCTCTCTCCCTCCCCCTTACCCCCCCTCTCTCTATTTCCCTCCCCCGCTCTCTCTCTCTCCCCCTTACCCCCCCTCTCTGTAAACCCCCCCTCTCTGTAACCCCCCCGGCCGCCCAGTGGTGGCGCTCTGTAGAGCCATCGCGACCCACCCCCCATCACCCCTTCACGCACAACGCCAGCCCCCGGCACTGCGTCAGCGATGCTCGCCCCACCAGCCACCCCTGGGGCCACCAGCCTCGCCCCCGTGGCCGTCCCCCAGTCACCCCCGCCGCCCAACCCCGCCAGCCACCCCCCACCCCTGCCCCCCGCCTAACCCCACCAGCCACCCCCCGCTACGCCCCCACCCTCGTCGCCCCCTGCCCCTCACCCCCAACCTCCTCCATGCCCCATGGCACTGCCTTGGAGTGCCTCCCTCCCCCCGAACCCCCTCTCCCCCCCCCCTCTCCTCTCTCCCCTCACCCCCTCGTCTGCCCTCCCCCCTCTTGACAAACCCCCCTGCGAACAACCCTCGCCCGCCGCTGTCGGGAAGCCCCCCACCAAAAAAAAAAAAAGGGAAGGGTTAGGTTAACTAATCCTAGGCTAGATTAATCGTAGGTCAGTTACTCTAACTAGGTTAAGTTAGTATTAACTTCGGTTAGTTAAGTTTTATCCTAGGTTAGTGTTAACCTCCATTAGGTTAGTTTTGACATTAGTTTAGTTAGTCTAACCTAAGTTAGATTAGTTTAACTGTTAGTTAGTTACACTTGGTTAGGTTAGTTCCCCTAACTAGATTCACTTTGAGGATATAGGTTAGTTCCCCTAACTACATTCACTTGGTTCCAACCCCTCAGTTGGAATTCAAGTCCATTCACACCACCTTTAGGACCCCCCCAAGGCCAATTTTACCCCTACTTTCACCCCTCATAACTCATCCATTTAAGACCCAAACTAAACCCTGTTTGAACCCAAATTTCACACACGGAAACACCACATTACGGGGTATTTTTCCAGTCCATTGCACTCCATTTCAGCATCCCTAGTACACGTTCCTTCGTGCCCCCATGTGGGCCTCATTTTGCACTAATTCACTCCTATCTTCACGCCGTGACCTTTGAGTAATGCTTCGTCTGCACTGGCACATTTCCCTACACACATAGGCAATCTTAGGCACATTATTAACACAATGGTCCCTACACAAACTAACACCACTCTAACTCTCCTAACAACACCACATCCACACCCACACTTGGGGCAGCGACACCCTTGGCAAATCACGCACAATCTGCATGCAACTATGTTCCGGCCAACACCTTCAACTCCAACGCTCACCACATCTGCATATAACTCTGCTGCAACAACTGCCCCTGCGAATCCTCTACCTCGAATCCCCCCCTGAGATCCAACCACTCCCTTTAACTCCTCCACGCCCCAACATGGCTGGATGCTATCATGACCATGATGGGGATATTGAGCTTGATGCAGAAGCTGACAACTTCTTCCATCGAAGAAATCACAACAATCAAGGCTGATGCCCCTTGGGAAAACTGGAACTTCCCAAATATAATGGTAGGGGAGACCCAGCCCACTTCGTTTAGCATTTTGATGCCACATGTCGAGCAGGTGGTGATCAATCCCATGAAACCAAGGTGGCTTGGTTTCCAATGGCCTTAACTGATGAAGCATCAGAATGGTACCTCGACCTTCTCATGGAAGAACATGCCACATGGGACCTACTTCAAACCGAATTCAAATGATGCTTTCAAACAAAGAGGCTACAAGATGATCCCGCTCTCCAACTCAACAAGATCGAACAAGGCCGGAGAGAAGATGTACGCACATACCTGGGAAAGATGAAGAGATTGATCACCAAATGTGACCCATGCCCAAATGCAAAGTAATTCACGGCATGGTTCATAGCAGGTCTAAGAAAGAAATCCGAAAGGATATGAAAAAGATAAGTAGCTATGAAACATTCAGTGTTGCTCATGCGGCAGCCATTGACATCGAAGATGCCCATGACAGATTCAGACACTAGCAGTGATGATGGCAGATCAAATACACGAGATAAGCACTCGAAAAAGGGTAAATCAAAGGACACTGCCGAAACATCCAATGAAGATCACCTAGAGGCCATGACCTTGAAGCTGAAAGAAGATATGATGCAGGCCATGGATAAAAAACTCCACTTGTCTCAGCCGCTAAATCAAACATATCCACAACAAGAAAATGTTTGGTGTCCACACTGCCTGGAAAATCATACAGCAAATGAATCCCCAGTTCTCAAATCCAAGATCACTACACAAGCAAATCCACCGCCACGGTTATGGTGCCATATCTGTGTCATCGGCGACCATGATGAGAACACTTGCATCTTCAACATGCGCAACAATCCGCCTCGACCTCCACAATACCAAGCGGCACCCAGCCAGTATACAGGCAACCGGCACTTGCACAAGCGCCACCAGCTCCGAGGCTAAATCCTGTTCCCGTTCGAACACAAGTCCCACAACTACTCAGGAATTCGAATCCACGACCGTATCCAAGAGCACCAAATCCAGCTCCTCAGGCAGTTCCCATACATCAATTACAAGCCGAGGAAGTAGACTCGCTATTTGAGTATGAAGCAGAGTACCTAGTGTACTATGTAGAAGGTGCAGAGAATCTAATACCAATTTATGCCAATCAAGTACGACCCAACACATTTCGTGCACCAATCAAGTGTTACGGTTGTGGAGAAAATCATCGGATTGTATAGTACCCTCATCGTGGTAGCCCAGCTACTTTCCAACCACTCTACAGAGATTGTGGCATAGGACATGCCTGTATGGATTGTCCCATGAAAAATAAGGTCCTAGAACAAACAGAGGTTAAGCTTGATGTCCCCATCGGCATCATTGGGTTGGACCATCAAAGTCTAGGTCCGACAAGTGTAAAGTCACAACCTGTCAATGTAATTACACGCCAACAAAAAGAGGCCACCAAGGACCTTAACATTCCAATCCAACCAAAGCGACTTCTGAAAAAGAAAGCATAAGTGCCTCCACCTTCGCCTAGCAATGAGCAGCTGAGCTCATCCACATCAACTCCCAAGCCTCAAATCAAAGAAGCTCCATACCCGCATGCAGAGGTGGAAACGACTCGTTTTCAGGTACTTCAGCAATGGGTCCAAAATGAACAAGCTCAATTTGAGGCTGAGAAACAAGCTCACGACCCAATCCATGACTTGGTCCCACAAAGTATTGATACTGTACTCGAGCCTTTGTTCCAACAACAGACTCCACAACAGAATGTACCGCCACATCAACTTGAAGGAGCCGCACTCTCTAGCATCCTGAGTTGCCCTGTGTCAATTCCCATCAGAATCCTCCTACGGAACTATCCCAATCTCTAGGAGAGTTTCAAAGGATGGGTTGAACTCGCAAATCCCCCTCCACCTATGAACTACATTCAAGATATCCCTGTACGGATGGGTGAGAGAGATGACATATGCAACATTATTGTGCCTTTGATCCACAAGGCATATAATGAAGTCCAAGCCATAGTGGATGGTGGAGCAGGTGTCAATGTCCTATCAAAGGAGCTCTACGAAGAATGGGGTCTCCCACCAATGCAAAAGGCTAATTTCAACATACACCTTGCCGATGATTCACGGGCTAAACCCTTGGGAATAGTGAATGGCGTGTCCACAAAGATCGTAGGAGTCTGCTTTTCCCTTCAATTCACAATCTTGGATCTCCCCAAAAAATCCTATCAAATCTTGCTGGGACGTCCTTGGCTATGGGAAGCATCAGTCCTCCATGACTAGGGAACTGATAGACTGACAATCCAGAATCGAGACACTACAATCAGGGTGAATGTGGGGATAGGAGCTATTAAACCAATTGTGCCTAGAGCATTGGATGACACATCTTCCACGACAATCTTGAGCAAATCATCTCCCTTGCAATAGCATGCCATAGAAGGTGACTCACAAAGCAATGTCAATAACTAGATACAAACATTGGCAACCATCGACAATTGCCATTCATTAGACCCCGTCTTCTCACAGATAGATGCTAATGCACTACAGGTTGATCCTCCACGGACACATGAAGAACCATTCGATCTAGAGATGCCATTCTTTATGGCTGACCTCGAGTGGGACATTAGGGAAAAAAGGAACTCATTTTGGGGCCCTGTAAGAAATTCACTATTTTTTTATTTATTTCTCTCCTAAAAGACCTCAAAAATAGTAAAATACGAAAACGTGGCTCAGAACTGTCAGTAAGGACTACAGAACTGTCAATTCAAAAAGGAATAAGATAATCTTTTGTCTGACTAACACGATTTTGTATTAAATATCCTCTTAGATTTTTTTTTGTTTACCAAAGATTCCGCATCTCTTTGGCCGACGTGTGTAGGCCTTTCATAAAGAGTCCATCACTGAACTTAGTGATTGCAAGTTTTCAAAATATTCACATGGATACCGCCACACTTCCACGATTCATGTTACAAAACGACTATGAGATTGAAAAACAAACTTCGCAACCTGAGAAGCACAAAAAATGGCCGATACTAGTGAGTCACTATCTGAGAAGAAGCGATTACACCATCTTCACATCGACTTAGAAGAACAATATGCTCCAGCACAAAAAAGACGAAAGGATACGGTGCTGAATGCTCAACAGCGGGAAAATATGAGAAGAGAAGGGCTTCAACATATTGACTTATGGTGCGATGGAAGCATATATCCAAAATGTCAAGTAAAAAACTCTACACCTCCATTTGTCAATCCCACCACATTACTGAGGTTTGCCGGTGATGGACAAAATGGACTTCTTGGTTATATTTCAGCGCAGTCTGCATTTGCGGAAACGTATAAAATGATGTACCTACAAGAAAAGGGGGCCAAGATGGAGGAGATAGCCATTCGTGCAAAATTGGAGCAGCAGTTGCAGAATGAAATTGAGGAGCATTCAAAGAGTAAAAAAGAGTTGACAAGAGCAAGAAAGAAGAGAACCGTGCTTGGAGACAGACTACGTAGCAGGAAGATTAAAAACATTGCAAATTTGAAGGCTGGGACTGGTGGATGCAAGCGACGAATTCAGGAAGCAAGGTTAGATTGAAATTTATCATTTTGTATACTCAAAAAGGCTCTCTTCCAGACTTTATCTATTTCCTCGATTGTCGCAAAATAAGAATGGAGGTGCTGAATGATATAGTCATATTGTGTTGTTACTACAGGAAATTATTGGAGCCTGCAAAAGAAAATATGGACCCGAACCTTCTTCCTGTTAAACAAATGAAAGGATTGCTTTCTTGCGGTGTAGCAAAAGGTTTGATTGAGGAAAAAAAATACAAAACAGTCAAACGCAATGTTGTAGAGGACTTTGTATCCAATAATCAAGTTGATGGCACTATAATCCAAGAGGCTCTTGATGTTAGTGGAGTTAGCAGGAAGGGATATAGTTCGATTTTCCATGCGATATCCTCAACTTTGAAAGATCAAAGGATTAAACGAGTTTTACTGCCAAATCCAGCAACCGTGTGGAGGATAAGAGGTCATTTGAATGAAAGTATAGATGAATTTATTGGGCAATATATCCATATTGAAGAAATATTTCATGGTGTTAAAGGAACCACTGTGTATGATCCTTGGAACAATATATTTTTAGATCTGCAACAACTTCAAAAAAGAATGGTCGAGTTTTATGGAATAACATTTGAGGAGTGCAAAGGCATTTTGAAATTTGTTATCAAACTGGATGAGTGTGAGGTTGTAAAGGAAAAGAAAATGGAAAGAGTTACTATTACATTGATGAATGGAGCAATTGATACATCATTGACTGAAGCGAGTTCGAAGTATTTTAGTGTGCAGTCAGAGAAACACATATGGTGGTTAGGCTCGTTCTAGGTATGATCATTTTTTGTTTTATACTTGATTTTGGTCATTGTTTTCAAATCTGATATAGTAATACTTTTGTTTTCTATAATCTCGCAGGTGAAGACCGAAGACCATGAAACACTAGATTGGGTGTTTCACCACACGGAAATACCAAGAATAATCAAAAGACAAGTGCAAGGCGAGAATCTCCATGTTGCAGGAAAAGGTGATTTTCAAGTAGAGTGGCACATGGCCGGGGATCTTAAAACACTTAAGTGCATGTATAACATTAGTAAACGAGGCAACTCAAAGTCTCCTTGTCTTTACTGCAAAGAATCAGCTCAAGTAATGGATTCAAAATGGTGGAAGAGAGCACCTAATAGAGATAAAGTTGACCCTGACTTCAAGGCCATTCTGGACATTCCACTATGTAATGTTCACATCTGCACATTGCATGGTCTATGTCGAATTATTGAGAAATTGGTATTTTTATATATTGGATTTGCTTGGAAACTCCGTCCCGAAAAAAATAGAAAGGATGCTCTTCAAGCATTGGAAAAAGTGTTATCCGATATAGGTCTGCATGGAGGAGATGTTCAAATCACAAAGGATTTTAAAAAGTCTACCAATGGCAAGGAGGTACCAATCAAGCCCTCTATTGGTGGTGTTAAGGAAAGAAGATTCTTGTCTCGACCCAAACACAGTAAGCAAGTAAGGCAAGGTAGAGCAGTTTCAAAGATTAATTATGGATTGTGGAAGCAAGTCCATAATGCTGTGAAAGATCATGAGGTAGATGGGGAAGCACGAAATAGGAAGGCAGAGGTGTGGAGGTCTCTTGATCAACTCTTCATGTTCTGTGACAAAGTAACATGGACAAAGAGTGATTACAAGAACTTTGAGGAGGCAATTAAACATTTTGGAAAGTCAATGAAAGACGCGTGGACAGCCTGCAATATAACTCACTACATGGTAAGGTTATGTCTTTTTCTTTTACTTAAGTGTGATCCTCTTTTTTTTAATTACTTACTATGCATTCTTATGTCTTACAGCATATCATATACAACCACCTTCCCTATTTTGTCAAAAAGTATGGATGCCCAGCTATTTGGTCTACCCAAGGCATGGAGAAATCTCACTACATGGCACGTAATGCATTTTTTAGACACACACAACACTATGGAGGGAGTCAGAAGGCAAATAGTCTGAAGGAAGTCCTCCAATGGTTTTAGCGAGGCATACTACAGAGGCTGCATGCTAAAAGAAAAGTTGCTAGCTCCAAAATCAAGCTTGCTTTTCTTCTAGCCCAAAAGCAAAGACGAAGACAAGCTCTAGACAATTCAATTGCAGCAGAGAGACATAGACAATGGAGGGAATCAAAGATATTTAGAAACCATAAATGGACAAGTAAACATGAATAGGACTCATTTGTAACTTATTGGTGTTATGTCCACATGTTTTCAAACTCATTCAATAGAAATTTTTTTAGTGGAACAAGTGACTCTTGGTGTTATGCATGAAAAGTATTTCTTTTGTGAAACATATGATCTGAACTTAATACAATTTGTTTACAATTTCAATATATTGTTCTTTTAATATTTAACGACACCACTCTATGTAAATGTACAAATCATTTCATCATCAACTTATTAATCATTTATACAAGATCATACTAGATATCAAAGACTTTATACAAATCAGTTCAAATTTAATATAATGTTTGTGCTATATTCGATGACTAAATCCTATTTCTCCCAGGGCCTGCCAATCGGAACTCTCTTTTTGATCTTGATTGGAGTCTTTTTCTTCTTTATTGGCTTGATGTTGACTGTCTCTTTATCCTTTTCTTCAGCTCTCTCCACCTGTTCCTCTTCTTGGACTGTGTGGCCTGATGCAATCATGGGTGGCTCTCGAAACCTTACGAGCTGGTGTTTTCCATAGCCCTCCAGATATTTGGGCTCCTTAACACCACATGCTAATGCATAAGAAGTGTAAGACAAAAAGTAAGCGGCCCTAGAGGCCTGCTTATTCACATAATCTCCAAATATATCTATGGCAGACAACCTCTCTATCAAAATGATCTTTTCCTTTTGCCATGAAAGAACATGTCCACCTAAAGCCCTGGACAAACATTTTAGGAAGTAAACAATGGCTTCTCCATTGTTGCTCAACTGCCTATGGTAAATCAAGATCTTGGCACTGCCTAGATCATGAATATAATGAGCTAGGCCTGACATTTTGTGAAACCCAACCTGCCTGCTTCCACTTGATCTCTGGAGGAATGTGTCATCCTCAATTTGTAGCTGCCACATATCAAAGGATTGGAGTGAGACAATACACAACCTACAAAAACAAAGTTAAGCAGAAGTCAAAGTATTTGATTTGAAGTACCTTCTCATTTTCATAAGCAACAAGTAGTTCATCTTTCCAGAGATTTATCCCTCTCCCCTCTTGTCCAGCCTCTTCTTTAGGCTTTTTTGTGTATAGTGCTGAGATATTCATAGCTTCCTGTGTGAGCTGGAAGGCAGCTTCATTTGGCTCTTGGAACTTTTCAGCCTCTACAGGATCAAACATTGTTTCCAAATCCAGTAGTGAATGGTCATCCTCTATGCCAACCTCCTTGTCAAGCCTTGAAGCCTGGGCAATAAGGGAAATGGCATAGTCCTCCCTCAAATCAAACATACACTCTATATCATGGAGGAAAACATAATCCTTTCCACCAATCAACACACCTGGAAGCATGGGCACTGCATAGTTGCTGCTCTGAACATCAAAATCTTCAACTGGCTCTGCTCCCCTCAGAGTTTTTGTCCTCAGTTGAACAAGGTCAAGAGCAGCCACTTGCAGCCCCTCATCCTGAAGGTTGATATCTTCTTCTTGCTCTGCCATTTCTGTGACCAAAGAAACATCCTCCTTTTCCTCTGCTTCAGATGTGTCTTCTTCTTCTATTTCCTGCCCTTGTTCATCCAAAGACTCCTGACTGAAGACAATGTACATAAGAAATGCCATGCTCTCCTCCAGCACTCTGCACTTTCTGGTGTGCAAAGTACAGTTGAATTTATAGTGATCAGGCAGGCTGTCAAATCTTCTGTTCACATGGTACCTCAGCCTGTCATTGGAGACAATATGATTTATGTGCACAAAAACCTTTTCTCCTTCCACAATTCTTCCTGCCTCTGTCAGTTCTTTGAAGGTATCCCAATAGTCTGAAAGAAAATCTTTGTGCTGCTCCAGTACAGAGCTCATTGAGAACTCCATGTTGAAAATACTGTGGTATATATGGAAGTTACTCTGAGCCTTGCATTTGTGAAGAAACTCAAATAGGAGCAAATCTGGAGAATTGTCCTCTTCTGGTTCCATTTGTTTTTTGATGGAAGAATCAGCACTCTGCTCCAGTCTCTTCTTTTTGCCTGTTCAAAAACTTATATACTATGAATTCTATATGCTAACATATGCAATCAGTGAATGCATTGTATATCACCAGATAATTCCTTCATGACATCTCATGACTCACCTGGTGATTGCTGTGGTCTAATAATAGCAGCAGAAAAGTCCAGCTTCCTCTTGAAAGGTGGGGCCTGGGAGCCAGCTGTTCCAAAACAAAAACATTTCTCATCATCAAGGAAGATTTCCACAGGGCTAAAGATAGCAAATTAATGAGGTAGAAGTGAGAACCAAATCAGACACAGGAATTTGCAGCAAAATGCGATATGGGCTATTTAGAGAATTATAAACCACTCTCCTCGCATTTTGTTGCAAATTCTCAAGTTCTGTTCATGTGCATGTCAAATCAAGCACTGGGTTCATCTCAGTGATTCCTGGACACTATGATCTCATATGCAAGAGAAATAATGGAATGAGTGAAACTTTTCATGAGGAATGTGTCAACAACAGGAATCTGCAGCAAAATGCGATATGGGCTATTTAGAGAATTATAAACCACTCTCCTCGCATTTTGTTGCAAATTCTCAAGTTCTGTTCATGTGCATGTCAAATCAAGCACTTGGTTCATCTCAGTGATTCCTAGACACTATGATCTCATATGCAAGAGAAATAATGGAATGAGTGAAACTTTTCATGAGGAATGTGTCAACAATAGGAATTTGCAGCAAAATGCGATATGGGCTGTTTAGAGAATAATAAACCACTCTCCTCGCATTTTGTTGCAAATTCTCAAGTTCTGTTCATGTGCATGTCAAATCAAGCACTTGGTTCATCTCAGTGATTCCTGGACACTATGATCTCATATGCAAGAGAAATAATGGAATGAGTGAAACTTTTCATGAGGAATGTGTCAACAACATGAATTTGCAGCAAAATGCGATATGGGCTGTTTAGAGAATTATAAACCACTCTCCTCGCATTTTGTTGCAAATTTCTAGTTTCTATTCATATCAACCTACAATCTAATTTCTGGGTGATTTACCACATTCTTGAACAGTATAAATTGAAAATGTAACAAGAAGGATGGAGCTGAGTGAAGACATTGGAACATCAAAAATCCAATGGATGGAAGAAATAAATGTTGAAAAACATTGAAACCAATCTAGAATTCTGACCTTTTTTTTCCTTTTCCATGCTGATGGAGTTGCACTGGTAAATCTCCTGCTCTTTCTCTAGCTTGAACTTTGCACTCTAGGTAACCTGGAGATCTGGTAGTACTGTCTTCAGGCAGGTTGCAGTCTGGATGGAGTGTGCTGGGTAGGAAAGGATCAGAGAGAAGGAAATGGAAGATGCGAGGGTCGTGGCAGGGATGAAAGATTGGGATCCAGGGGAGGGAAAAGTGGTTGTGGTATTGATGATGAAATCATGAATGGCACAAGTTCCAAGGCATAAAGTGTACTTTCACACGTGCCAAATTTCAAACTCCAAGAGATCTGGGTCCCATCCACACGTGTGAAAAATGACTACATTCCACACGTGTGGGATTTAGAGATTCTTTAATTCTATTTGCACTTATTTGTGGTATCCTGTTTTAGACCTCGCCCTCCAGTCTCTGCTCTCTTGCCTCCCTACCTCCATACTCTGCAACATCAGCATCCTGTCCAGCAGCACAGGTTCATCCTCAACACAGGTTACTCCTCAGCAGCACAGCACATCCACAAATAGATTCCAGGTCAGTAACAATGGGTTCTCCCCTTATTCTTTGCAATCTTCTTGCCTAAAATAGAAAAAATCCATCTTGCATGGAAATGCATAGACTCAAGTCAAGACAGAGAAATCACTGTAGGAATGCAGATCTTCAAGTGTGATATTTGCATGTGAGGGTAAAACTGTACTTATGGGTTCTCCCTTCAGTCTGTGCACACTTCTTGACTTCCATAGACTCAATCCATCCTGTATGGTTATGCAAACACCTTCAAATGACTGAAGGCATATTCCAGCATGTTGCCTCATGAATTTGCAGCAAAATGCGAGGAGAAGGCATTAGGAATTTCAAACTGCTGAAATCGCGTTTTGTTGCAAATATTGAAATATTGCTTCATCAACCCCTGTCATTCTGGTTTTGTGACTTCCATAGCTGTAATCTTCTTGCATAAACTCCATTCATACTGTATTTAGTTGGAGAGACATAGAAATCACTGTAGGAGTGCACCAGCATGTCATTTCAAAAATTTGCAGCAAAATGCTATTTGAAATTCCAAACTGCTCATATCGCATTTTATTGCAAATTTCCCTATATGGCTTCATCCACCCCTGTGATTGCCTTTTCTTTGTTAGAACATGTTCTCCATGTCTGAGATCTCTTTCCAATCCTTTGTATGTAGTTTTTCAGAGTGATGGCAAGAACCAAGTCAACTGCAAGGAAAGTTGGCAAAGGACCAGGGCTTGCAGCAACAGCAGCTGGGGCAGGTACCAAGAAATTTAGTGTGCCTCCAAAGGGAAGAGCTGCACATGGCAGGAAGGGTAAGCCAATGAGCTTGCTCAAGCAAAAGGCCAAAAGATTGAATCAGGGTGCAGGTGTGCTAAGGGAGATCAGGAGGCAACAGAAAGCTATAGGCTTTACAATACCCAAAGCACCCTTTCAAAGACTAGTGAGAGAAATTTGTTACAGTTGGAACCTTGGGTTCAGGTGGAATAGAACTGCCATTCTTTCCTTACAGGAAATGGCAGAGGATTACTTGAAGAAATATTTTGAAGATGCAATGCTTGTAGCAGCCCATGCTCACAGGGTGACTTTGATGGCCAAAGACTTCAACACTTTGTCCAGAGTGAGATGGAGGTATGACAAGCTTGTTCATCCTGTGGAATGGCAGGACATCAAAATGAGAGACATATTGCTAATTCCACGTACAAGAAAGTTGAAGGTTGATGAGGTAAAGGTTGTTGAGGTAACACACTCAAAGAACACCAGAGGGAAGGCTGCTTATGAGGACTCACTGAAGCAGCAAATAAAAGAAACAAAATCTGTTATAGATGTGGAGACTGGAAAGAAGGAGCTACAGATACATAGAAGGTTGAAGGAGCTAGGCCCTGATGTAGTTGTTCATATTGAGGATGAAGTTTCAGTGAATGATTTTGATTTGACAAAACAATGCTTAGCAGCATTGGCTCATAAGAATGAGTATTGCTCAGATACTATCATTCTTGCAATGCTCTAGTAAGTGTCTATAAATTTTACATTTTTTGCAAATCAATCCTCCTTGTAACTCCTTTATAACCTACCCTAATTATTTTATGATCCTATGCAGCATGATGAGAAGCTGGCTTCACCCCTCTGTACAGCATACAGTCCATATTGTTGATCCAGCCATTTCTTCTAAATTAAGAGATGCAAAGGAGACTCCCATGAGTATTTCCAGCTGGTTCAAACACTGCAATTTTGAAGTAATTGATGTTTTGCTACTTCCATACCATAGCAGGTATGTGGGTGACTACTTCTTTTAAGATTCTTCTTTAATATTGGGAACTCTTGTAGCCTTTGATTTTCTTATGCTTTTTTCCCTATGCAGTGACCACTGGAGTTTTGTGTCTATTGACATCCAGCAGAAGCAATGCTTTCTATTCAAGTCTCTAAAAAACACACACAGAGAGCTGGAATTGTAGTGCTGTGTGTGCTTTTTGAACTTAAAACTTCATTATTTTGATATCATACTAACTAAATTATACATATTGCAGTTGTATTAGAAGGCTTTTAGATGCATTGGATCACTGTCCTCCAAATGTCTCTCTTTTGGATTCAATAGAGCCAATAAGTCTAGAGGTAAAAAGTCTATTAAATGCTATGTCTTTGAACTTATTGAATAATTTTGTTTTGTGCTGATGCTAACAGTTTCTAACATATCTTTCTAACTGTACAGACACCACAACAAAATGATTCAAGTAGCTGTGGATGGAGGGTGCTGATCAATGCAAAATATATACTTTCAAGCTACTTTGAGAAGGAACAGCCAGACCTGGTAAGGAAAAATACTTTTCATTTAGCTTGAAGATAATTCATAATGATACATTGAAGTGTTCTAAATTATCCTCTGCCATTGCAGATGAAAGAGGATAGCTTCAGCTCCAACTATGTACATAATTTTAGAGCTCATACAATTTGGAGGTTTTTGAGCTATGCCTCCCCCAAACCTATTGTACCAGCTACTGTGGAGCTGGGTGAAAGCTCTAAAGTACAAGAAGGTGTCATACACCTTGATCCCACAAATGAAGCACCTAATGCTGAGGACCAGAAGCCATAGGAGCAATCACATAGTGCTGAGGCGGAGCAGACACAGGAGCAAAGACCTGCTGCTGATGTTGAGGAGAAGGTGGAGAAGCAGCAAAGAGAGGCTTCTGGGGCAGTGGAGGAGACAGGATGGAGCACGGACAGGATGGAGCAGCAGAGAGAAGATCCTCCAGAAAATGTAGAGCAGCCTCTGGATCAAGCTGTACATAAATAGAAAATGGATGTCAGAAATATGTTCTACAGATTCAGCTAAACAGTTCTGTACAAAATCTTACTTGATTGAATACAAAACCTTTGTTTATGGAGTCTGTGTTATCTCAATTTTTAACTTTTCTATGTCTTTGCATTTTATTGAGCTCTCTCTTCTTTTGAGTAACTGCAAAAAAGCAATATGAATTAGAGTGGTAAATTAAACTAATAGCAATGCTTAATGAGACTAGGATAAATCAGATGGTGTACCTTTCTGTTGTTGTAGATAAATAAAAAGTCATTTGAGATAGAACCTTCAGTCTCAAACAGAATGTCACTGCGCAATTGAGCTAGGGAGCAACATTCTCTTAATGAGATATTGACTAGCACATCACCATTCTCAACAACATCAATATCAATAAGTTTATTTTCTACACCAAAAGACTCTTCATCTTGATCCATTGGGACAAGCTTTGTGCCTAGCATTCGACTGCGCTTGTAATAAAAAGAGAAAATAAAATTTTGTGATGCAACCATGTACTTCAGTTGCATAGAAGGTTGGACCACCTCACAAAACACTGAACTACATGTCTTCTTATCCCAACCTTTATCCAAAAATTGTGGCATGCATGCCGAATTTGTTGCTTTAACTGTGAACATTGTTTTTGAAACCTTCACTGGAAAGGTATTAAACAAGTCCACAAAAACTGTGAGAGGCATGCACAAAGAAATTTTTACTATCCTAGTGGCAATATTGGGCCTCAGAGCTTTCTGTACTTCTATAAAAAGCTTCGCCCTATATGCCTCTATAACACTAGAATGTGGGTGAGGCCAATCCACTGAATTCCACGCCGGAAGGTCTTGTTTTATTAATACACCATGTGTGTTAGCTTTGTCCAGCAACTGATAAAAATGATCAGTAAAAAATATACCCGATTGAGCTAGCTCTGTTGCACATCGACCTTGGTATTGTTGTTCTCCTATCGATCCATGCAGAACATCTATAAATCCCAGAATACAATCGATGTTTTGCCATGTCTCATACGATGAAGGATATAAATCTGAAATAAAACAACACAAGAATGTCAATAAGCTAAGAGAGAAAGCTTCATCTTAAAAATCCATACACCTCATGAAGAAAAAAACCACAATAGAAAAATATACAATTAGGCCTGTGTTGCGGAAGATTTTTTGGATAGTCTCGCAAGACAAGTTCTTTATGCATGTACACGTGCTGAATCAAAACTTCTTTCACGGATATCTTCCCTTTGGTGATTTTAAAATCTCGTACTCTTCCCTTCCACGATGCCAAGAAAATGTTTTTTGTCTGGGGTCTTTTTCTTTTGATAGGTTGCATGAGCACCCATGCTCCTTTCGAAACACTAAACCTTTCCCAAGTTCCTTCCGTTTTGACTGTACTTGAATTCTCTACCGACGAAATAGAAGAAGCAGGTCGACGGGGTAAGGATGTTTGGTATAATTCTGCCTTCGTAGCATTATCATCCACAGAGCGTCTTCCACAAGAACGGCCGTGGTTTTGGTTCACCATGGAGATTTTCTGAATCTGTAACAATAGCAAAGTAATGTAACTAAGATAAAAATTTGAAGTTTCAAGAAAGAGAAAGTGGGCAGACAGACAGTTGACGAGAAACATCTTACTCTAGGCCAAACAGGATCAAGGGAGCAGTTTTGGAAAAGAAAGGCTGTTGCACAATGAGGCAATGGTGTAGAATGGTAGACCTTTCGCACGAAAGGCAGCACAACATTTGAAAGTTCAAAGGAAGGTGGAAGCGGGAAGGATCTTGTCAGATAAAATGTCAGTTTAGATTCTATCTTCTTGTCCAAAGATCTTCTGAGAATAAAAAACCAATCTCCACATTAATGTAGCACGCTTGTACTTACATAAAGTATTGTTTCTTTTTTCTATTTTCTCTTATTTTCATGAATTTTCAACGTTACGTTGGCCTTCTATTGATTGGTTGAGAGCTTATTTTTCCAAACCGTAAAAGGCCCCAAAATGAGCTCCCTTTTTTCCTAATGTAATGAACGTGAAGATGGTACCCATACCAATGATGACTCAAATTTTCCTTGGGACCTTGAAACAGAGGCTGCAAATGCTGAAATTGAAGATCAAATCTTTGATAATGACTTAGCCATTCTGCATGCCCTAATGGCAGTCGAGCTCCCAAAAGTTAAACCTCCGCAGTTGAATAACAGTAGAAGATCCCACAAGAAAGCTGAAGGAGAAAATCGCAGAAAAGCCAAGGCCGAGCACTTCAATGAATTTGAACGAGTCCAAACAAGGATTGTCGAATTGTACCTTGCAAAATTAGCTCCCTCAAAATCAGAACCACCGCCTCTTAAATGGTCCCCTGAGGGACTGGAAGGCATATGCACAACAAATGAACCCTTACTTGGAAACACCTTACCAGTGGAAAAGTTACCCCACAATTCCCAACGTAAGAAGTTTCGGAAATATAAGCCACATATGCAGATGAAGCTCGATCAAGAGACTTTAAAAAAAGAAAGAAAAGAAGAGCCTAACAAATTAATAAATGCAACTATGCCACCCAGTACAAATGACACATGTTAGGCTAGTTCAACCCCATCAGAGGCCGATCTTCGAGAAGTGCCAGAATACTTCAAGAATTATACAAGTGGCAGTGCGCCAATAGCAATGCCAAGACCACTCAAAGAATCTAAAGTTCAAGAAACCGATAGCATTGGAGAAACTCCAATCTATGAGGGACCAGCAAAAAAATGCACAATAAACCTCGCCCTTGAAGGGGAGGAAGAAAAATTGGTTTTCATTAGGAAACAGCTTCGTCAAGAAGATGAAACCAAACTCAAAGAACTCCTAATGGAAGACTGTGACTACCTAGCATGGTCATACAAAGAGATGAAAGGAATTTCACCAAAAGTGGTAGTACACATGATACCTATAAGGGAAGGTGCTCACCCTAAGGTATGTGGACCTTATCGCACAAATCCTAAATATGGCACCATGGTTTATGACGAGTTGGAAAAGCTCCTAGATGCCAGATTCATCTATGAAATAGAGCACATTGATTGGGTTTCACCCATTGTCATTGTACCTAAATGCAACAAGAAGCTCAAAATATGTGTAAACTTAAAAAATGTGAATGCCGCCACGATTAGGGATCACTATCCCCTACCCTTAACAAAAACAGTGTTGGAAAAGGTGGTAGGATCCGAAATATATAGCTTCTTGGATGGCTTTAGTGGCTATAACCAAGTGCAAATTGCTCCTCAAGACCAATCAAAAACAGCATTTGCTACAGAATGGGGTATTTTTGCATATAGAGTCATGCCATTCGGCCTTTGTAATGCCCCGGACACATTCCAGCAAGTCATGTTCACAGCTTTCAAGTCATTTTTTAATAAGCTTTTACAAGTGTTCTTGGATGATTTGTGCATCCATTCAAACAAACAGGACCACTTCAAATGTCTTGAAGAAGTACTAATCAAATGCAGGGAGTATGGCATCTCCCTAAATCCAACAAAATGTTAGTTCATGGTCACCCACGGAGTTGTTTTGGGACACATCATCTCTCAACATGGGATTGCAACTGATATGGACAAAATCAAAATCATCATGGAATTGCCTCCTCCTACAAATTCCAAAGGTGTACAGGTCTTTATGGGACATGCCGGCTATTATAAAAGATTTATATTGCGGTATGCCATGATAGCTAGACCACTCTACAAATTATTAGTGGAGTTCTTATGGACTGAAGAGTGCGACCAAGCCTTTGAGCTTTTAAAATGGTGCCTAATCACAGCACCCATCCTTATATCTCCCAATTGGGATATTGATTTTCATGTTCATACTGATGGATCCAAGTATGCAATTGGGAGTGTGCTTTGTCAACCTAGTGAACATAAGAAAGACTACCCCGTCTACTTTGCCAGTCGACAACTCAATGATGCAGAGATCAACTATACAACCACAGAAAGAGAAGCCCTAGCAATGGTGTATAGTGTAAAGAAATTTCGGCACTATCTACTGGCAAATGATTTTGTCTTCTACACTGACCATCAAGAATTTCTTTATCTTGTGAACCGTCCGTGTACCATAGGAAGAATAACTAGATGGCTCCTCTTGCTGCAAGAATTCAACTTCAAAATCATGGTCCGCAAAGGCGCCCAACACTACATTGCCGATCACATGTCTCGAGTCAAGTCAGGAGAAGAAGCCACTGGAGTAGAAGACGACTTACCAGATGCCACACTATTTCAAATAGATGTTGTTCTAGAGTGGTGTGGAGATATCATTCGGTACTTGATGGCAGGAAGACCACCAGGCCTTAACATGAAAGCAGTAGATGCCATAAAATTGATTCTAAAGGCTGCACCCTATCAACTCATTGCAGGACAACTGTACAAGATGGGCAAGGACCAGATATTAAGAAGATGTGTAATGCCTGATGAGATCCTTCCAATCCTAAGTGAAGTCCATGAAGGCATTGCAGGAGGACACTTCCAAGGGGAAGCCATAGCAAGAAAAGTTCTCCTCGCAGGCTACTGGTGGCCAACATTGTGGGCAAATGCCGATGAATATGTAAAAGGCTGTGATGTATGCCAATGGACAAGACCCCCTCCAGAGTTCGCAACCATCTACATCCTCTCAACCACGAAGAACACATGCATTCGTGGCCCAAAGTGATAGCTCCGAAGAAGATTCAGTGCATGACCAAGCAAAACAAACACCACCCTAGTCACAACCGGCCTACACAGCCATTAACAAGGCCCAATCACTGGAACTTGTCTGGCCATCCATATCGACTTATGCTTTTTCCCAGGAAGCAACATCTTACTTAGAGCAACGGGGTCTAGGCAGTTTGCATGAGAGCCTCAAATACTTAGAGGACAGTCCTACCCTAACCACCTACATCAAGGACTTTCTCCATTCTTACTACTCCAGCAATGCAAAGGATGGCAAGTACGGTACAATCATTGTACAACAAAGCCCACTCGACATTATCCTCGATAGTACAGTCATTCAAAGGGCTTTCTCACTACCAAAACAAGGTGGCAAATACCCTAAATGGTCTACTGATGCAAAGTTTATCAAAGTACAGTCTCTCCTCACCAAGGGCACACTGATTCATAGAGATGGCATATTGCTTCACACCATCCTTGACCATCGCCTCAAGGAAGCAGCCCAATTCCTATCCATAATTCTGGGAATTAAGTACGGCAAAGATCGCTCTCTCCCACTCTGCACATTTGTTATGCTGAGTAGGAAACTAAAACAAGACTGGGTCCAGCACTTCGTCATTTGCTTTACCAAGAAATTCAATGGTTCTTCAGGTCAAAAATGTAAAATTCCACACTAATTTTCTATAATCATCAAGAAAGAACTACAAGAAAGAGAAATGACTCTGCCCTAGTCACCAAAACCAATTGAGGAGTTGGACATACCCTTCTCACCAGTATGGGAGATGTCACCAACTTCTCCAACTATCACATTGATAAGTGCAGATGCCTTAGCAGAGGTACCTATTCTGGAGGTCGGGATTGCAGAATTACCCCACGAGATGCTACAGCTCGGTGCACAACTGCAACCAATAAGTCTCCCCCAACAGCACCAACCCGAGCTCGCGACAATGTCGGTAGCTGAACTGGTGGAAAGATCGGCACCAAAGCCTGAGACTACATCAGCACTCGAGCCGCCTATCGAAGCCATGCCAGTCGATGAGCCACAAGGGGGGCTAGTGCTAGATCAGCAGTATGACTATTGTACACAAGGGACTGAAATGCCATTGGAACAACCTCCCCCAAGTACTACAAAATCATCGGGATGGCTCCATGGGCACCACTTGTATCAGCAATATCGCCAGACCTCATCATCGTCTGTCATTCTCCAACATCAAGCTAGCCAAATGATCCAAATGTCAAAACTATTCACTAGCTTAGCCAAGGAAGAATATGCAAGAGAATTGGAAAGGCAAACTTTATCAGAAATCGAAGACCAATTCTAGGCAATCACCATAAAGGTCAAGGCACTTCGGGCATAGATAGATGAGAAGGAGGTAGAAGAAGTGTGCATGAACCAGGCTCTCCAAGCTCAAGAGAAGGCAATAAGGGATGTGACCTCCAACCTCCACCAAAGTCAAACACAGCTGACTGCGGCAATAGAAGCAATGGCAATCCTACAGACCTACTATAACTCCTTGACATCTGCACATGCGCAACATATGGAGGTAGTGGCACAAGCTCGACTCACTCTAATTCACAAAGAAGAAGAGCTCCAGGATTGCAAAGACAAGCTTGAAGACATGAAACAATCTTTGGTAGTACGTGCCTTCAGCATTGATGAGGTTACAAGGGAATGCCACATCTTAAAAGATCAACTTGCTACCGTTCAAGAGGCCAGCACTTCACAAGCCCAAGTCTTGAACCAATGGTCCAATACCACCGAAGACATTCCTCAATAGGCAAAGGTCACCTTGCAAATGAGAAAGCTTAAGGAGGCATACACAACCATCTACCATCAATACAAAGAAAAAATGAATGAGATGCACTCCCAAAAAATAATCATCTCCAAGCTTGAACTCCAATTTCTAGTGCACAACAATGAGGCATTGGAAGACAACATCAATGACGCCCCACTACAATGCACAACCGTGGTGTACCAAGAGCTTGTGGCTACTCTACAAGTGGAAGATGACCTCAACGCATGTGTGCTTATCCAATGGAAGCAACTCCAAATCAGGATCATATCTGCTCATCCAACAATCAATTGGGAACGTTCCATCGGAGCTAAAACCCTATGCATAATTTGCCAAGACTTGTCTGAAGATGAGAAAAATATATTATGTCTGTCTACACATGCCGAGTTTATAACACTCAGGACGGATGCTTTCATTGCATATGTCTGCCTCATGGGTAGTCCTCCCCTCAGGATTATTGCAGGTTTGTTGCCATTGCTACAACGGACATCCCTATTATTTGCACGGCACACATAACCAACATCCCACCCATGCAGCTGATCATCCCATCGCACCAGCAAAAAGAAGTGTTGGAAGATGACAAGGCCTATCTCACATCCAACTTCCATATCTAACCACTCTTTCTGCCAACATCAGAATCTCACTTCCCCTTGCTGCTACCACCCTCTTGACCTTACTCGAGCTCCATCTTAACATCAGATATTCCCTCCATTATCTCTTTGCTCATGCCTCTCACCATCTTCAACTTACCCAACAGTCACAAACTTACGAGCCCCTCACACCTAGCTTTTTCCCCTCCCTTGCTAATCCTACCCTTGAGGATTACCAAGCTGCTCAAACCATTTGCCCAGTTCTTCCCCCCCTCCCCTCTGCTCCCCCTTCCGCCACTATCACTCTGCCATATTTCTCCCCAATGTCCCCCGATTCTCTCCCTATGCCGTCATCACCTTTGACACTTCTGGTGCTTCCATCAGTAGAAAATGACACAGTATTTGATTTTGAATATCAAGATCCGGATAATCCAATTCGTACGCCCATGCCAAGTTCCAATGATGGGTATCATTTTGATGAGATACCACTTCCTAGTAACCCCATCAAGGAATTTTGGAGCAAATATCCTGATATGAAAACTCGAGGTGGATGGCAACTTTCCTACCAACATTCATCAACGTCAAATTAGTGAAGGTTGGATCCACAACCTGATTGGCACCGTCCCAAGCTCTTTGATGTAATCTTCTTAAAGGAGTACTTATGGGCAGCTCCATGTCTCAAAACCCATCCCAAGTTCTATGTAGTTCCATGTTGTAAAAAATGGGAAGCCAACATACACACTTTGGCTGAAGATCGCATCATTAATTGGCCAATGATCGAACCCTACTCTAGTGTAGAATAGAATATCCAAGGCACCATGGTCCGAGCACTTCAGTAGCATGAACAAATAACGTGCGGCAACATTGATCGCTTCCTTCGCCAAAGTGCCATATTCTGCAAAACATTGGAATTCATTCTGGAGGTCCCATGTTACCTTGATTCCCATTTGCCTCCACTCAGCTTTAATCACAATGAAAGGATTGATGCTCAGATTACAAGCCAGCTCTATCAAAGAGTGATCTTCTTAGAGGCATGCCACATATCTCTGTTCGAGCAAATGGTGGATGCAGGGTACCTGGAAACCACACAAAAATTGTATGGTGCTAAGGCTTTACAGCAAGATCGACTGGCATGACACAAGTTCCACAACCATTGGACTAAAAACATGGCAACTTAGGTATGTGATCGCAATAAGCCATAACCCGAGGACGGGTAATAAAATGGATCCGGGAGTATGTTGACTCTGTGCCAACATGAACTTATGTAGAAAGGGAATGTGATACAACTTTGTGTTACAACTTTGTGTTACAACTTTGAGTTACAACTTTGTGTTACAACTTTGTGATACAACTTTGTGATACAACTTTGTGTTACAACTTTGTGATACAACTTTGTGTTACAACTTTGTGATACAACTTTGTGTAGCAACTTTGTGTTACAACTTTGTGATACAACTTTGCGTTACAACTTTGTGATACAACTTTGTGTAACAACTTTGTGTTACAACTTTATGTTACAACTTTGTGTTACAACTTTGTGTAACAACTTTGTGTTACAACTTTGTGATACAACTTTGTGATACAACTTTGTGTTACAACTTTGTGATATGACTTTGTGTTACAACTTTGTGTTACATGCAGAGAGAGAAGCTCTCCAACTTGTATAAATACCCCATAATGGAATGAAGCCCGTGTTGAGAGTTGTGGTGCCATGGGCACATATAGAGCAAAGGTATGAGCAAAGGACAAGCTGCCACATGGCATGGAGGACATATCCCACATGTGAGCAAGCAAATGGATGTAAGTACCCTCACCTATAAAAGGGAGGTTCATTTGAAGTAATATAAATCAAGCACTTTGCACTATCTCAAGATTCTCTTTATGAGTCCAAGCTAATCTATCTTGGAACCTAATTGACTTGAGATACATGTCATGAGCACTCTCTTCATCATGTTTCCACACAGATTCCATCCACCTTAGAGCGCTCCATAGATCCTGAGGCACACATGTTTTGTCATGGTACTAGAGCATAGGTTTAGCTCTCCTAGTTTAGCTGATTAGTAGTTCACTAGGATTGCTTCCATTCCTAGATTAGTTGTAGGCATGTCTTAGGAGCTCATGTTTTTCCTCCTAGGTTAGTTTTAGTTTTAGATTGAAAACAAATTTCCGTCCGTAGAGAGAGAAAAGTTCCGTCCATTGTTTCCTTCCATTGCATTTGAGAATCCCGTTCATTGCATTTCTTATGTGAGAGATATAGCTTCATTATGAGAGAAAGAGACTAGTCTATACCTTCTATTCTCTACAATATAGCCTAGTATCCTATATCGACCTCTCAAGAGAGCTCAAAGCAAGGCGCAAGAGCCTCTTGGGACTCAGAGAAGCATTGCATGGGCTCGTGCAAGCCGAGATAGAGAAGTTCTTCATCAACAGCAGACAGGCTCACAACAGCTAGTAGCAGCTCCAACGAGCCGCCATCAAGCAACGAAATCAGCTGCATCTCCCGCGACCTCAAGGCGGCTTCCACAACGGTGTGACGACAGCTGCATCTACAATGACATCTCCAAGCCTCAAGAAATGACAGCCCAAAGCTTTGACCTCCAGCGCAATCTCCTAGCTTCTGCAATAGCTCTGCCATAGTTGACATCTAGCACCTCCAGAAGCTCCCTGCAGCGAGCCGCAAGGTGATTGACCTGATCATTCTATGGCCCCAGGTGGGGTGGTGCGCGGACGTCGTATACTCCAGACACGATGTCTTCGAAGTCGTCAAGGTAGCAGCACTCACAACAATCGTCGCTGCGCTCACTGACTCCAACCTTCAAAGCTCCTACAAACAAGCCTAAGAAGACGACCTCCACCTGAACGAGGACCCTACAGTGACCAAAAACCGAACGCCAGCAAGCTCCAAGCCTTGCCATCATCAAACGATGCCTCTAGCTACACGACCAGCGACTCCATCGACGAACTAGGCTCTAGAGGTAGGAGCTCTACACAGACTGCCAACGGACGGCCAGCCACGCCAAACCTCTCCAGCCTCAACCTGCGACTCAGCATATATAGCTTCACGAGCCAACCAATCGCTCCTACACAACGAGCATCATAACGACACACGCAGCCCATTCACGATAGCAGCTCTAGAGCATACGCCACCGCATCGCCATCGTCAACACCTCTGGTTGATAAGCGTCGTCGTCGCGCCTCTGCAAAGAAGCTGCAAATCTTCTCTTTCTCCAAGGTTCCCTTGATTGACACGTGGCAGATAAGGCTTTAACTATGGTTAAATTGAACCTTGGTTAAGCTAATGGTTAGGTTCAGTTGGACCATGGTAAAGTGAATGTAACCTTAGGTTTACCTAGTTGGGTCAAAAGATTGCCACATCAGCATGCACAGTCAGCAGTGCCTTCTAAGCACACAGCCTCTTGTTAAGCACAGTATGGAATTCAGCATGTGAATCCCTGTGCCACATCATCAAAGGCCCCTCTTCTTCACAAAAGCTTCAACAAGCCATAACTTGCAATCCAGGAAGAATTTGGACACGCTCCAAAAAGGAAAAGTGATCGTCTTTCCGAGCTCTACGCGCCTGTCAAATCAGAATCATTGTATGCAATCAGACACTGCCAATATTGAAAGAAATCAATTGGTAAGACCTTTGCAACAATTGGAAAAGCAAAGCATGAATGCAAATATTGATGTAAAAAGCAAGCCGAAAGCACAAGTGCATGAGATGACCATAGCAGAAAGCATGGCATCCACACATAAAGCATCAAGGCACATGGAAGTACAAAGCATCATGCATGAAGCTACGAAGAAGCAAACGCCATCGACATGAAGTATTAAAAAGCAAAAACCTTGCCAACCTTGCCTATTATTTTTGTAATCAAACCTGACCACCTGAGAGTAGCTATGAAAGCACCCAGGGGAGGTATTGACATGTAAAAACCCACATCTGACCACCTTGCAGTAGCCAAAGGATCATGGCACCAAGGGGAGGTGTTGAGAGTTGTGGTGCCATGAGCACATATAGAGCAAAGGTATGAGCAAAGGACAAGCTGCCACATGGCATGGGGGACATATCCCATATGTGAGCAAGCAAATGGATGTAAGTACCCTCACCTATAAAAGGGAGGTTCATTTGAAGTAATATAAATCAAGCACTTTGCACTATCTCAAGATTCTCTTTATGAGTCCAAGCTAATCTATCTTGGAACCTAATTGACTTGAGATACATGTCATGAGCACTCTCTTCATCATGTTTCCACACAGATTCCATCCACCTTAGAGCGCTCCATAGATCCTGAGGCACACATGTTTTGTCAGCCCGGACTCTTTAGGGCATTGTGTTGAGTCTACTTTGGTATTCCAAGCATTTGTCTCAAGTTTCCATGCTCCCTTGCACTGCACGTCCAAAAGCATGTCCTAACCTTACAACTCCTCCTCCCCTCTCCTCCAACCTTGCAACCCATCCTCTCCCTCTCCTCCTCCCTCCTCCTCCTCCTCCCTCCTCGTCCTCCTCCTCGTCCTCCTCCTCCTCCTCTCTCCTCCTCCTCCCTCCTCCTCCTTCCTCCTCTCTCTTCTTTCCCCCATGCTCTTACACCTTCTTCCTCTCTTGCTCCTATGCTCCCCTAAACCCTTTGTTCCTCAACCCTTAAACTCCATGATCTATGAGGGAGACGAGTTCTCCACCATGTCCTCTACCCTGACCTTGGAACCTCCTTCTAAACCCTGGAACCTCCTTCTAAACCCTGGAACCTCCTTCTGAACCTTGGACCCTCCTTCTAAACCTGGACTCTTTCTAAACCGTGGAACCTCCTTCTAAACCCTGGAACCTCCTTTTGAACTGTGGAACCTCCTTCTGAACCTTGGAACCTCCTTTGAACCCTGGAACCTCCTTAAACTCATCCTAAACCCTACAACCCCCAATGAAGGCAAAAGCCTTCATTACCTCTACAAAGATTATTTATGTTCCTTTTACACATGCATTCACTTTGTTTGCTTACCACACTTAAGCCTACATCTCTCACCAGAACACGACTCGAGGTCCTAAGCTACATATATACTACAATCGACAACTCTAATATATCTATAGGTGACAAAAAGCCTCGGAACCCTGCAAACATAGAATACCTAGCTCTTCCTACGAAAGCAGTAGGAAAGAGCCAACATTAGCATTGTCATTCTTATATAATAGGATCTAGAAAAGAAGAGGTACAAAGGTTTTCTTTGCATAAAAGTGTGTGTTTTATCCCTATATTTAAGTCATGAAGATATTTATCATTGAGTTCAAAAGAAGTAGGAAGCAAAGAGGTGTTTGAAGTTTCACTACCTCGATCTTCAAGTATATGATCATATCTCGATCTTCAAGCACGGTCATTATGATCATATCCTTCATGTTTTCTCCTTTGAATATGTTGGTGAATAAACAAGGACATCAGGAGCATTGATGAGTTTAGGTTTGATCCATATATTGGTGGTTTGGTATGAAGAAGAGTTGGGGTTTGATCCATGTATTGGTAGCTTTGTATGAGGAAGAAGATTTCAATCTTTATATGGTTTTTGATCATGAAAAGGGAGTGGTCATTATTAATGCCTTGAATTTATTTAGCTATGCAAATGATGGAGGGTATAATATCTTGAAGATATTATGTGCACTTCCAAATATAAGAATGGTGCTTCTTGAATGTATGTATACACAATGGTTTCATGGCCCTGGTTGGTTCATTACTCTTGAGGATTTTGTGAAGGCTATACTGTGGAGGTTTTTAAAGAAATGATTATGCACAATAAGTTAGCCTTGGTTTACTAGACTCTCTAAGGAATAGTTTTGGATATTGTTTCTTTTTTAAATGATTTATTCCATCATGTCAAAGATTCCAATGTTTTAAGGAACCCAAGGGGAAGACCTAAAGTCTTATCTTTGGGATTTTATTTGAGGATGCCGAGTTTCTAAATGGTCCATAAAGGATTAGGCTGAGATCTTGCCTGATTTTGTGGCCACAAGGCCTTGCCAGACTCTATCAAGGAGGACTAGGACCAAATGGTGGTTGTAATGAAGGTGAAATTTGGGATAGTGGAGTCGCAAATGCTTTGTTGTAGTTGGAATGGTTCAGCCAGAGAAGGTCTCTATATTGGCAATCTGATATGAAGCTTTGTGGACAAAATATGAAAGTGCAGCTCTAAAAGCCATGGCATCTTAATCATCAGCCCCTCAAAGTCCTTTAGGGATGAATCACATAAAGATGAGTAAATTTGTGATGGCTTTGGAGCTCGTCTTACTTATAACAAGTAAAGATCCAAAATCATACATGGAGGCACTCCGTATTGCAACTAAGGAAGAGTCTACTCTATAAATGGAATGTTTATTCACATCTACTTCACATTACCAAATTTGGCCTCTCAGATGAAGGTAATGGAAGCTCCTCAGGTATCAAAATCTTTTGAGTTAGATCATAATATCTCCAAGTTTGGCTGAGTTTGAGGATTTGAAATTACATTTGGTCAATGCATAGCCATCTGGAGCTCTTAGGAGTGACAAGAGTCCTTGAAATATAATTAGGATCACACTTTATGAATGCCATGAAAAGAGGCACTATCACATAGAGTGTACTAGGGAGGTACTAGGATGAAGCAAAGAGGAGATAATCCATTAGCAATGATGGAAGAAATTTCCTTTTAAGGAAAAGAGAGAAACTATTATAATAGGAAGAACTAAATAGGAGTAAGAAAAGGATTCAAATCTTAAGGTTTTGAACCTTGAAGCAAAATATAGTACAGTTGTGCCGTACTTAGAAGGAAAGAATATATTTGAAAGAGGACGATATAATGTGTTTTGGGAAAAAGATCATCAAGCAACCCATAGTTGTGAAAGCCATCCCAACAAAAGATGAAACCTTAATTAGTTCTGGATCTCCTCTCTTGAACTTTTTAATGCAACCTCAAACTAGAGGGAGTCAAGAATTCATTCTTTGCCATGCTTGGGTAAGGATACCTCTACCTTCATTCCATCAGGTGATGTTTCTCTTCCTACAAGATTTGTGTTTGGTGAGCCTCTTGAAGGAGTGTCTAGAGTGTTTATTGAGAGTGTTTATTGACGACTAATGTAGTGAATAGGAAATCTTGATGGTTGACACATATGAATGTGAAGCAAAATATGAATATGCAAAGCTTGAAAATGTTTCTTTCTCATTCACGAAAAGTGCATTGAATCATATGGATAAAGAAATTGATAGCTTGGATCATATGCTAGATAGAGTTTCATGCTTCTTTGAAAATCCATGTGAAGATCTTGAACCATGTGGCTATGTAACTATCGACCCTTTAGATGCTGATAAGATTGAGGGAAAGTAATCCACATTTTTTGTTGATGAAGCAAGCCACATAGGCTAGAATGATGATGTTTCTAGTGGTGATCCTAATGCTATTGAGACTCTTGAAACATTGACACTTACAAATGATGGTGACTTGGAATCTAAGGTGATGATAGAAGATTACAAAGAACTCTTGATAATGCCTTCTTGGAAGAGAAGATAGTAGAACTATATCGCACTGATGCAAGGATTCTTGAGCACGTGGAGTTTCAAGATCATTGCATTAGACCTCCTTTTGGTGTGACTAGCCAAATGAATAATCTAGTTTCCTTGTTATTGATAATTGTAAAGGTGTCAATAAGAAGGTGCATGTCACATGTAGGTCAATAGAATTTGATGGTATCAAATTCCACTAATCCCTTGACACGAAAAACACAAGGAGTGGTTTCTTCATTCTACTCACTTGGATGTGGAGATAGATTCTTTGATAATGAAGTTGGTGATACAATATTAGGTATTTAATCAAGGACATGCTTGTATTTCTCCAACAATACATTGTACTTTTGATTAAGGAAATCCTTCCCTTCATCCAATGGTATACCATGTGTTTGATCGAGGCAATGATATATATGATGCACCATGAGTATGACTCATATTCTTGTATGATAGACCATCTTGTTGGCCAATAGACCTCTAAGATAGGCTTGGGAATCTGATGGGGGGAAAGATATGACACGTAAATTTAATATCTTTTATTTGGTATTAGTATCGTTTTTATGTATGTTTGATAAAATGGTGAGGATCATATGGTAGCCTAGTGGCTATCATTAAATTGTTTTTATTTTCTAAGATATTATAAGGGATTGAGAGGATGAGTGGAATGGATCAATGTAAATACCATGTTTGAAAAATAAATACCTTGGTATGGGTTAAAAGTATTTTTGTATGGGATATTATGGGGCAATTTTAGAAATAGAAAGAGTGATTCATATAAAGAAGGGGGTCTCATGTCCATGTGTGCTCAATAATGTAACACAAATAGCATGCCAAGTGTGTGGAAGGCATGTGGATGAGTGTGGAGTCAAGATAAAGCATTCTAGAATTGCTCTCAACATATGGAAAATAGAGGTTCCCTATGGGCTCCATGTGAGAAGACCTTGATTTTCTCATATTTTAAAGAGTCATGAGCATCTTGTGATGGATACATGTCAAAAGTAGCCATAAAGGACATGGATGTTGATAGAAGGCTTATGATGGGGAAAGGAATCTACATGCAACAATTATAAATGGGTAAAGGAGGGTGACAACGTCAGGGGATGGGGAAGGTTTGACAAATGGCCTATAGGGGGGGATAGAGTAAGGAAGGGAAAGCAAAGAGGGGAAAGAGCAGTAAGAGTATGGAAGGACAAAGAGGATAGAGGGAAAAAGGGAGGGCATGTAGGAAAGGTAAAGAGGAGAGGGGAAAGAGGGAAAAGAGGAGAGGGAAAAGAGGAGAGGGGAAAGAGGGAAAGGGAAATACTACGGGAAAAGAGAAAGAGAAGAAGGGGTAGAGAAAGAGAAGAAGGGGTCTCCCACAATTAGGAAACATGTTGCTATAGATCTTGTCTCCTAAAGCCTCTTTATGAGCTTTCTCTCTCCCTCTTGTAGATGTTCTTTGGTATAGAATTTTTGGAATCCACTTCTCTTTAGTTGCTTCTTCCATCAGTATCCTTGGATCTCTCTCTCTCTCTCTCTCTCTCTCTCTCTCTCTCTCTCTCTCTCTCTCTTAGATGTGAAGCCTCTATTGACACGAGGTCAGTGAGTTGTAGCTTCATCTCCCTTGGAAATTGAGAACCATAAATGTCATTTCTCTTGATTTTTCTTGTTCTTTTGGGTGCTTGCGGCAACCACATGGGTAAATATTTTCTAAAGCCACTATGAGTGTCTATCCTTTACTTCTAGTCAAATGGTATGGACCTTGGATCATTGAGAAAATTTGAGTGTTGGGAAAGCATTCTTCTAGGTGGAATGTGTGAAAAGAGGAAAATCATGGGGACAATTTGATTCCTTGGTGGTAAAAATCTCATAACTTGTGTACTCGCTTGTCTAATTTTGATAAAACCTTTATCAACATGAAGAACTCTTCAAGGCACACCTTTACATGTATTAATTTTTTATATCAAATGTTAGAAGTAATAGTTATGATTCTATATGCATGTTAATCCATTTTAGACTATGTTAAGAGCTTCTATGGAGGAGGTGCAATGTTTTCGCAATTTTTACCCATCTAGCCAAATCAGCCCCTTCATGCCCCTTGATACATGTTGGTTCATGTCATATTGAGCTATAAAGTGTTCTTTCAACAATGCATCATGTTTCTATTTGTTGTAGATTGGGTTTGTGAGATTATGACCTTTCTTGATCCCTTTCTTCATCCTATGCTAGACTATAATGACACTTGACATTTTATCATCTTCATTGTTATCTAAGAGAATCTAGAAAGGAGAGTTATAGTTATTTTCTTTGCATAAAAGTGTATATTTCAATCCCCTTTTTAAGTAATGAATATCTTTGTCATTGAGTTTGGAAGAACCAAAAATCTAAGAGATGTGTGACGTTTCACTACCCCAAAATTCATGCCACATATTTAGTTGGAGATGTTGGGTATGTTTGACCTTGCATTTGTCTTGCCTTACTAAATGATCTCGGGTAGAGTGGATTGTAGTATTGGCATGTATTTTCCAACCATTTACCAAAAGGATTCCTAGAAGAACTCCATTAGAAAATATTGCAACACATCAATGAGGATTACAAGATCTTAAAGGTGATGCTGAAGCCATTTGCACGGTCATTATGAGCCCTTTATGTTTGCAATCTTGAATATGTTGGGGTGAATTGACAATGCCATCAAGAGCAATGACAAGTTGGCATTGTCCATGCATTGGTAGCTTGATATGAAGAAGAGTTGAATCTTTGGGTGGTTGTTGTCCATAATAGTAGAGTGGCAATTCTTAATGCCTTCAATTTCCCTTGCTACACAAATGATGAAGAGTATATTACCTTGAATCTATTATGTGCACTTCCAAATATAACAAGGGTGCTTCTTGAATGTAGGGATGTTTTTATAGAAGGTATAGTAATATAGTATTATCATATATTGGCAAAAGTTTTATAACTTATTTCAAACCATTGGAGAATTTCAGCTTTTGTTATAAGTTTTCTTTCAAATTTTAGGGAAATATTCTAGAGCATTTAAAAACTTTCATTATTCACAAATATGCTTAAGACTAATAATATCACCTCTTTTTTCAATTTCAAAATTAAAAAAGACATGAAGTAAATAGCATTTAGGATGTTATGAATGTAATAAAATAATACAACGTCTATGCTCAACAGATAACAAGATCTCATACACGAGAGAAAACAAGATAGTATGGAGAATCAAAAATTTGATTACTATAGAACTGATACAATAGATGGCGCTACCTCCCAACCGTGTGCTCTTGTGAAAGAAGCTTTGATGGCTTGCCGGAAATAGTAGAAGACGGAGGCTGGATGCTAAGGAATCAGGGTTGCTGTAGCCAGTGATGAAATGGGCTTCACGGGCTTGCTCTTATGTAGCCACCAGTCGTAGTCGGTTAGGCTCAATTGGGTGGCCGACCCAGTCCGCCCAAAATGATCGACTGGGGGTCGGTCCCGAAATAGGCCACCGACCATATGATAGAACCGGTGCACAAACAGAGCAACTTACCTACGGTTCCCTTTCGGCCCACAGCCATTCGGGATCATCTGAGGCTCCAAACAGGCCCCGCAACTCGAGAGTGGGCTGCCCTGGAAATGCTCCATCTACCCTCAGTGTGGTCAATCAAGGGATGCCTTCCCGCACTTGCATGTAGCCTAGTTGGCAGTGTGCCAACTCTATCTAAAGCCGTCCAACCATCAGGCCACACATGGCCCGCATCTTGTGTCCAAACCAGGACCTACCAGATAACCGAGCTACTCAAATGCCTTCTCCTCATATGGGGGGCTTACAAGTAGAGTTAGCTGGTTCCCACATAGTTACATGAGAGTGGAGCATTGATATCTAACAATGAAGCATAAAAAGCATAAAATTCTTTAAGGATAATGCATATCCTTCAAATCCATTGGAAAGAGGATTCTCAACGTCGAGTTCAAATAGTCCAAAAATCTAATTATAGCCTTTTCTTTTATAACTGGACTATTAGAGTGCTAATTCTCTATCATATAACAAGAGTATAATCTCAAGCTAAGATCTAATTTATCATCCAACTTACTACAAGGCTTATTCTTCAAGTGACCTAGAGTACTAAAACACCTTTCATCCTCAACAGAGCCAATAATAAATAGTTGGCATAGATTTACAAGCTTTAAGTACTTAGAAATTATGTTATCTTGTAGGAATGTGCTATGAGATATCTGATTGCAAAGTTGAACCATGGAATTTTAAATTTGAACATTTTCTATTGAATAACTTAAAACTTTGCTCATGTATGACCTCCAAAAAAAGGAAAGACTGCAATAAATCTTTCAAAACCCAACAAACCATTGTAATTTACATTGTCCATGTAAATTCCTTTTCAAAATTTTCTTTGAGAGATCCAAATGATTCTTTATATAATTTCACAAGATTCAATGATCCAAAAATGTGGGAATACGACTCTAAATGCTTCCATTAGGTCATTTCATGGGAACTTGCCTCTAATCTCATCTACCACTACACTTGCCAATTCACTAAGGGCAAGATGTTATATTTTACCGCCCTTTCACCACATTACCAAATCAACTTGCAAATATGTAATGTTCTGCTAATATTCCAAATATAAATATTGTTTTTGTGAGACCCCTTTATTCACAATACTACCCTACACATTTACTTAATTTTTGCATCCTCTCAACTAAAACCTCCACCATGCATACTTACTAGAAGCCCCATTTGGAAAAAAGAAGCTTAAATGTCCCTTTCATATAAGAAAGGGACCTTTGGGCTTGTTTTTTCAACATAGTCAATGTGAAAAAAAGAGGCCCGAAAACCCCTTTTGTCAAAGAAAGGGGTATTTGGTAGCCCACCAGATTTCAAGTGTAGAACGATGGGACCTCCAACGACAAAATTGCATGCAATCAGCTACGAGTTGCAACACTTAGCAATGTAACACCAACAGATTGGCAGCTACAATGCTCCTAGCCATCTTCCCTAGCCTCCACAAACTGGACGAGCTACCCCACAGCATAACATCGAGCACAAACAAGTCTCGCCACATCACATGGGATGATTCAACACATCAAGCTGCAAGGAAGCAAACAATAATGCCAAGGCAACCATGTCCTACATCTAATGACCTGCTTCTATAGCATAACCACCTGACTACATTAACCCAAACTGCAGCATGACAGGCTCTCCATAGTGGGAAAAAGCCCATCAACTTGCAACAGCCTAACACAATGAGTGCCTAATGTCCAACAGTGCACACACACCTCCACAACTCCTTCATTAATGACTAGCCTCTTCCAATGAACAGCGGATTGGAACCAAGCCACGGATGACTAGCCTCCTGCATGGCTGACACCTTCACGATGACAACACCCTACATATGAGACTCCAACACAACGGTCTCGACCTTCTAGCTAGCTCCAATGACTTGCTAGCTCAAGCAACATGCAATGGATCCTTGATTCTAAGATGGATAGACAACGAAGCTCCACCAACAACTCTAGTGCAAATTCCTCCATGGACTACCTTGATGGAATCTCCATGATTTTGATGGAATCTTTGTGATTCCAAAGGAATCTTCCTAGATTCCTTATCACCAAGGATTGGGCATCCTAGTGACACGTAGCCCCATGATCCATGTGACACATCATCAATTATCCTCAGCTATGGCCAATTAAAAATTTGACGTGTCATGTAGTTATATCACCTTATCTCCACTTGGCACCTTATCTGCCACATCATTCAGTACATGTGTCACACCCACCTCACCCAATTTTCACATCATCCCATATCCGCCACATGGCCTTGTGCCACATCAACATTCTTGCTAAATCACACAGCAATTGCCATGTGATAGTGCCACATCATCACCTACCACCTCACCTGACAGTGGTAGTGACAACTCATAATGCCACCTCACCAGTCCATGCCAGCATGCCATATGGCATAGTGCTAGATAGGTACGGTAACCTCTTCACAAGAACACAGGAACACTACACGTCATTACCCACTACCACATCATCAACTTTGGGCCCTCTTGAAATCAAAATTTGACCTTTTTTCCCAGGGTCGTATGTTGTAAGCCAAGTGGAATTTGAAGGTGCTCCAAAGAGCGAAATTGCTCACCAACTCACAATCTACGCACATAGTCACCTCAAATTTCACATTTAGGATGCCCACTTTGTAATATTTGCAGAAACCTCTTCATTGGCACTCCTCCTAATTAGATCACACCCTCCTCATCACCATCCCCTCCTGATCACATCACATCCCCTCCAAACCTAGAATAAACCAAATTAAGATAAAATTTATTTTGTTGCTTTTTATCTCAATTAACATGTACACTAGTTATAGGACTAGCTACCATAGAGGAGAGAACTTTAAAACAAGCCAATCGAAGCCTTGCCCAAAAATTGATGATTAGTTTCCAATCGACATCAATCCCTATGGAGCCTATCATCGGTACTCATCTCACACACATTGATACCTATTCCATTCATTGACAGAGGGCAGATTCACTCTTGTTGAGTAACTTGGTAGTTTGGTTTACCAATTCAGGATAGTTGCACCTTTGCACTCACATGCCACCTTGTAAAGTTACTAGTTGACTATTTGCATCATGTGCACTATGACTTGTAAAGCCTCTAGCTATTATTGTAAATTGGTTGCTATTTGTTAATAGGGTTTTGATTCTTGGTACACCATGGCAAAATCACATGATGATGTCATATTTCTTGATAAGAGTGGCAAGCTTAATGATAACAACTATGGCAATTGGAAGTTCAAAATGTTGAACATTTTTCAGCTGAAGAACTTGTGAGACATTGTCATGGAAGATGAAAAGAGATGCAAACCTACCTTGACAACTCCTCTTACCATAGATCAGCCAACTAGAGCTCACAAAGCATAGGAAGAGTGTAGCTGACTTGCTTGGAAGACTTCGAAAAGAAGATACAATGCCAATAACATGTACATGGAGAATCAGCTAAACAATAATCCAATGCTTCCAAATGAATATGGTCCTGACTTCTTACTTAGATTGAAGGATCTTGGCGATCAGCTCAGATCACTTGGATAAGAGGTCAAAAAGGAGGGACTAGTCTAGCTTGCCATCAATGGTGGACTTGGACCAGATTATGGGCAGTTTATGATTGCATTCATGCACCACCAACATTTGAACTCATGTCAAACATACTCATGCAGTGGCAATTAAAAGGAAAATAGTTAAAGAGCTAGATGTTATATTTGTTGTTATTTCTCAATATCACACTCGTATGGGATGATAGAGCTGTTGAGAAACATCACAAGTGTAAAGCTTCAACTTATACCTCAAGTAACATGGGCATTGAATGAATGTGGTATAGTAACTTCTATTGGTACATGATAAGAAATTTACTATCTCTTGGTTAATGAGAGAGATTAAGATCTTTTAATTGTACTTTTTGACCATCTTAATGATTATATCTAAACTTGAATGCATCATTGATCACAACATGAAAAGATAAAAAAATATTTATGTCAAATATTTGCTCAAGTTTAAGGATCATCCGAGCGATGATGCTCAGTGGATGCTTGAGTGGTTCTTTCAAGCTTCTCCAAACCTCATCAGCTCCTATAATCAAACATGTGACTCGGGTTAGTTGTAATCCAAGCAAGAAGGATGTTATAAATTGCTATGGATATTATTTTATTTTAGTCAAGTGTGACTATGGAAAAGTATTCAACTAAAGTGCACTAGACATGGCGGGGGTCCTAGAGATGCTTTCTCGTGGGGGTCACTATGTATAAACCCTCTATACCACGTGCGTTCAAGGCCTATTTCTAAAATCCCTTATCTGTAAATTTTTCATTAATAAAATGTACCCCTTTTCTATACAAATCTGTAAATTTTTCTCAAAACTAGTTTAAATAGTCCCTTATGTATATGTATTTCTGTAAATTTTAGAAATAAAAAATATCCTTCTGTTGAACTCACGTGATACGGTTACATATGATGAGTGACCCCCCCAAGGATGCTTTGCATGGTTTTGTTAGGGATGCCTAACTAGCCTATGATTTGCCATGCTAGATGGTTGGTATTGTGGGTGATTCCATGTTAATACTAATCTCGCTAGTGTTATTGGTACATTGAGTGCAATTATATTGGGATTGATTGATTTGGTGATCCGTTCAATTGACTGTTAATAAATAAAGTAATCTGTGGCTTGAGTACAGGTGATGGGAACCACTTATGAGGCTTGGAGTTAGTGGTGAGGGTACCAATTGACATGTTGCACGGTGCATGCTATATGACCATGGGCCAATGTTGTAAACATAATGAATACAAAGCCATGGGCTATCAATTGTGGATGAGGGCATATTAAGCCTTGTGATACTTTGAGCTCAAGGAGCTACATTGAGCAATCCCTCTAATTATGGACAAGGGATTCTTTTGGATGTACTATTTTTGGCTCTTTACTTTTTGGAATATGCAGCTATAAATACTCTAGATGGGAAGAAAAAGCCATAATCTAGAGGGAGCAGATTGAACCCCATGTAGCTTTTCATTACAACAAACCTGGAGGCAACATTATGTATCTTGCTTTAATAATTCCCACACATTTACCAACCATATTGCTTATTTTCAGGCAACATTATGTATCTTGCTTTAATAATTCCCACACATTTACCAACCATATTGCTTATTTTCAAAAGTCCTCCTCACCCAATATCATAGAGCTCTTGGCTAAAGAAATCCAATGTAATCAAAGATTTATCTTGAAATGAAATATTGGTATGAAACTACTATCATATTAGTGTGTTTGGACTTTTGACCTAGGTAAGGATACGAAATTTGAGGCTAGAAATTCCTCTTGATTGTAGAGTATCATTCAAAGGAGAAATTTCCATCATTGTCTCTTCTTCCTTAAACTTCTTTGCTTTGGAACTTGTACAGCTACCAAATGCTCCTGCTTTAGTAACCAGTGCTACTTATAGCCTGTCTGCTCTTAGTCCATGACCAATGAAGGCAAAACATTCAGAAATAGAACTACACCTCATGTCAAATTCACAAGGGTAAACAATGCTAGACTAGCAACACCCACAATATGCATGAGCCTTTCAAAAACTCCTATGCACAACACAAAAAAGTCAAACTTATATAGATATACAATATTCAACACACCAAAGCTAAGACTTGGAGAGTAAGAGTGATTGATTGACTTCCCTTTTTTGTTATTGCAACTAATATGAGAGCTAGTGATCTAGCAAAGGATAATGGAAGACTTCTCTTTGGTTGGGTTGCATCTAGTTGGTTGTGTGCTCATTTTGCCATTTCTCTTTAAACAAGAATATTGAACTTACACTACAACAATAAGAAATCTAGCTATAAGGAAGTGGAATTGTATCTACCAAACCTTACCTATGACATCATCATTGACTATTCTTGGCTTCAACCACTCCAAATCCTCTTACTTTTTGACCCTTGTAAGTCCTTTTATACTTATATAAGCTAATGACACACAGTCTTTGGCAGACATCTGATTTCCTCTATTGTGGAGCATCTCTTCATGGATTTTTACAACCTAAATGCTCGATACCTCTATTTTGCAACCTTTTGTTCTTGTTGCATAAAGACTAAGATGCGATTTCTTGTGTCATCCAATTTTGAACATGCAAGCCCTAAGCCTAAAGCCCTAAGCCTATTGTCTATATATCATGGTCTATCTTAGTTGCTAAGTGCTATGGTGACCCTATCCTTGAATTTCATTCAAAATTATTACTAATCAATGATGTGATACTTTATGGTGCATGCAAAATGCCTGCAAGAAAATTTTGCAGTGCACCAACTTTGATGCAATCCATATAGCAAAAGAGCTAGTTCAATCATACAGGGCCTATGCTACCATATAAGTGAGAAGATCAAGATTTTAGCTCATAGGCTCAACACTAGCTTTTGTCTTTGAAAGGCTAGCTTCTTGTATGGTGAGTACCATCTATTGACTTTGAGTATGATTATTTGGGATCCTTATTTTGTCACATATGTGGTAGGGATCTATATTTTGAATCTATTGCAAGAAGGGCCTATACTAATATTTTAAAGCAATGACAACATATGCCTTTCATTTGTAGGCTCTAAGAATTTTGTAATTAACCTCGCTTTCCTTTCTTTTTCCTTAAAGAAGTATTGATCTAGCTATATTTCTCACTATGGGATCTCTTTGGTTTTGTCAAAATTTGAATCTTATATTGGATCAAGAATTAGACTCATTAGCTACATTCCTCATTATTGGGTATCCTTGGTTTTCAAATTTTGAAGCTCATATGACTAGTAATGAGTCCAACAATTTCAAAGAGAAGCGAAGGTAGTTTTTGGAAATTAAAGGGTAAGAAGACAATGACTTTGGCATATAGTTGCACTAACCATGCATGTTATTGATGGTCGCATGAAAGGAGGCAATTTAAATATTAATAAAGTGAAGGTATTATCTAAGAAAACTTAAAGAAATGTTGCTTCATTGAACAAAATTCATGAGAATTTGGATGGTTGTGGATGTAACCAAGATGGCCATGTAGAGGGACCATAAGGTCTTAAATTCATGCCAAATTTTGCATGGATCTTATTCAATGTGACATGCATGTGGGACTCACGGCAAATCGACAATGAGAACAAACCATTGAAATCCTCAACTCGGGGGGGTCACTATGTATAAACCCTCTATATCACGTGCGTTCAAGACCTATATTTAAAATCCCTTATCTGTAAATTTTTTCATAAATAAAATGTACCCCTTTTCTATACAAATCTGTAAATTTTTTCCAAAACTATTTTAAATAGTCCCTTATGTATATTTATTTATGTATATTTTAGGAATAAAAAATATCCTTCTGTTGAACTCACGTGATAGGGTTACATATGATGAGTGACCCCCCCGAGATCCTCAATGCCAACCTATATTCAAATATTACCAAGTACAAGGTACACTTTTGAACTTGGAGTGCTCTCTCAAGACTTTTGAACTTGGAATGCTCTCAAGACTTTTGCAATAGTGAGGTCATGAGATGTAGATGGGTCTGATTTAGTCAACAAGGATAATGTGCTCTTAGATTTTGGGTGTCTGATAGTGGTCAATGTTTTGCAAAAAAAATTCCACAAGGGCCACTTGAACCTCTACCTTCTCCCATGCTAGTAATGGCTCATGCAAATTGGCAGAATCTAAAGATAGGTCATGGGTCAACCTGTCTGTTGGGGATAATTTTTCTTTGAGCCCCAAAATTAGTGGAGGGAGACAAGGATCTTGTGTACTCATTTTTGGAAATTGAGATGCGTGTGTCCCCCAACAAGAAGGATGTGTGTTGAAAGAAGATTGGAACAAATAGTTTCATGAAGCATATAGTGCATCCATCATAGGTATTGCCTCAAATGTAGTTCCACTACGTATAGTATGGAAAGAGATAAAAACATCAAACTAGCACTTTGAATTCTATTGTGAGTGCTAAGTTGCACATATGGACATGAAATGGATATTAACAAGTCACTTATAACTGTTAAATTACACAACGCAGCAGAACAGAAACTGAATAAAGAATACAGAGTACACAGCAAACTGGAGATGAACAAAATTTTCCTTCAATACTGATGTAGTACAGATGATGGCTCCATCCACCCATGCACTCCCACAATAGAGCTTAGATGGCGATATAGACAGATACTAGGTGAAGAGCTACTAGCTAGAAGATCTGATCTGACACAATGGACTGGGGAGCTTGCCTCTTTATAGCTATGAGGGTGGTAGTCGGATCAACCTAGTCGGTGGAGTTGACCAGTCAACCTAGTCGTCCATGGAATATTCAAGGAATATTCCCTATACCATCGCCTCGGGGGCTCTCATCCCCAAATCCCCACCAAGGGGCCGTTGGGACCCCCCAGCTAGGGGCCAACTGGCCCCCAGACACCAACGAGAGCAAGGGGCTCCCACACAATCAACTTTCTACCATCAACAGTCTCATTAATAGACCTCATCTGACATGCCAAGTCAAGATCCCAAGTCAGGATCCATCCAGTGTCCTGGGCTCACACATGGCTTCTCCTCATATGAGAGCCTTACAATTGAGCACCTTGGACCACTGATGGTTACCAGGAGGGTGGGTCATTGAGCATATCTAACAATAACTCTATTTAGAGTTGAAGGGTCCTATGAGCAATTCCTTTTTAATAATTTGAGGCATAATGCAACAAAAAATTGTTTAGCCTAGATCACTGAATCGATTAATTTAGCCAACATGATGTTTGCGACATGTGTTGAAGCTACATAAGATTTTAGATATTTTGATAACCCAAGTCCTTTTGGTCCCTGTGGTGAAGTAATAAATCAAAACATGTGCATGAATAATACTTACCACTTCATTGTGGGTGATAGCTAGCACTAGCAACACTATTGAGAATGCCAAGTTGCTTTCTCAATGGAGAGTGCTAAATAGTAGTTACAAGTCTGTTCTTACTATTAAATAGCATTTGAGAACGAGTCCTATGAGTGCTAAATAGTAGTTGAAAAGCTATTGGCAGTGCCAATTGGCACTTCCATTTCCATTACTGAGTGCTAAGTAGCACTTGTAAATTCAAAGTGGGTGATAATTGGCGTTAGAAATAGTATTGTTAAAGTTGGCTAATATTCCTTCCTATAACCATAAGAGTGCTAACTAGTACTTACAAGACTGTTCTTAGTGCTAAATAGCACTAGAATATCTAATGTGAGTGACTGCATCTACATTGTGAGTGAGAACTAGCACTTTCAACTCTACTGTGAGTGCTAAGTAGCACCTTTGGTTTTATTATGAGTACCACGTAGCAATTGGGACTCTAATATGAGTGGTAGCTAGCACTTATGACTATAGTAAGTAATTAGCACTAGCAATAGTATTGTCATTGATCACTACTAGTTGCTTCTTGTACACCTAGGAGTGCTAACTAGCACTAAACAAGGCTATTCTTTGTGCTAGATGGCACTAAAATATCCAATATGAGTGATTGCAACTCCATTGTGAGTAAGAACTAGCATTTTCAATTCTATTGTGAGTGCTAAGTAGCACCTTTTGTTCTATAGTGAGTGCTATATAGTATGACTGGGAGCTAGCACTTATAGCCATATAGTGAGTATTGACTGGCACTTACTGAGAAAAAATATGGAGAGGGAGAGGAGAAGAGTGGAGATGAGGAGAGAGGGCACAGCTAGAGAGCACACCACAAATGAATAATTGTACACTAGATTTAGTTTAAAATAATGAATATATGCAAACCCCTTTAGGGTTAGGGTTAGCCTTTCCAACCCTTGTGCCCTTAAGTTAGTGCTATGCACAATATCAAACATGATGTTGAGATAAATCCTCAACACCTTCCCTCAAGTCAGCATCATGATGTAGACCTTCACTCAAGATGATGATTATCTGGAATGGAAGAAGGACCAAACATTACATTCCATCACAACCCTTTTTGGGAATGTCCTTCCTTTGAGTCAAATCAAGAGCTTGTCAGTGCTTCTCAAAAAGCTCTTTCCCAAGTGGTTTGGTAAAGATATTTGAAACATTCTATTTATTGTCACAATATTGCAATGTGATGTCATCAAGTGACACTCTTTCTCTAATGAGGTGCTCTCTGACATCAACGTGCTTTGTCTTAAAGTAATAAACTAGATTCTTGGCTAATGCTTGAGCCGATTGGCTAAATTTACCCTAAGGCACCCAATGTTAAATCCTTTTAAAACAATTATGATATACACACATTTGGGTTGCCACATTCCAGCAAGTGCACATAGTTACAATACAGTAATGTAGCAGTTGCCACCAGAGTGGAGTCTAATCAAAATACAATTCATAAAACCATTTTTGATTTGATATCAATGGTGGCTACCAAGTGTGAAGCCATCGAAAGTGTCCAGAATGAGGGTCCCACTCCCCCACCTCCTAGCCATGCAAGCTCCTCCAAATCCACTTACACAACAAGAGTTGCAAAATGTGAGATAAGGTTGAGGCAAACAACATGAGCTTGATAGATTTCGATAGCAAAGTACAAGCCTCATCTTATAGGTAGAGGACGCAGATACCTCATTGATGGCGTCTAATGAGACAATGTCACACAATGAAATAAAATAAAATACAATCCCCCAAAGGTCAAGCAATCCTTCAAACATGCAAAAGAAAAACCACATCTTTGACACTTATAGAGTAAGACTAGAGCCCTATTCACACTAAAAGCTCTAAAATACCTTAACAAGATTGACTCAGACCAACGAAGTATCTATTCGATACCATCATGTCGAGATAATATTTTTCTCCTCTACTCACTATGCCTCTATAAATGAACATCACTACCTGAGTTTTGCAGCAGAAGAGAGATGCATCCATAATGCACTTGCAAATTGAGTTCCTTCATGTGAGTCACAATACTGCCTTCACCACATTAGACTATTTGTACAATGAATATACATCAAAAATATCTTCAATCGCCTTAAAAGATGTGATTGCTTGGTACTAGGTGTTATGGACAAGTGGGGGTTCCTATTGTAGGGAGTCCTCTTCTTCCAGTGGATTTTGGTTGATCTCCTCATTATCTTCTTCTCAGATGGACCCTTGACATCAAAGAAGGGCATGGGATTTAATATTTTGTACCATGTGAAGATGCCCAAATCTTTTGGAACTTTTGGACCAATAGGCTCCTATAGCATCGTGATGTGTGAGTGTGTGGTGGTGTGTTGTGATGTGGATGATTGTGAGGGACCAAAGGTAGCATTGGTGGTAGGAGTTGGATTAACAAGGGGTGTGGGGACTCGGGTAGTGGAGATAGGGGGCAGGGGGATTAAAAATGGCCCATGTCATGTCAATATCAACTTCTTGGATGTTAGTAGGGTAAGCCACATGTGAATCATCAAACCGACTAAAGCCAGTTCTAATCATTTTTTGTAGGGCTTCCACAATACTATTAAAGAGTCCAATAATTTTGGTTTGTTGATATTGGAAACTATAGTAAGAAGCAAGAGTCCTAGAGTGTAAGAAAATAATACAACGTCTGTGCTCAATAGATAACAAGATCTCATATGCAAGAGAGGAAACAAGATAGTATGGAGAATCAAAAATTTGATTACTATAGAATTGATACAATAGATGGCGCTGCCTCCCAACCATGCGCTCGTGTGAAAGAAGCTTCGATGGCATGCTGGAAATAGTAGAAGACAGAGGCTGGATGTTAAGGAATCAAGGTTGCTGTAGCCAGTGATGAAATGGGCTTCACAGGCTTGCTCTTATATAGCCACCAGTCGTAGTCAGTTAGGCTCAATTGGGTGACCGACCCAATGTGCCCAAAAACGATCAACTGGGGGTCGGTCCTGAAATAGGCCACCGACCATACGATAGAACCGGTGCGCAAAACATAGCAACTAACCTACGGTCTTCGTTCGGCCCAGAGCATCCAGGATCATCTGAGGCTCCAAACGAGCCCCGCAACTCGAGAGTGGGCTGCCTCGGGAAATGCTCCATCTACCCTCAATGCAGTCAGTCAAGGGATGTCTTCCCACACTTGCATGTAGCCTAGTTGGCGGTGTGCCAACTCTATCTGAAGCCGTCCAGCCATCAGGCCACACATGGCCCCCATCTGGTGTCCAAACCAGGATCTATCGGATAACCAAGCTACACAAATGCCTTCTCCTCATATGGGGGGCTTACAAGTAGAGTTAGCTGGTTCCTGCGTAGTTACATGAGAGTGGAGCATTGATATCTAACACCCCCCTTCAATGTCCACCCATAAGTGAACTTACTTTTTCGGCCCAATGCCAAGTCGATGAAGGTGCCTCTCCAGCAAGTCTCTTCCAAGAGCCTTCATGAAGATGTCCACAGCATTCTCTATAGTCGGACAGTACACCAAGTTGACCTCTCCATCCATGATGACTCACGTACAAAGTGATATTGAATCTCAATGTGTTTTGTGCGAGCGTGGAACACCGGGTTCTTTGCAATCGCCATGCAACTCTGATTGTCACATGATAACTACGCAGAGGCTTGTTCTGCACTGCACCCATGTCCCCCAAAATCCTCCTCAACCACACTGCCTCGCAAGAAGCAAATCATGTAGATTTGTACTCGGCCTCGGTAGAAGAAAGAGCAACTGTGGGTTGCTTCTTTCTGAGGTAGTCAATAGAGCGAGTGAGAAAAAGCGAGCGGGCCAATGAAGCGAGCGAGCTTTTTTACAATTCCTCCAATGGGAACAAATTTGAAACCAAACTTACTATAGCAAGATGTTGTCATAATAAGCATACCAATAATCAGACTTACAATCCACCCTATCTTTCACTTGAAGACACTTGAAGAACATAAACTAATTACCAAACTCATAACGGGAAAAATCTTTTGGCGAGCTTTCTAATGTGAGCTTTTTTACGATTTCCTTTGTTTTTGCGAGATTTTTTTAGAAATCCATACATGTTTTTGTTATAAGAAAGATGGGGAGGTTAGAAAGAGGGGGAGAGGATATAGGATATGTTCATTTTCATAGCATGTGGAAGGGGTGGAAGAGTGTATACTATGCACAAGGGGGGAGCGGATATGAGTGGCAGTAGGAGGCAAAAAATTATGGAAGATATGTCCATATTCAAAGTAGAAGGGAGGAACTATGGGAGATATGTTCATTTTAAAAGTGTATAATTTGAAACTTTTGACCTCATATTTGGATTCCTCGTTGAATTCCGGTCATTTTGAGTACCAACATGACCATATTCCGATAAAAATTGGAAAAATGGTGTTTTTGTCATTTTGGCCTGTTTTGGGCCTATTTTGAGTCTGCGCTAGCGCAAACTCAAAATAGGCCCAAAACAGGCCAAAATGAATTCATGACAAAAACACCATTTTTTCAATTTTTATCGGAATATGGTCATGTTGGTACTCAAAATGACCGGAATTCGACGAGGAATCCAAATATGAGGTCAAATCTATCAAATTATACACTTTGAAAATGAACAAATTTCCCATATGCTCTCCCTTCCCCTTTACATTTAGTAGATGAACATAACTTTCACATTCCTCATCCTCTCTCTCCTCCTTGCACTCCTCTTTGCATACCTTATAAGTTCCCCCTCTAACTATGATAACGAATATATGTTCCAACTCCCCTCCCCTCCCTTCTCCATGCCACTTTACCCATGCGCCCATCCCTCCCCTTTTCCTTTATCTCCCCCCCCTCTCTCCTCTTAACTGCAACCACAACCCAAACTTTCCACCCACCCCACTCCATGAACCCCCCCCCCCCCCCTTTCTCTCTCTCAAGTGAATGAAAAGCTCACAATATTCATGAAAATTGAAAAAAAGCTCATGACAAAAAGCTCACAAAAAAATCACACCCACTCATAACATAGATGACTATTGAAATACCACTTCACCTGCAAAATGCACTAGACCAAAACTTTCCAAATGTGTCCATGGTTCACCACAACAACTATCAGTCTCTGAACAAAATGGTGTTTTAAACCATATTCTTATCCCCCTGACATTCATCATCAAGAAAGTAGTTGCGCGCATGTGGTTTATCTAATTGGCACTCATCATATCTCTTGTCGGCTGTCATGAATCTTGCCATTTTTTCTGCATAGCATGGTAACAAACTACAACAAAACATACATTTTAAAGGAAAGTAAATCAAAGTGGAACAATGGAAATAATTTCCAATGAGAAGAACTTGCCATCCTTATGTGTTATACAAAAGACAATTCGCTACCAACAAAAAGCAGAAAAAATCAATTGCTAGATCAAGGCCTTACAAACACTATCCAAAGCATCAAAATTTGTACTTTCTTGATTCAAAGGCACCCGTAAATCTTCACTATCTACCATATTATAAAGATGCTAAATAACACTTTCAAAGTCCTCGATTTTAGCATTCAAAATATATAACAAAAAAACTCAGGGCCAGTAGCATACTACTCATCAAAGGGGTTTGTGACAGGTTCCACTCTCTCTTCTTCCCCCTCTCCATCATGCTCTGACCTAATCTGTTTTCCAGAATGATCTGCCACAAGTGGCTCAACAATGCTAGCCACAATACCGTTGTCTGAATCAAATGAAAAACAAGGCCTGTCAATGGCCTGACAAGCACGCATATGAGGGGTTGTACCACAACCCATCTCTAGAACCAGCCCTCCAGGAACACAGAGAAGAGACATAATGCAACCTACAAAAAAACTACTCCTCTCTAGTCCACCTCATGCTAGCTGAGAAGACATCAGCACGATTGTCCTTGAAGAGGGAGGTATGTGATGAGTCTAGACATCTTCACATGGATCAATCAAAAGCTATTGGAAAAGTGGAAAGTTCTCCTCCCAAAAAACTGTTGGATTCTTCTTTGCTCTACGTATTAGAGCTAATACTGAAGATTGCATCTCGAAACCACATGGAGAAAAACATGTATAGTATATTGACTTCAACTAGCAAGCATTATAGCATGAAAGATGGAAAACATAGCATGCATAGGACTTATCCTTTCAAACATATCATGCATAGGACTAACGAGGAGACATTTGTCAAAGACACTTTTATCATGGAATGCAAACATAGAATGCATGGAATGGTAGCTTACCTTAATACTTTTATCATGTTCTCTACAAAATCCATATGGAAACTTGTCATGAATGATCACACGTCTGACAACCTCCAAGCCCTGGACATATGCAAACCATTCCATCCAACCAATACATTGTCCGGCAAGCAATTAATTTTATTTAAAACTAGTAGAATGGAAACACAAAATGTGAAATATCAATTGTGGTATTGTGCCTTACCTGCCAAAGGATATATGCATACCAACCAACCACTATTAGACAAAGAAGCTGATGCAACTGCAAGCCCATGCCACACATGGTCCTCAAGCAAGACAATCCAAGTAGGAGTGGATCCTCTCTCATCAAGTGGATAGCCAGATGGAAAATCGATATAAAATCTGAAGCCCACTTCACCTTCTTACCCATCCTCTTGTAGTCCTGATCTCGACTAGCCACTGTAATAAAAAACTCATGCAAAATAGCATACTTATCATTTCTTTTAGAGTCAGCAAAGTCTGTGCCCATTGCAATGTAATCTCCAACTGTACAAGCAAACAAAGGTGTGATGCCACGGGCCAAGGAAATGTCAGGTGACTGTGATCGATGGAACACGTATTGCTTCACAAGTCCCGAGATTGATTCTCCACCTATATGCAAAAGCAAATCAATTACAAGTAAAACTAGTGTTAAACGAACAACTACATATGCAAAACACAACAACACCCTTACCTGCACTCTCTATGTCATCCATTTCATGCCGCATAGGACTAGATGGTCCCTCATATAGAAAGAGAACAATCATAAACTTATTAATGCAATGTCAAAACGAATTGAAGACAACATCAGCAATTTGTATCTTCCTTACCTTTTTCTGTAGGATGTTCTTGTTTCTCTTTCTCTTTCTTATCTCTCCTTGAGCTTTCCTCCACTTTGTCCTTACTTGTTTCATTGGCTTTTTTTGAAGCATAAGTATTGTACAAGTCTCTTTCTCGCACCAGTACTTGTCCTTTAGGGAAATCTATCCACCAGGGACAATGTGCTAATTCCCATTGAGAGAGACGGTGCATGCCCGGTGGATACATGCATGCAGCATGACCAATCTCCACCCAACTCTTACACAAATTTGGAATGTCAGAGATCCTTTTCTCTATTGCCAAGTGGGAGAGATATCTATCAACCAAGAAACAAAAAAAAATTGGATGTCCCAAACCATCAAAAGGTCAAGAAATCAAGTGGAACAACCATCAATGATTGTGTAATTACATGAATCAACAGCACAAACATAAACAAATGAAAAATGAACCTTCAAATGAATTGACAACATACCTATAAACCACCCTATGGGCAGCCATGTCCAACTCAGATAGTCCATCTCCTTTTTTTCCACCCTTGCTCTCCATCTTTGTTTCCTTTGATCTTAGCACCACAAACATATGTTTTCTCCCCTCCAGTTTTATATCCTCCATGTATTGCTGCAATGTGTAATCCTTAGGGGTATCCAAAGGCATGCCCATTGTTGTGATCACCCTCAAATCTTCAAGCACTTTCAATGACTATCTCTCCACCTTCTCCAAAAATATCTCTCTACTAATCCACCTAAACAGGAAAAGTTGACGCAATTTTATAATAAAAAAATAAGAGTCATGCCATTGGCAAGAAACAAACAAACACCATGAAAGATAATTTGTATTGGTAGAAGAAACACACCCTCTATACTCAAGGTCACCCACAGGCATGAAGTACATGTCTCACATAGGTTTAGTGGCTTCTAACAAAGAAAGGAAAATATTTTTTTTTCTAATCTCAAATCAAACTTTGCAATGAGTTGGAGCTTCTCCAATTTCACGCAAGAGTCCATACCATCAAAGCGCAAGGCAAACAACTTTTCCAACCAAGCTTCTCCAAGACTAGGATCTATACATTTTAACACCTATCCAAAGATGAGATGTCAACCACTTAACTTCAAAATAAATGCAACAAAGTATAGAAAATTCAATTCACACCTTTCCCATCCTATCAGCAACTCTCTTTTGAATTATGGTACACTGTTTTCCTTTTGCCTCTCCCCTTTCATCTAAAGGTAGCTTTGTAGATATTTTGTCCATTGCTTTTTTAAGCTCTGTATTGTACTCAACCTACATACATAAGTTCCAATTAGAGAAAGCAAAGGAGTGATAAAGATCTAAGCATCAATACAAATGCAACATTCTACCTGGAAGACAAGCCTTGCCAGATAACCTCTTGTCAATGGAAACCATGGCTTCTTCCCTTTACTCTCTTGAGCCCTCCAATTCTCTATTGATTTGATCTCACTCGAAGACAATGTTCTCATAAACACCATAGAGTCACACTCACAAATGTTGTGTGCATTTATGAGTATGTCCCTTAGACTGGGTTTGATAATGGCATGTTCATTCATGCTAGAAAACAAACAGCAAAGTACACAACCCAATCAATAAATGCAAAGTAGCATAAAATACAAATGTGGAGAAGATTCAAAGATCCATGTGCTTATGAATTCATTCGTTGTAGCCCTACCAAGAGAGCAATCTCACTAATTTTCCTTGGGTCAATTATTGTGCATACCAATCGTACATCTCTTTTCTTGTTTGTAGGAAAGATTTCCTTGATAACACTCATTCATGCAGTGGTCCTATGATTGCCCTCCCAAACAAATAACATCTTTTGCGACATAAAATGAAAGTCAGTGTTAGACATCACATCTTTCTCAAACTCCCCATCCACCTCTCTCTAGGTGGGAGACCAACTCTTCCTCATATTATCTGTCACAACTATCTCCTCTCCATCACTCTTGCAGACAGATACAATGAAAGACCCTTTCTGTGGGAGATAGCCCTCCACTTGAAATGTACTTTTGAGTGAAGATACATCATCACGAAGTCCTCTCACTCTTGTATAAGGTATCAACCTACACAATGGAATGCGAGGACACTGATCTGAATCAAGCATCCTACGTTTGCCAATCACATCACCTCCTCCTTCCACCTAAACTTCACTATCATCCAACTCATCCTCCTCTACTCTTGGACCTTCATCTCTTTGAGTTGATGATACTTCAACCTCTAGACCCACCACACTTTCTTGCTCTTCTGTCCTACTGATGATTCAACATTGTGATCTACTTTTGTTCCTCTTGTCACCTTTGTAGAATGTGCCACTTGAACTTTTCTGCCTTTTTTTCCTGTCATCCTAAAAAGACAAAAAACAAGGCATTTTTCCAATCATAGTTCTCAAAACCTTTTCCATAAAAACCAAAACTAAAAACAAATACATGTATCTACCAATGCAATTGATTTCCAGTTTAGGGAACATTCACCCACTTGTGTCCAAAAAGAAAAAGGTTCATCTCCAATGCACATAGTATATCAACTTGCAGTGGTATATATACACTTGGATATATGGAATTGCAGTGGTAAATATGCACTTCTATGCCTACCCCTTACCCTCATGAAAAGACACCTTGAGATGCGAAAAAGGATAGCGCATTAATGCGCTATCCTTTTTGGCATCTCAAGCTGTCTATTCATGAAGGCTTTTCATGAAGGCTTTTCTACTCAATCCTCCATGTATCAATACTTTCTTTCATACTCACAAAAGGTTGCTTCGACCATTTCATCTTTTGTCTACAAGTATGCTTTGGTGTACAGGTCAAATGGTCTTTGGAATGCTATTGGACTCTTGGAGGGATGGGTCACATGGTCTTTTGAATGCTATGCAAGGAGGGGACTATTGGACTGCCCGAGGGACCAAAATAGGCAGTGTGTTAATGCGCTGCCTCTTTTACTACCCCTGACAGTCCAAGTTCCCCTCCCTTGCATCTGATTCGCACAACAACTCGCTCCTCAATCGAGTTGTTGTGCGAATCAAAAACTCACAAAAAAGAAAAACAATCTTTTTAAAATCACACACACATACCTGTGCTTTGAGGTTGGATTATATTCACCCATTTAGATCGAATGCATGTTTAGTAGACGTGAGCGATCTCTCTTCTCATGTTTAGTAGAGCATCAAAAATCATCCGACATTTCACTCCTCCATTCCATTTCACACTTCCGAGCCTCGAGAAAAAGAGGACTGCCTTCCTTCCTTCCTGGACTGCCTGGGGTAGCAAAAGAGGCAGCGTGTTGATGCGCTGCCTCTTTTGCTGCCCTAGGCAGTCTGACTGCCACCATAGCGAGTCACCTTTGGACTGCCTGTGATTGATCGTCTTCCTCATCGTTCTCTTCTAAGAATCTATACGAACATGCTTACCCTTCCCCAGGTAGTCCAGGAAGGAAGTTGGATAACCTTGCTCGCTGTGGTGGAACTTCCTTCCTGGACTGCCTGGGGCAGCAAAAGAGGCAGCGCGTTAACAGGCTGCCTCTTTTGCTGCCTTAGGCAGTCCAACCACCACCACAGTGAGCCACCTTGCTTCATATCTCTTTCGGCTCACTTTGCTTCATATCTCTTTCTTGCTTGCACTCTTACCGTTACGCTTGCCTCCCTAGGCTATGGTTGTTGAATTTCTGAAGAGAAGAGAGGAGTACTTACCTCAAAAGCTCTTTGCTCGTTGATGTTTGTTGAAGGCTGCAAGGAGGTTGATGTCGTTGAAGTTTGTTGAAAGCCACAAGCAGCTCGATGTCATGGCAGGCATCTCAGAAAGGAAGGAGTCAACATCGCTAAACTTTTGAACTGTGGGAAGATGAGAGGGCAGGAATGGAAGGGGGTGGGGAGTGTTGGAGGAGTGTGAGGAGCATTTGGGGGAAGCTTCAAGGCTGGAGAGAAAGAGAAATAAAATCGCTTCAAGGCTGGAGGGAAAGAGTGATAGAATCTGGCCCAACCCACCACGCCCTTCCTCATAATATCTCCAGATTTTGCAGGCGATTTTGTAGTAATGATTTTGTAGGCGATGGTCATTATTAGACAGATTTTGCAAGCATAGCCTTTAGAGAAACGATTTTTGAGGGATTTTGCAAGCCTGGTCATTATTAGACGATAGGAGAAGACTGCATAACTAACACCTTGTAATAGTGAGGAGAACACCAGGTAATGACTCATGATGGAAATAGTAATATTGCTCGTTCATGCAAATGTGAAGTAAACTAACACATTTCGATAGTTTTCATTTTAGATATGGATTTGAAGATACTACTCATTCTAACTATTGCTAGTAAAATATAGTAATTATAAATCTTTAATTTTTTTCTTGATATTTTAGTCTTTCAATACCAACATATAAATTTGAAAGTTACTTCTCTTTTTATTCATTTATATTAAATGTACACCCTTACTGAATGAAATGCATGGATGCGTCATTCAAGTTACTATATGCATGAAGGCATCTTGTTCAAAGATTACCATTATTCTAAACAAATAAACACATATTGTTCAATAAAGACCTACAGTTAAACGACCACCTTGGATGCTAATAGTGACATCCATTTGCATTTGACACTTGCAAAGACGAACTTGCTTCTCTCCCATAATCCAATGCAGTGGCTCTTGCAACACTTCTCTTTGCTCCATTCTCTTCGGTCTCCAACACATCTATGCCATTTCTTCTTTTTCCTCCCTACTTTCGGACCCTTTGTGTAACTAGCTTTTCACTTGTTCTTTGGTTGGTGTCGTTTGGTTGGTGTCGTCTGGTGCTACATCTTGGCTCTAGCATTTGAATCATGCCTTTATCAATTTTCATTCGCTTTGGAGAACACGAATCATTGACCATTCGTTTTGACACTCCTTTCCAAGAGGTTTCATTGGTGGAGCTTAAGGAACACTTTCACATTGAGAACGAGGACATTGAGCTGCATCAAGATATCAGAATAGATGAGCTTGCCATTTTACTTCCAGTGGTGAACTTAGAGGATGGTCAGAAAGGGTTCAAGATTAGTGGTGGCCCATAATCAACCTTAAGAGTTCACATGTCCTATAAGAGAGGTACTCATGGTGACTTTATGAATCATGAACTTAATAGTGTGGTTTCACTTATAGAGAGAATGCCTTTGAATAGTTCTCTTCATGTTGCACTCAAATCTGCAGTTCGGGTAGAGAAGGTTACTGAGCTTCCTCTAACTTACGATGGATATATTGTCTTCGAACTTCCACCTATGCCTAAGGGTTCACCAATGTCTGGAATGGAACAGAATGCTGATGGTCATGTTTGGACAAAATATTCCACATGTTCGCAAGACTGCTTCAATGGTGTTGTGAGAATGAGTAGATGTTCATGTTATTTGAGATGTTGTAATTTGGATTGTCCTTTCCTTGAATGAATGGGAATTTTAAATGATACACAATGGAAAGGAAAGCTTAGGAGACCTCCTCTACCTGGTCCCATTGATCCAGCCTTGGGGTCACTTGTATGCAAGCATTGTGATGCAATACCAGAGTGTGTTTACCTATGCAGTGCTATTATATATTATTGCTTTCCCCATGAACGAGTGAGGGCAACGAGATGCACAGTGCATGTGGGTTTCCATGACCATCTAGTTGAAAAAGGTAGAAGTCGAGCAAAGGAAATGTAAGTAGAGGATCTCATTTCAATGCGTGCTAGGTTGAATGGAAATTCCTCTTGCAAAAATATTGAGGTGTCTGTGGCACAAGACCTTGTGATGGAGATGATGCTAGCAAAGGATGGGGTTGTTGTGGAGCCGCTAGATGATCAAAAGTTCAAAGAAGCGCTTCAAACCGTTACACCAATGACCCAGAGAAGGAGGCTTCAGAGAGTGGTGCAGAGCGCAAGAAGTGAGGCTAGAGGAGGGGATGGTGGAATGAATTCAATACTTGATTTAAAGAGGAGATGCAAATATCCAAAACTACAAAGTATCCTATTTCCTAAACAATTGCAAGATGAACAACAACCACATATCTTCAAAATGTCGACCATTGGTCTAGGATCAGGAGTTGATCTAGTGAATTGCATGCAGCCTGGTGGAAGCTTGGGATCACAATAGGTTCATTTTGACCATGTGCATCGAGTGAGGGGATGGTCAACAATGGGTGCTCATGTGTATGACCCATTCATAAGGGAACTATTAACTATAGCAATATGTGAATTCAAGGTGGAGGATAACCATGCTCAAGTTCGATTCTGGGAGCTACTGAACAATACAATGGAGAAGAATGGTTTTAAAAAACTTGAATTCCGTGGATTCATGGCAGATGGAGCAGGAGCGAATTGGCTGGCTGTCCGCATTGTTGTTTACAATGGTGGACCTGAAAATGTGATGGATGGTAGAGAAAGAACTTGTGTTTTCCATTGGGAGATGAGCATGGTTGAGCACACCAGACGATGCATTAAGCCACAATTTCAGGAGGAGAATAAAGTTCTATGTCGGAAGTGGAGAGAGGCAACAACTTCAACTTTTGCAGACCAATGCAAACAAACATTGAATTTGTATTGGTCCCCGATTCATGTGAAGGAGGGTGAGCTACCAACATTGCATACGTGGCTTGCTTGCTGGGATGATAGAGTCAACCAGTGGGGGGGAATGTTCTTGCAGCAAGAAGAGCACTCTGGATTTGTTCCTACAGTGAACCTTTCAGAGACAAAACATTCTAGCATGAGAGCAGCACATGGATATGCAAAACACATAACATTGTATGATGCTTGTGCAGCAGATCTTGCAATGAGTGTCCTTCAGAGTGCCCACTACAATGCCTTTATGAATGGAAGACACTTGGGTACAAGACCAAATTTAGATGCTCTCCGGAGAAGAATACTTGATGGTAGTGGGTTTGGTAAAGGGGATAGAAATAGGCTTGTGGATTTATCACACACAGTGATTGAAGAGAGGCTGGGATACAATCTCCTGAGATGAATAGGCAAATAACAGAACCGGTGAGCATAAGAAGAAAGAGGGGTTCAAAATGTTCAACATCGGTCCATGGAAATGATAGTCATCGACCAGAATACATGACAGTGACAACAAGGAGAGTGATAGGAAAACAAAGACAAATTGATTTTAAAAGTCCATCACAGGACGTGGTTTGTAGAGAGATAGATATTCATGAAGCCAATTGGGCAATCAAGAGAGCTGAACCACATAGCGTTGTCACATGCTTTGGCTACTTGGCAGAGAGTCGGAGACGATGTGGGGCACTAATCAATTCACTTGGTAGAAGTGCAAGTTATGGTGTGCCAGCCACTTGTTTTAAGGGAAGAAGGCAACATTCTCATAGAGTGATAGAGCAATTTGTATGGTTTTGTAATACTTCTATCACCCATACATGGAATGTGGATAAATCCATTCAAGATGTTCCTGGGGTCTCTCCAGGTGTATGGAAGGTTGCAAGTGGGACATCAATGACTATAGATGAGAGGGGTGCCCTTGTAAGGGCAGGGTTCGTATTTAATAGTGATGATTCTATTGGTGTGATGGGACCTCCTTATGCACAGCAGATCCATACACCTAGCCATGTGCGCCCTTCTCATCGTGATGGAAAGCTTGTTTCATGGGGAAGTAAGTTGAATAAAGATTTCAAGGAAAGGATACACAAGGTAGTTACAGAAAATGGGGAGGTGGTGAGAGATAACATCATTATTCCACATGAGGTGCATGTATTCCATGTTCATACAACAGGATCAATGTCCAGGGGGCTAACATATAGTGTCTTGATTTCAGAGTTTCCACATTGCACATGCCTTGATTTCATAGAAAGGGAAGTAAGAAAAAGTCCCTACATGCCTTGCAAGAACATATACTTCGTGTTTATTATTGTCTTGGGCCTAACTGAAATGGTGCATTAGTTTATGCATCAGGCTGCATTGACAAAAGTTGAATTGTTTCAAGCTCTGGGTGGTAGAAGAAACCCATCAAGTATGTAGTGTATGGCTTGGATGCCCTTTTTTTGCATTTCCTTCATAATTGGATAATATATGTAGGTGTGCTTCCTTGCATGAAGCTGCACTAAGTTGTATTTTTTGAAGGTGGAAGAAACCCATCAAGCATTTAGTAGGTAGCCTAGATGTCCCTTTTTTATACTTCCTTTGGAAGCGCATGATATACATAGGTGTGCTTCCATGTTTTGGCAATGCACGAAAAAACATTTTGTACAATCATTCCAAGGGTTGGAAGATATTTTGAAGCATCAAATTTTTATATTAATTTTTTTTTGTATGACATATGCTTTTTGTGCTATGGAGTTAACAACTTTTAGAAAAAAGGTGTCTTCTGACAACATGAAGAGCAGTTCATGTAATACGTTACTATTCTCATTATTGAAAGCATTCAATGTTTTATTTTATCATTACTTTTTCACAGCAAAGGAAACATGATTTGAACATGTACTTCTGGAAACATGCTAGCCAAGATGCAGGCGAGTGGGTAAGCTTTCTTGGAGCATAAATTGTGGTAATTGGCTGTCCTGATGAATATGATGTGGTTGTTATTAAACAGATAACACCTTGCATTGTTGTTTGTCCACACTCGCTTATTTGGCCTCGCTCGCTTTTCTTTGCTCCTTTATTGGTAATCCTCCTTCTTGCTGACCCATGACACAACTCTAGATCCAAGTGAGAAATAGTACCCTATTACTCATCTCCTACTGTCCACGTCTCCTGCCCAATCCGAGTCACAGAATCCGGTCAAGATGTTGCCCTTGGTATAGGTGATGCCACAATCAAGTGTGCCTTTGATGTATTTCAGCACCCACATCCCTGCCCTCCAATGGTTTTCCCGGGGCTTATTGGAAAACTTGCTTAGTACACCAGTCACAAAACTAATGTCCGGCTGTGTGTTGCATAGGTAAATCAAGCTGCGCACAAGCCTTCTGTACTTCGCTTCGTCCACCAGTGGTGATGAATCCTCGTTTGAGAGCTTCGTGTCAACCTCCATAGGAATACCAACTGTCTTGCACTCAGCCATGCCAAATGCCTTCAGTATCTCTCCAGCATACTTTAGTTATGAAATGAAGATCTGTTTCGACTCCTACCAAACTTCAATCCCCAAACAAAAATGCATCAGTCTGAGGTCTACTGTCATTTCAAACTCTCTTCCTAGCAAATGCTTCGTCTGCGAGATCTTATCTTCATGGTTCCCTATTATGACAAGGTCGTCCACATAAAGGACCACGATTATACACCTGCCTCCTTCTCTGAAGATATACAAATTTGCATCAGATGGGCTCATCCTGAACCCATTTTGCAAAAAGTAGGCATCAATTCATTGGTACCACGCTCGTGGCACCTGTTTCAGCCTGTAAAGTGCTTCTTCAGTTTGCAGACTTTACCTTCTAGACTGGGGATCTCAAAACCTAGTGGTTGTTCCACGTATATCTCCTCCTTGAGATCTCCATTCAAAAAGGCGGATTTCACATCCATGTGAAACACGGGCCAACTTCCCTGGGCAACTAAAGCCAAAACACTATGAATTGTGGTTAGTCGAGCTGTGGGAGCAAAAGTATCTTGATAATCAAAACCATGTACCTGTGCAAATCCTTTGGCCACGAGCCGAGCCTTATATTTATCCAACATGCCATCGGACTTGTACTTGGTCTTGTACACCCACTTGGTTCCGATTACCTTGTGTTTTGGTGGTCGATCCACAAGGTCCCAAGTGTTGTTCTTCATTATGGAGCCATACTCCGACTGCATAGCCTCCATCCACCTATCATTGCCATGTGCCTCTTCAAGACACTTGGGTTCATCAGTGTTGAGATATCGAGCTCCACTCGCGATATGCCAGGGTGACCGTTGTGCATTTATGTCACCGACTTGTTAGCTACAGATGCGGTTGGTACACCGCCCACAAATAATAGCTGGATGATAGCTATCTTTATCTACTCTAGTTCGTGGCTCAGTTAGTATGCCACCTTAGTTAGTTGAGTTTGGTTTGAGACCCACATATAGGGTTCTTCTATTTCTTTGTACTTGAGTTCTTTTGGCTTTCACAACTAAGAAGAGGAAAACTGTTTTCAGCCTCCACCTTTGTGTGTATTCCCCCATTGTGTATGTGAGAAAGCCGTAAGTGAGACTCCTTCCCTCTCTCCCACTATCTTCACATGGTATCAAAGCCTTGTTCGTGGTAAGGAGCTCAAGAAAGCAAACAAAGTTCGTGGTGTCCTGGTAAGAGGACCAGTGTTGCTTTCCTATTTCGAGTTTGGGAGCAAATCTCTGCAGGTAGCACAGCCAGAAGTGCAAGAGTGCACTGTCTCAGATTGAGACGCCCTTTGCGGTGTGGCGAGAGCGCAGTATATGCTGCGGGGCCATTTTGGCGCCCGTTTTGAAGGCAGAAGTTCTTCGCAGGCACTCATAAAAAGGCCCTGTTTTTGCTGTGCGACCACTCCTCGGCTGGTCGGTGAAAAGTTGCCGCAGAAATTGCATCGTATGCGTGTGTGCAGAGATATTGGAAGTTGCAGAATCATGCTTGTTTCCTGTTCATGCAAAATCATCACTAGGAAGTGACTGTGTGGTCAAATACCACATTCGTCAGTTTTGCAGATCTGCCCGTGTGAGGCAAAAGCTGTGTTTTTCGCAGTGATAGAATATTTTGCAGTGTTCTGTAATGGCGTCTAATTCTCTTTCGCAGATTGTCACCGAAAAGCTTGACAAGAACAACTTCCAGGCATGGAAGTTTAGAATGACGAATTTCCTTATGGGAAAAGGCTATTGGGAGTTCATTACAGGAAATGAAGAAGAACCAGTTCTTCCTAATGTTCCCAATCAACAGGAAATGCAGGCATTTAAAGGATGGCATGAGAGAGCCAGAAAAGTTATGTATTGGCTGTCTATCAGTATTTCAGACTCTATGATTGTGCATATTCAGGATGCAAGTACGCCAAAGGAGGCATGGGACACTTTGGGAAAAATGTACAGCACAAATACACAAGCCAGGAAAATGAAGCTCAAATAGGAGTTGCACAATGTGCAGAGAGAAAATTTGAGCATAAATGACTACCACATGAAGGTGAAGAAAATTGCAGATGCACTTGCTTCCATTGGGTCGCCAGTGGAAGATGATGATCTAGTTTCTGTGACCTTGAATGGTCTAGGAAAGGATTATGCACAGTTCCGGACATCCATTGCCGTCCGTGAAAAATTTCCTGATTTTGAAGAGTTGTTTGCTCTTCTAATTTCTGAAGAGCAGAGAAATGGGGGTGCATCTTCTTCAAGCGGAACTTCAAAAGAAACTGTCTTCTACTCAAATGCTTGAAGAGGTAGAGGTAGAGGTAGAGGAGGCCGATCTGCAGGCCATGGTAGAAATCAGAATATGCAGCAAACTCAAGAAAACCAATCCTATGCAGGAGGACGTGGTAACTCTAGAGGCAGGGGGAGCCAAAGAGGCCGTGGTGGATGGCAGAGAGGCCAAAATGCAAACAGCAATGTTGAATGCTACTATTGTGGAAAAATGGGACATATGGCTAAAGATTGCTACAAAAAGCAGAATGACATTATGAATGGAAAATTGTAGCAAGGCAATTATGCATCTTCCAGTAGACAGGGTGATGACAGAAATGAGCATCTATTTATGGTGCAGCATATGACCAATTCTGTGACAAGTGCAGAAGAACGAAATGATGTGTGGTATGTTGACTCATGTGCGTCAAACCACATGACAGGTCATGCAGAATGGATGCAGGATGCAAGGAAAATGGAAAAACCAGGATTTGTGGAGAATGGTGATGATACTGCACATCCTATTGTGCAGATTGGTAAAATTCCTTTGTCTATGCAGGATGGGAAAAAGAAATACCTGTCTGATGTATTTCATGTCCCAAACATCACCAAGAACCTGGTTTCTGTTGGTCAAATGGTTGAGCAGGGCTTGCAGGTCAGATTTAATCTTTGTTGAGGATATGAAAAATAACGGTCATTGCAAAAGGAAAGAAGAAGGGCAGGATGTTTACATTGGATGCGGACATGCCTGAATTGAGTGCAGCAATGTTTGCACATGGGACCGGTGTAGTTGCAGATATTGATATCTGGCATAAATGCATTGGTCATGTTAATATACAGTGACTTAAATCAATGCAAGCCCAAAATATTGTTGCAGGATTGCCTAAATTCAAGGTTGCAGAAATGCATAAGGTTTGTGAAGCCTGTCAATTTGGAAAACAGGCAAGGAAACCATTTCCTAGGCATGTTGAAGAGAGTAAAAAGCCATTGGAATTAATCCACTCTGATGTGTGGACTACTAAAGCTCCATCTATTGGAGGCTGTCACTATTTTGTCACATTTATTGGTGACTTCAGTAGAAAACTTTGGGTGTATTTTATGAAAAAGAAAAGTGAAGTGTTTCGGCACTTCAACGCTTTTAAAGCTATGGTTGAAAAAGAAACAGGCCTGCAAATAACATGCCTAAGGTCAGATGGAGGGGGAGAGTACCTCTCAAATGAGTTTGCAAGGTTCCTGCAGGAGCATGGCATAAAGCAGCAATATTCATGCAGTCATACCCCACAGCAAAATGGAATTGCAGAAAGGAAAAACAGGCATATTGGAGAGGTATCTCAGGCCATGCTAAATGAAAAAGATCTACCAGATTATTATTGGGCTAAAGCAGTTGCTACAGTAGTTTATATAATGAACAGGACTCCCACTGCAGCAATACATGGCATGACGCTAGAGGAGATGTATACTGGTAGGAAACCAGACATTTCTCATTTGAAAATTTTTGGTTGCATTGCCTATGTCCATGTGCCAGATGAGTTGAGGTCCAAGTTGGATCCAAAGGCTGAGAAGTGCATCTTTATTGGTTATTCTCTGCAGCAGAAAGGGTATAGATGCTATAACCCTTCTACACGTAAGTTCACAATGAGCAGAGATGTTGTTTTTTATGAGATGAGCAGCTGGTATAAACCAGTAAATGTGATGATTGATGTAGATGCACAAAATGTTAGTGCTGCACAAAATTCACAGCAGCAATCACAAAATATCAATGGACCTGCAGTGTCCTCTAGCAGTGGTTCACATACTTCGCCATGGACAGGTAGATTGAGATCAGGAGAATCTCCTCAAAGCAATGCAGATAGTGGTACGCAGGTATCACGAAAAGGAAAAGAGAAGGTAGATCAGCCCATGTTTGATGTGAATGCAAGTCACTCTTATGTGGATGGTGAATCCAGTGGCTCAGAACAGAGCATTGATGATGAGTTGGTTAGTCCTTCTATTGTTACACTTGGAGTAAGGAAGACCAGAGATGTTTTGAGAGCATTTGGAAGTGAGCCTATTTTGTGCAGGTCTACCAGGGTTAGGTATCCAGTGGATAGGCTGAAATATGATGGATTTACAACCATTCACTATGCCTATATGGTCAAAGTGATACAGGAACCAGAACCCACTTGTTTTGAGCAAGCCATGGGAAATGAAAAATGGGAGAAAGCCATGGATGAAGAAATGGATGCCTTGGAAGCAAATGCTACATGGGAATTGGTGCCTTTGCCTAAAGATAAGAATGCAATTGGCTGTAAGTGGGTTTATAAGATCAAGCACAATGCAGATGGTTCTGTGAATAGATACAAGGCAAGATTAGTTGTCAAGGGGTATGCACAGACATACGGCATTGATTATGAAGGAACATTCAGTCCGGTTGCAAGGATGGCAACTGTAAGAGCAGTCATTGCTATGGCTACATCAAAGGGATGGTCTTTACATCAGATGGATGTAAAGAATGCCTTCTTGCATGGTGATTTGTAAGAAGAGGTCTTTATGGAGCAGCCAGCAGGTTATGTTCATGCTATTCATCCTGAGTTTGTTTGCAGGTTGAAGAAAGCCTTGTATGGCTTGAAGCAAGCACCTAGAGCATGGTCTGACAAGATAGGACAGTATCTTGTCACTATTGGCTTTCATATTTCCAAGGCAGATTTCTCACTCTGTGAGAAAAACAGAGAGGTATTATGCTGCTTGTCATCTATGTTGATGATTTGATCATCACAGGTGATAGTGATGAAGATATCCTTCATGTGAAAATGCTATTGAAGGAGAAGTTTGAGATGAAGGATTTGGGAGAGCTGCGTTATTTCTTGGGCATTGAGGTGATTAGATCACCAAGTGGGATACAGCTCTTGCAGAGGCAGTATGGATTGGACATGCTGTCCAAATATGGGATGACAGGCTGTAAGCCTATTTCAGTTCCTTTGGAGTAGAATGTGAAGCTAAGCAAGGATGCAGGTGAGCTTCTGGAAGACCCTACTATGTACAGACGCATAGTAGGAAGTTTGATTTATATGACTATTACCAGGCTCCAAGGAAACCGCATTTGGATGCGGCTAGACGCATACTCAGGTATGTGAAGTCCACATTGTAGTATGGACTATTTTATGAGGCTGGGGTTCAGATACAGTTGCATGGATACACTGATGCTGATTGGGCTGGTAGTATTTCTGATAGACGATCTACCAGTGGATATGTGTTCTCTTTTGGAAGTGCTGCAGTCACTTGGAGTAGCAAGAAACAGCCTACAGTTGCGTTGTCGAGCACAGAGGCTGAGTACAGGGGTGCAGCAATGGCTGCATGTGAGGTAGCTTGGTTGCATAAGCTACTCTATGATATGCATTAGTCTACAGATGGGCCAGTTGTCATTTATTGTGACAACATGAGTAGCATACACTTGGCAAATAACCCAGTCTATCATGCTAGAACAAAGCACATTGAGGTGCATTATCACTATGTGCGGGAGAAGGTTTTACTAGGTCTTATTGATCTAGTTTATGTCAGCACAGAGGATCAGGTAGCTGACATATTCACAAAAGCATTGGGGGCAGAAAAGCTGCACAAGTTCAAAGACCTGCTTGGTGTGCAGGAATTGGGATTGAGCTCGAGGGGGAGTGTTGAGATATCGATCTCCACTCGCGATATGCCAGGGTGACCGTTGTGTATTTATGTCACCGACTTGTTAGCTACAGATGCGGTTGGTACACCGCCCACGAATAATAGCTGGATGACAGCTATCTTTATCTACTCTAGTTTGTGGCTCAGTTAGTATGCCTCCTTAGTTAGTTGAGTTTGGTTTGAGACCCACATATAGGGTTCTTCTATTTCTTTGTACTTGAGTTCTTTTTGGCTTTCACAACTAAGAAGAGGAAAATTGTTTTCAGCCTCCACCTTTGTGTGTATTCCCCCATTGTGTATGTGAGAAAGCCGCAAGTGAGACTCCTTCCCTCTCTCCCACTGTCTTCATAATCAACACGGATTACTTCTGTCATCAAAGCATAGTTGACCAAGTGTTCCTATGCCCTTCTTTGCTCCTCTAATCTCTTGGACCGGCGGTGTTTGAACTCCTCAATGGCTGGAGGTTCTCTGCCATCCAAATGCTACTTTACCCACTTTGGGAATGGCCATTGCCATTGTGGTTCTGCAGGCTCTTCTTCATCTTCTTTTTCTTGAATCCTCCCAAGCACCATTGGGGGAGTTCGGTCTGCTACTGGTGGCGGTACTGGATGGATATCCTGGTCCTGGTTGTCTGGGAAGGAAGCATCCTCCTCCAATTGATGCGGCTGTTCTGAGAAGACCACATCGCAACTTACAATTACCTTCTTGGGAACAGGGTTATAGAGATGGTAACCCTTTGCGTCTTCATTGTAGCCCAAGAAAATACACTTCTGGCTCTTCGGTTCCCATTTGGTCCTGGTAGCATCAGGGACATGCACAAAATAGTTACATCCAAAAACTCTGAAATGTGCAGCTGAAGGTTTCTTACCAAAAAAGGCTTGCAGTGGAGTCATCCCGTTCATAGCCTTCATGTAGCTACGCTTCATGATGTAAACTGTAGTGTTACATGCTTCAGCCCAGAAAGTCTTTGGCAAATCTTTCCCTTTCATCATACTCCGGCCCATTTCGCAGATGATGCGAATCTTGCATTTTGCTACTCCATTTTGCTGTGATGTATGTGGCAGGGGTTTTTGCCTCTTGATTCTATGACTTTTGCAGTAACTTTCGAATTCAGTTGATGTGAACTCCACCTCTGTCTAATCTCAACTTCTTCACCTTCCTCCCTGTTTCTTTCTCGACCATTACATGCCATTCCTTGAACTTACTAAAAGCCTCGTCTTTAGTCTTTAGGAAGTATATCCATATCCTTCGACTGTAGTCATTGATCAGCATCATGAAGTAGTAGGAACCACCCAAAGCTTTTGTCTCCATCTTTCCGCAGAGGTCCGTGTGAATGAGCTCTAGAGGAGCCTTTGCCCTGCTGGCCTCTTTAGAAAAGGGATGCCGATGCTGCTTGCCCATCATGCAAGCTTCACATACATTAGGCAGATCTAAAATTTCTGGTAGGTCTGCAATCATTCCACTTTTATGCATCTCCTTCAAAGAACTAAGGTTTAGATGACCAAACCTCTCATGCCATAGCTTAGTGTTCTTCACATCTACTCAAGCACTGAAAGCTGAGAGTTTGTAAATGTTGTTGCACTGTGTACCTTTACCAATGACCTTTCCTTCAAGATCCAGAATCTGTGCACCATTCTTATCGAATTGAACTTTGAGGTCCCGATTCGTGATCGCAAAAATGGACAACAAGTTCCTCTCGATATTTGGTACATAAATAACATCGGACAACTGTTTTACAACTCCATCTGACTTGAGAGCAATCGTACCTTTTCCTTTTGCTGGACATTTTGCATCATTGCCGACTGCTACCAAGATGTCATTCCCTACCGGCTGTAGAAAGGTATACCAATCCTTTTGACTGGTCATGTGGTGTGATGCACCACTATCAATGATCCACAATTCATCCGCATGTACATGAACTGCCTCCGTGAAAATCTCCTCAATTGCGACGAACAGCTCTATTGGTCTGCCTGCGCGCTGTTGCTGGACTCTTTCTTTACTCTGTTCTTCTCATCTGCCATCTTCTTTTGACACTCATTCTGCTTGTGCCCTGCCTTGTTGCAATAGAAGCACTTGATCTTCTTCTTTCTCTTTTTATCATTAGAAAAAGATGGGTTACCAGAGTCTTTACCCTTACCTTTCTTTGATCTGGTCCAGAAAGCCGAATCTTCTCTAGTCCTTGTCTTTTGACGCATCTCCTCCTCCAGAAGCATCATACTGAAATCCTCAAAGTTGAGGGGCAGATTTCTATTCTGTGTATTCAGTGCAGTAACAAGACCGTCGTACTTTGGTGGGAGAATCTGTATGCACCTTCATGCTAGATTCTCGCTGGTGATGGTGATGCCAATCGTAGTCATCTGATCACGCAGATTCTTCACCCTAGTGATGAACTTCTATGCCGCTTCAGACTCTGACTTCTCGTTTGCGAGTTGAGTCTCCAGATTCTGAATCCGCGTTTGATTCATGGTCTCGTACTAATTTTTCAAGACCGTTCATGCCTCCTCTGCTGTGGTGACATGTTGAATTAATGCCATGATGAAATCACTAACACTGCAGACAATAGAACACAGTGCATCTGCATTTCTTCTTGTCCATGTGAGAATCTCATCCGCAGTTGGTGCTATCTATTGTCCTGCATTAATTGGATCAAGTCTCACAACCGGCCTCATGTCCACCCTAGTAGCAGTGTCCCAAACCTCGTTATGCGCTTAGGATGGCCTTTATCTTGAACTTCTAGAGTGGATAGCTAGAGCCGTCCAACTTTCCACTTTGACCAAACGGTGGGATTCGTAGTCTTGCGGGCTGGGCGATCTCTCACAATCTGCTCGCAAATAGAAACACACTACCAAATTTTCTTGTTAGAGTCCAAGCTCTGATACCATGTAAGAAAATAATACAATGTCTGTGCTCAATAGATAACAGGATCTCATACACAAGAGAGAAAACAAGATAGTATGCAGAATCAAAAATTTGATTACTATAGAACTGATACAATAGATGGCGCTGCCTCCAACCGTGCGCTCCTATGAAAGAAGCTTCGATGGCATGCTAGAAACAGTAGAAGACGGAGGCTGGATGCTAATGAATCAGGGTTGCTATAGCCAGTGATGAAATGGGCTTCACGGGCTTGCTCTTATATAGCCACCAGTCGTAGTCCATTAGGCTCAATTGGGTGACCGACCCAGTCTACCCAAAACGGTCGACTGGGGCTCGGTCTCGAAATAGGCCATCAACCATACGATAGATCCGGTGCGCAAAATAGAGCAACTAACCTACGATGTCCGTTCGGCCTAGATCCATCTGGGATCATCTGAGGCTCCAAACGGGCCCCGCAACCCGAGAGTGGGCTACCCCGGGAAATGCTCCGTCTACCCTCAGTGCAGTCAGTCAAGGGATGCCTTCCCGCACTTGCATGTAGCATATTTGGCGATGTGCCAACTCTATCTAAAGCCGTCCAGCCATCAGGCCACACATGGCCCCCATCTGGTGTCCAAACCAAGACCTATCGGATAACCGAGCTACTCAAATGCCTTCCCCTTATATGGGGGGCTTACAAGTAGAGTTAGCTAGTTCCCGCGTAGTTACATGAGAGTGGAGCGTTGATATCTAACATAGAGATCACGTAAGAAGAAAGATATTAGAAACTATAGTAAGAAGCAAGAGTCCTAAACGTATATAGCCTTTTGCCGCCCATACTATTGCATCTACCCAAGACCTTTGGTCAAGGAATGTAGATTGTAAGGTACATCCTACAAGTTGTTGGGCTTTAATAGTACTAGTATAGGCCTATAAAGTGGAAAAGGGAGGAGTCACCAAGGATTCAATACCTGTGAAGAGAGTGGGAGAGAAGTAAGGAGTCTCACTTGCAGCTTTCTCACATACACAATGGGGGAATACACACAAAGGTGGAGGTTGAAAACAGTTTTCCTCTTCTTAGTTGTAAAAGCCAAAAGAACTCTCTTAGTACAAAAGGAATAGGTGAACCCTATATGTGGGTCTCAAACCAAACTCAGCTAATCTAGGTGGCATACTAACTGAGACACTAACTAGAGTACATAAAGATAGCTGTCATCCAGCTATTATTCATGGGCAGTGTACCAACTACATCTGCAGCTAACAAGTTGGTGACATAAATGCACAATGGCCACCCTCGCATATCACGAGTGGAGCTCTATATCTCAACACTCCCCCTCGAACCCAATTCCTGCACACCAAGCAGGTCTCTAAACTTGCACAGCTTCTCTGCCCCCAATGCCTTCGTGAATATGTCAGCTACCTGATCCTCTGTGCTGACATAAACTAGATCAATTAAACCTACTAGAACCTTCTCCTGCACATAGTGATAATGCACCTCAATGTGCTTGGTTCTAGCATGATAGACTGGGTTATTTGCCAAGTGTATACTACTCATGTTGTCAGAATAAATGACAACTGGCCCATCTATAGCTTATGCATATCATAAAGTAGCTTATGCAACCAAGCTACCTCACATGCAACCACTGCTGCACCCCTATATTCAGTCTCTCTGCTCAACAAGGCAACTGTAGGATGTTTCTTGTTGCTCCAAGTGACTACAGCACTCCCAAAAGAACACACATATCCATTGGTAGATCGTCTATTAGAAATACTACCAACCCAATCAGCATCAATGTATCCATGCAACTGTATCTGAACACCAATCTCATAAAACCAACCCAATCAGCATCAATGTATCCATGCAACTGTATCTGAACCCCAATCTCTTAAAATAGTCCATACTGCAATGTGGACTTCACATACCTCAATATGCATCTAGCCGCATCCAAATGCAGTTTCCTTGGAGCCTATATAAACTAACTTACCAACCCAATAGCATAGCTCAAATCTGGCCTGGTAATAGTCATATAAATCAAACTTCCTACTATGCATCTGTACATAGTAGGGTCTTCCAGAAGCTCACCTGCATGTGCACTCAACTTCGCATTCTGCTCCAAAGGAACTGAAATAGGCTTACAACCTATCATCCCATATTTGGACAGCATGTCCAATCCACACTGCCTTTGCAAGATCCATATCCCACTTGTGGATCTAATCACCTCAATGCCCAAGAAATAACGCAGCTCTCCCAAATCCTTCATCTCAAACTTCTCCTTCAATAGCATTTTCACATGAAGGATATCTTTATCACTATCACCTGTGATGATCAAATCATCAACATAAATGACAAGCACCATAATGCCTTTCTCTCTTTTTCTCACATAAAGTGAGAAATCTGCCTTGGAAATCTGAAAGCCAATAGTGACAAGATACTATCCTATCTTGTCAGACCATGCTCTAGGTGCTTGCTTCAAGCCATACAATGCTTTCTTCAACCTGCAAACAAACTCAGGATGAACAGCATGCACATAACCTAGTGGCTGCTCCATATAGACCTCTTCACCATGCAAGAAGGCATTCTTTACATCCATCTGATGTAAAGACCATCCCTTTGATGCAGCCATAGCAATGACTGCTCTTACCATTGCCATCCTTGCAACCGGACTGAATGTTTCTTCATAATCAATTCCATATGTTTGTGCATACCCCTTGACAACTAATCTTGACTTGTATCCGCTCATAGAAACATCTGCATTGTGCTTCACCTTATAAACCCACTTGCAGCCAATTGCATTCTTGTCTTTAGGCAAAGGCACCAATTCCCATGTAGCATTTGCTTCCAAGGCATCCATTTCTTCATCCATGGCTTTCTCCCATTTTTCTTTTCCCATGGCTTGCTCAAAAGAAGTGGGTTCTGGTTCATGTATCACTTTGACCATATAGGCATAGTGGATGGCTATAAATCCATCATATTTTAGCCTATCCATAGGATACTTAACTCTAGTAGACCTGCGCAAAATAGGCTCACTACCAAGTGCTCTCAAAACATCCCTTGTCTTCCTTACTCCATGTATAACAATAGAAGGAATACCCAACTCATCATCAAGGCTCCTGTTTTGAGCCACCGAATTCACCATCCACATAAGAGTGACCTGCATTCACATCAACCATGGGCTGATCTACTTTCTCTTTTCCCTTTCGTGATACTTGCATACCACTATATGCATTTCTTTGAGGAGATTCTCCTGATCTCAATCTGCCTGTCCATGGCAAAGTATGTGAACCACTGTTAGAGGACACTACAGGTCCACTAATAATTTGTGATTGCTGCTGTGAATTTTGTGCAGCATTACCATTTTGTGCATCTACATCATTAATCACATTTACTGGTTTATACCAGCTGCTTATCTCATCAAAGAAAACATCTCTGCTCACTGTAAACTTACGAGTAGAAGGGTTAGAGCATCTATACCCTTTCTACTACAGAGAATAACCAAGAAAGATGCACTTCTCAACTTTTGGATCCAACTTGGATCTCAACTCATCTGGCACATGAACATAGGCAATGCAATGAAAAACTTTCAAATGAGAAATATTTGGTTTCCTACCAGTATACCTCTCTTCTGGCATCATGCCATGTATTGCTGTAGTGGGAGTCTTGTTCATTATGTAGACTGCTATAGCAATTGCTTCAGCCCAATAATAATCTGGCAGGTCTTTTTTGTTGAGCATGGCATGAGATACCTCTCCAATATGCCTGTTTTTCCTTTCGGCAAGTCCATTTTGCTATGGGGTATGGCTGCATGAATATTGTTTCTTTATGCCATGCTCCTGTAGGAACCTTGCAAACTCATTTGAGAGGTACTCTCCCCCTCCATCTAACCTTATGCATTTTATTCGCAGGCCTGTTTCTTTCTCAACCATAGCTTTAAAAGCTTTGAAATGCCCAAACACTTCACTTTTCTTTTTCATAAAATACACCCAAACTTTTCTGCTGTAGTCATCAATAAAAGTGACAAAATAATGACATCCTCCAATAGATGCAGCTTTAGTAGTCCACACATCAGAGTGGATTAATTCCAATGGCCTCTTACTCTCTTGAACATGTCTAGGAAATGGTTTCCTTGCCTGTTTTCCAAATTGATAGGCTTCACATACCTTATGCATTTCTGCAACCTTGAACTTAGGCAATCCTGCAACAATATTTTGGGCCTGCATTAATTTAAGTCACTCTATATTAATATGACCAATGCATTTATGCCAGATATCAACACCGGTCCCATGTGCAAACATTATTGCACTCAATTCAAGCATGTCTGCATCCAATGTAAACATCCCGCCCTTCTTCTTCCCTTTTGCTATCAAGCGACCTTTATTTTTCATATCCTCAACAAAGCATCCATCAAGATTAAATCAGACCTACAAGCCCTGCTCAATCATTTGACCAATAAAAACTAGGTTCTTGGTGATATTCGGGACATGAAATACATCAGATAGGTATTTCTTTTTCCCATCCTACATAGACAAAGGAATTTTACCAATCTGCACAATAGGATGTGTAGTATCATCACCAGTCTCCACAAATCTTGGTCTTTCCATTTTCCTTGCATCCTGCATCCATTCCGCATGACCTGTCATGTGGTTTGATGCACCTGAGTCAACATACCACACATCATTGGTTTCTTCTGCACTTGTCATAGAATTGGTCATGTGATGCACCATAAACATATGCTCATTTCTGTCATCACCCTGTCTACTAGAGGATGCATAATTGCCTTGCTGCAATTTTCCATTCATGATGTCATTGTGCTTTTTGTAGTAGTCTTTAGCCATATGACCCATTTTACCACAGTAGTAGCATTCAACATTGCTGTTTGCATTTTGGCCTCTCTGCCATCCACCATGACCTCTTTGGCTCCCCCTGCCTCTAAAGTTACCACATCCTCCTCCATAGGACTGGTTTTTTTGAATTTGTTGCATATTCTGATTTCTACCATGGCCTCCAGATTGGCCTGCTCTACCTCTGCCTCTACCTCTTCCAACATTTGAGTAGAAGACAGTTTCTCTTGAAGTTCCTCTTGAAGAAGATGCACCACCATTTCTCTGCTCTTTAGAAATTAGAAGAGCAATCAACTCCTCAAAATCAGAAATTTTTCACGGACGGAAATGGATGTCTGGAATTGTGCATAATCCTTTCCTAGACCATTCAAGGTCACAGAAACTAAATCATCATCTTCCACTGGCAACCCAATGGAAGCAAGTGCATCTGCAATCTTCTTCACCTTCATGTGGTAGTCATTGATGCTCATATTTTCTCTCTACACATTATGCAACTCCTACTTGAGCTGCATTTTCTTGGCTTGCGTATTTGTGCTATACATTTTTGTCAAAGTATTCCACACCTCCTTCAGTGTGCTTGCATCCTGAATATGCACAATCATAGAATCTAAAATACTGATAGATAGCCAGTACATAACTTTTTTGGCTCTCTCATGCCATCCTTTAAATTCCTGCAACTCCTGTTGATTGGGAACATTAGGAATAACTGGTTCTTGTTTAGCTCTAATAATGAACTCCCAATATCCTTTTCCCTTAAGGAAATTCGTCATTCTAAACTTCCATGCTTGGAAGTTGTTCTTGTCAAGCTTTTCAGTGACTATCTATGAAAGAGCATCAAACACCATTATAGAACACTGCAAATATATTCTGTCACTGCAAAAAACACAACTTCTGCCTCACAAGGGCAAATCTGCAAAACTGACGAAAGTGGTATTTGACCACATAGTCACTCCGTAGTGACGATTTTGCATCAACAGGTAATAAAAATGATTCTGTCACTCCCAATATCTCTGTGCATAGGCATATGATGCAATTTTTGTGGCAACTTTTCATCGATCTGCGAAACAGTGATCGCACAGCAAAAAACAGGGCACTTTCTGAGTGCCTATGAAAAACTTCCACCACCAAAACAGGCCTTGAAATGGCCTCGAATCAAAAAAATAATGTCACCTAGGGCTTTGCCCTGCCCTGCAGCATATACTACCCTCTCGCCACATCGCGAAGGGCGTCCCAATCTGAGACAATGCACTCTTGCACTTTCTTGCTGTGCTACCTGCAGAGATTTGCTCCCAAACTCGAAAAAGGAAAGCAACACTGATCCTCTTACCAAGACACTGTGAACTTGGTTTGCCTTCTTGAGCTCCTTACCACGAACCGAGCTCTGATACCATGTGAAGAGAGTGGGAGAGAAGTAAGGAGTCTCACTTGCAGCTTTCTCACATACCCAATAGGGGAATACACACAAATGTGGAGGCTAAAAATAGTTTTCCTCTTCTTAGTTATAAAAGCCAAAAGAATCTCTCTTTTTGTACAAAAGGAATAGGTGAACCCTATATGTGCGTCTCAAACCAAACTTAGATAACCTAGGTGGAATACTAATTGAGCCACTAACTAGAGTACATAAAGATAGCTGTCATCCAGCTATTATTCATGGGCGGTGTACCAACCACATCTGCAGCTAACATGTCGATGACATAAATGCACAACGGTCACCCTGGCATATCACGAGTGGAGCTCGATATCTCAACAACACCAAGCCATAAAAATGTAAATAATGGGATGGAAGTCAAGGGTGAGGATGTCTAAGTCATCTTCCAAAAAATATCCTCATGGAAATAGGCCATAGCTATTATTGGATGGGCATGGGCATTAGCATGGTGGAGGAGGAGATTGAAGGTGAAAGAGGGTAGGGGTTAACAAAGTTAATGTGGTGTTGTGTGGCAACGGTGTTAATTATGTGGAGGTAATAGTTGAAGGTGTCTTCAATCGTGCGTGGTGCAAATGCGAGTGCAACGGTGGATGTGGACACTGATAGGAGCTATTGGTGGTAGCAAGTTGTTGGCTTGGTGTTACTGGACCTATAGCCAATGAGTCGACTCATTTGTTTGTTATAGGAGGGTATGGAGGTGCTCGATCTAATTGGCTTACTCTACCATTTGATTTTGTATGGCCAAATTTTGAGCTTGGAGTGCCTCTTGTTGTTGTTGATCAAGGGAACCTTGGCATTGGAGTTATTTGTAATCAAATGCCAAGGACTCCTCACATGACCTTTCCATGTCAAGGGCTAACTCTATTTCGTTCAGCTTGTCTTAAAGTTATATGGCCTGCTATACTACTGTGGCAGCCCTGTGGCCTCGACTGTTTTTCAATCCACTCTTTCCTTGTCGAGCTATGCCCTTTTCCTTCTAGAGTTGCTTTTGCTTACTTCCCTTTGGAGGCATGCTAATCAATGTACTCTTGCTTTTGTGTTAATATGGTTCGGTTGTTTGAGTCATGGCTACCAAGGTGCCCCTAAATATATGCTCCATTTTTGGGGCATCCCTAGTTGTCTTCATTAAGCAGGCATAGCTATCGAGAGAGGAGCAATTGGAGGAGGTGCATTGAGCTAGGGCTTCCATATGAGCCCTCCACCTATCTCTTGGAGGTGGCTGTTGTTGCTATTATCACTATTTCTTAGCCTCCTCCCTTTTTTTTTGCTATGATTTTACCCGATTCATGGTAGAGGAGTTGCTTGGTTTGGAAATATTGATTGCCCTGCCTTTAGTTCCTATTTTAGATGGATGGGGAGGAGGGTTTGTTCCATTCTCATGGGACATGTCCACAAGAGGAGTCTCCTTAGCTGCTACTACTAGTTCTCCATGGCCTAGCAGTGTCCTTTAGTGGTTTCTCCCTTTCTCTTAGTTGGCATGCCTCTTCTTCTCTCTTTCGGAGCACTCCCTCATCGGCCTTCAGGTTGGCATTGACTTCGGTTGGTGACCCTTGGAGCTGGTGGCTTAACTATCCTTCTACTTTTTTCTTGGGGGATGGTTTTGGATCCAAATGCGTTGGCCTTGTGGGTGCCAGAGCTAATGGTAAGGAGCTATCTTTCAATGTGTTGCCATAATTGTCAAGGCTATTATTATTGCATATGTTTGGTAGGCATATGTTTGGTTGCCATAATTTATAGATGATGGTATGTTTGGTAGGCATATGCATTTTGGAAATATCCACAACCATATCTTTCTTATATAACTTCACTAGGGCTCCAAAATTGAGGTGTCCAAACCTCTCATGCCACAAATGAGTATCTTCCATGGTAGAATCAAGAGCAAAGGCATGTGCATCGGCAAGTGCAGCATCATCATCCAAACATGTGCCCTAAGCATCAAGTCTATAAAGACCTCTAGACAATGTGCCGGTCAAAACCATGGTAAAGGCATGTGTAGCATCATACACTACACACCTCACACCATCAAAAAGAACCTGAAAGCCACATGTAGCAATGGCTGAAATAGAAATGAGGTTCTTACAAATGCCTGGAACATAAAGCACATGCTCTAGAGTAACAATACCACCAGAGACAGAAGTAAGAGCAACTTGCCCAATACCTTTCATGGTATATGATGCATTATTGGCACATGTGACACTGCCCCCTGAGATGTAAGCTCCAATGAGCTGAATAACTTCCTGCAGGAAGTGATGTGCTTGCTAGCACCACTATCAAAGAACCGGGCATCACAAACATCTGAAACTGCCATACAAGCATCATGAACATCGGGATTATACTGACATGTAACCAAGAAAGCCCAATGCTGGTCTTGTGCAAAATTAGCGGACTCATGTCGATCTTCTGTACTAGAAGAACCAGATACTACAAGACTAGACTCTTTCTTCTTCTTTTCAGATGCTATGCGCTTCCTGCATTGAGAATATCATGTCGAGGTTTCCTGCAATAATTACATCTCTTCTTCTTTTTGTTATCCCCTGAAGAAGAGGCACCATGTGAATGATCAGCATGGGAATGAGAGGGTTTTCCAGCTGAAACCTTGCCTTTACATTTGTGTTTGTGATGGGTAGCAAATGCTTGATCACTAGCCATGGAAGCATTGTGATTCACACGACTTTGCTCCTCCTGAAGAAGAAGAGCAATCAACTGGTCAAAAGAGAAATGATTGCAATCACCCCCTGCAACCAACCTCAATGTAGTAGCAAAGCCTTGATATGAATCATGAAACCCATCAAGGGTATTGGAAACAAGCTAAGAATCAGACATAATCTCATCAATGTTGGCCAACTGCTCTTTTAAATCCTTCACATTAGTGAGATAGGCATCCATGTTCCCACCTCATCAAGCTTCAAATCTTTCAACTGCTTGTGGAGAGAGGCAACCCTCGCCTCATTCCGCACTTGATACAAAGATGCAAGCTGATCCCATGCTTGCTTAGTTGTCTTACAAGACTGAATATGAGGGATAATAACCCGTTTCACTGAAAGAGCAATCAAGGCATGTGCTTTGGCATCACGACCATCCCACTGGCCCCCTCATCCAGCCGTCCCACCTGATATGTGATCTCTCCCCCAACTGAAGGCCCTCGGCATCTCTGACCTTATGGGGGCCAAAGAGTGTGGGCTTCATTCCATTATGGGGTATTTATACAAGTTGGAGATCTTCTCTTTCTACATGTAGGAATTGTAAGACATTCTCTCTCTACATGTAGAACTTGCATGTAGAACTCGCATGTAGGAGTTATATGTAGAACTCGCATGTAGGAATTGCATGTAGAACTCGCATGTAGGAGTTGCATGTAGAAATCGTATGTAGAACTTGCATGTAGAACTCACATGTAGAAGTTGCATGCAGTTCCAATACATCAATTACAAGCCGAGGAAGTGGACTTGTCATTTGAGTATGAAACAGAGTACCCAGTGACAGTGCTAGAGCAATGCTTAGTGAGAAGCATCTTCCGAATTAGTATTGGGCAGAATCAATAGCCATTGCAAACTATTTACTTAATCAGCTTCCTATCGAGCTAGTAAAAGGTATGACTCCTTATGAAGCATTCACTGGACATGAGCCACACATTGGGCATCTCCACATATTTGGTTACATAGGATATGCCCACATACATGATGATCATCACAGGAAATTAGATGCAAAGTCAGGCAAATGCATCATGGTTGGCTACAGTGAAGAAAGCAAAGCATACAAATTGTATGACCCCATCAACCGCAAGGTCATTATCTCGAGAGATGTAATCTTTGATGAGGAATCAGAATGGAAAACCTCACCTACATAGCAGATAGAAGCATCGACTTCGAAGTCATCTACAGAACAGGTTGATGAAGAAGAGCAAGAATTGCCCAACAACACCCTTGAAATTGGTTCCAAAAGCATTGATGGGAGCCATGCAGTTCACCAAAATGACCTTGTCATCATTCTGATTGATGTCATCATGACTAATCCCTCGGACAAGGCCTTGCACTTTAGGAGGTCCATAGTGCCTTGTGGTGAAAACTTTTTGTGGATAACCACAAAGCACCCTTCTGCTTGGCCAAGGTAATGTGCCAATGAGATTGATCTTTGACTGAAGCTTGTTGAGGAACCATCTCAACATCATATGTTCAATATGTGCATAGCACTAACCCAACAGAGTGCTATAAAGGAAAGGGTTAGAAACCCTAATCCTAAAGGGATTTGTATATATTCATCATTTTCAACCAAATCTAGTGTACAGTTAGTCATTTGTGGTGTGCTCTCTAGCTATTCCCTCTCTCCTCATTCTTCTCTCCTCTCTCCATATTTGTTCATGGTATAAGAGCATGGTTCCGCCTTCCGCTAGGGCACCATCCTTCTTGTGAGAGATTTGTTGAGAGATAGAGATTGAGTGTTCCCCGAGTGTTCCTCCTTTCATTCCGCTGATGAAAGAAATTTCCGTTCATCTCTTTTGAGTATTCTTTGAGACAAAATTTATGTCCATTGTGATTCTGTTTTGAGAGGGAGACCTTGCCTCGAGAGAAAGAGCTTAAAGCTTTGAGTGGTAACTTCAACCTGCAACTACAAGCCAAGGCTGCAGCAGTAAGCAAGGCTTGGCCTATTCATCAGTAACCAAGGTGCCTACATAGTCAACTCCATGCTCAGCTTCTTTAATGACCTCCAAGCTCATGCAGGGACTACTATATCGAGCTAAGGACCTAGGCTCGCTCAGACATAAAGCAAAATCTTCATCACAAGCAATTTTTCACTAAGCCTATGTGCAGCTCCAACCATGACTTCTAAGGCTACCCATGCCAACTATCTCTCTACAAGGACTACCATCTTTCCACAGTGCCATCTCTAGCCAGTGCTTGCTCACCAACCCAAGAAGCTCGCATGCTCTCCATTAACGTCTAGTGATGCAGACCTTCTCCAACTGGCGAGTCTTCAATGGTGCCTACTACTCCATCTCCAAAGGCGGCATAGCTCCAATAGTAAACCTCATGGCTCTCTACAAACAATGACCCACCATATGCCTGTACAGGTAGACAAACAATGCATCTAGTGCACCCATGATATGCTACTCATAGACTAGCTCCATCACAGTGCATAGTGCCTCCAACGGAGCAATGCATCAAGGCTATGATGCCTCAATGAGCCATTGCATGCAACCTTCTCTAACTGACTAGAAACAATGACACACAGTTGCACCTCCAGCAGTCTTCTTGAGATCAACTCATAGATGAACAAAGAGCCATCGAGCTCTAGCAACACCAACTTTCCTACAGTCATGGCTTATGCTCGGCCAACTGATCACTACCACCAACCAAGTGCAAACACTTCATACAACTAAGCTTACAAAGCAAGGAGCTACAATGGGACTAGCAACCCATGATCTTGCCACTTCTATCAACAAGGAGCTTATAATGCTCCATCATCCTCAGCTCTTAGGCAACTATACACAAGCAGCCATAAACTCACAAGACGGGCGAACATCAACACTCCCCAATGGTGCAACAAACCACAGGCAATCACTCAAAGAAGACGACCCATTAAAAAAATATTTTCTAGATTTTGTCAGCATCTCACAAGATTTTGGAGAATCATTGATGGAATCACCTAAGATTTGGGTAGATCTTATCCTTTGCATTCACACGTGTACACCACAGAATTGTTACATATGGCAGCCTTATATTCTTTGCCACATGATGAACTCTTATCCATTTTGCCACATCATCATTACACAATCAACTAACACATGATCACCACCGATTGAGAGCCACATCAGCAAATCCTTATCCTCGACCATATTAGCATTCTATGACACATCATCCCATCTGCCATGTCATCTACCGCATTGGCACTGCCACCTCATCATTGACACATGGCACACAAGTGCCCCTTCAGAGGCACACTTTGCATGCTCCATATGCACATAGGTTCCACATCATCACAGTTCCCTAGAGGCACACCCCTTCCTAAGCACACACTTTGCATGTGAACACACTGGCCACATCATCATTTTTCACCCCTTTTCCCCCTCCACCTTGATCAAGCGGTATCTCTTGATCCAGGAAGAATTTGAGGGTGCTCCAAAAAGAAAAAACACTTGATTTTCCATGCTCTACCTGTCATCACATCACGTGCACATTTTAAAGCAAGTATCACACGATTTTGAGCCTCATTGTTGACAAATCCACTTCTTGCATGCACATCAGCCTCTACATCAACGCATCTGACTAAGCACCTAAAATGAAAAAAGAAAGGAATTATTTGCTGCATTTTCATTGCTCGATGGTTGGTCTAGATCTAGACTACAGTATCATAGTTCATCCTTAGAGGAGAGAACTCCAACGTAGCCAATCAAAGCCATGCCCAAAAATTCCTAAATAGTTCCTATTTGGAGTCAATCCCTAAGCTCACATGTAGTTTCACATCATTACATGTCTTAAACCCAACATTCCATAGTTTGATGAGTAGACTTTAGAGTTTACAAAGTCATTGATCGATTGATCAGTGGGTAGATTGCACATTTGTTCTTTTTACACACACATGCAATCATTGTAAATCCTATTTGGCTATTTTCCAGCATTGTGCACATCATTTAAGCCTTGTAAAACCTCTTGGCTATTTCCGGCATCATTTTTCACAAGCCTTGTAATAGATTGGATTATATATTGCACTTCATTTTCGACAGTTCAGATTGCACTTGATACAGTCAATGTATTGTAGTTGATTTAGACAGTGATTTTTACAAGCACTTTGAGTACTATCTTGCACCATGTCTACCACTACCAACCTCGATTTGGAGGCATCTCCTAAGCTAGACAACTCAAATTATGGCATAGGGAAATACAAATGGAGACCATTCTTGTACTTGAAGACAAATGGGAGTATGCCAATGGGTCTACACCTAGATCTCAGACGATCCCGCTAGTAGTAGCTCCACTCCTACCATTGCCAAAGCACAAGCAGTAGGATCTATAGCTGCACCACCACTATCTACACATCTAGTAGATCCTACCATTTCCTAAGCCTAGACAGAATGGGATAAGAAACACAAACATGCATATCATCTAATCAAGCAGAATGTGCAAGCCGTTGTGCTTGGATAGCTCGACATAGGGAAGACATCAAAAGAAGCATGGGATATGTTCTCATATCTCTTTACGAGTGCAAGAACACATCCAAGATTCTCACCTTGAGAAACCAAATAAACCAAAATTTCCATAATAGCAATGATATTGGTCATGCACGATCAAGGATTACAACAATCAGTTTGCAACAATAGCATGACAGACTATGAATCCTGCAAAAATGGTTTAAGTCATCTTGAGAGGACTAGGAGAGGGATACAAGAATTTAGTTTAGAGTATTTACATTCAATAAAAAATTCCAACATTGGAAGAATTATAGTCAGTGTTACTTAGTGAAGAACTCAGGACTCAGGCCATCAGTGTTATAGTCAGTGTTACTTGGTGAAGAACTTAGGACTCAGGCCATTCACACATGCAAATGCCATTCCAATGATCAAGCATTCATAGCTTCAAATAGAAGAAGAGGTAGAGGTAGAGAATTTCAATGAAGTGGTTATCATCGGCAACAAATGCATCATTAAAGTCAGCATCAACATCAGTAACCAAGAGGAAATCATTCCAATAGAGGAAGATTTCAAGGAAGATGGAATGCATCCACCAATGTGTCAAACATTTAGTGCAACTATTATCATAAGTTTGGACATTATGAAAGAGATTTTTGCAAGAAGTAGTACAACCAAGGCAGTAAATCCAGTGCAATCAAGGGAATTTCCAAGCAAGAAGAAATAATTGTGGTGGACACTCAAGTCCCAATCATTATGCGTGTGAACCTGAGAATATGTCTCTTGCAAGTGAGGATAGGCAAAAGACTAGAATAGTGTACCTTGACATAGCTTGCAATTCAAAAGGGGAATGCAATTCTCAATTTGATCAATCTGATCAAGATCCTTGGTACATTGACAATGGTGCATCCTTGCACATGACAAAGTGTTGAGTTAGACTAACTAGGCCAATTAGGTCAATTGAGCTGGGTCAGTTACTACCCCTCAGTTAGACTTAAAGCCCATTCACACCAAACCTTAAGACCAAGGCCCCCACCCCTCGCCCCCAACAAAAAAGGTCCATTTTCCCTATTCTATAACCCCTTGTAACTCATCCGTTTGGGACCCAAACTGGACATGGTTTGAACCAAGATTTCACACACAGAAACACCATGCTACGGGGTATTTTTCTAGCTCATTGCATACCATTTTGGCATCCCTAGCACTCACTCATTCACGCCCCTATGTGGGCCTCATTTCGCACTAATTTGCTCGTATCTTTACGATGTGACCTCCGATTGACGATCCGTCTACACCGGCATATTTCCCTACACACGTGGGAAAATCTTAGGCACATTATTAACATGACGGTACCTATAACACTAACACCACTCTAACCCTCCAAACAAAACTACAACACGTGCACTTGCGGTAGAGACACCCTTTGCAACTCTCACCCAATCTGCATGCAACTATGCTCCAACCAATGCCTCTGACTCCACTGCTCACCAAATCCACATACAACTCCGTTGCAACCACCACCTCCAACAATCCTCTACCTCGACACCCCCCCTAAAATTCAAGAAATCCATTTAACTCCTCCACACCACAACATGACAAGACGCCGTCGTGACAATGATGGGGATATTCATCTCGATGCAGAGGCTAACAATTTCTTTAATCACAGAATTAATAACAATCAAGGCAGGCGCCACCTGGGGAAACTAGAACTTCCCAAATATAATGGTTGGGGAGGTCTAGCCCGATTCCTCCAGCATTTTGATGCCGCATGCCGAGCAGGTAGAGATCAATCCCATGAAACCAAGGTCACCTAGTTCCCCATGGCCTTAACTGTTGAAGCGTCTGAATGGTACCTAGACCTTCTAGTGGAAGAGCGAGCCACATGGGACCTGCTTCAAATAGAATTTAAAAGATGCTTTCAAACAGAGAGGCTATAAGATGATCCTGCTCTCCAACTAAGCAAGATCGAACAAGGCCGTTGAGAAGATGTACGCACATACCTGGGGAAGATGAAAAGATTAATCGCCAAATGTGACCCACGCCCACGACCCACACCTTGATGCAAAGTACCTCACGGCCTGGTTCATTGCGAGACTAAGGAAGAAAATCCAAAAGGATATGAAAAAAATTAGCAGCTATGAAACGTTCAATGCTGCTCATGTGGTAGCCATTGACATCGAGTATGGCATGACTGACTTTGACATTAGCAATGATGATGGGGCAAATCCACTTCACGAGATAAGCACTCTAAAAAGGGCAAATCCAAGTCCACTGCCGAAACATCAAATGAAGATCGCCTAGAGGCCATGACCATGAAGCTGAAAGAAGACATGATGTAGGCCATGGAACAAAAATTTCACTTGTCATCCACCACCTCAGACTTATCCACGACGAGAAAATGTTTGGTGTCCACATTGCATGGTCAATCATATAGCAAATGAGTGCTCGATCCTAAAAGCCAGGATCACTACACAAGTAAATCCACCGCCAAGGTTGTGGTCCCATATCTGCATCATCGGCGGCCATGATGAAAACAATTGCATCTTCAACATGCACAACAATCTGCCTCGACCTCAACAATACCAAGCGGCACCCATGCCAATGTATAGAAAACCGGCACTTGCATAAGCGCCCCCAACTCCGAGGCTAAATCATGTTCCTATTCAGACACAAGTCCCACAATTACTCAGGAATATGAATCCATGACCATATCCAAGAGTGCCACAAATCCAGCTCCTCAGGCTTCCAATACATCAATTACAAGCCGAGGAACTAGACTCACCATTTGAGTATGAAGTAAAGTACCCAATGTACTATGTAGAAGGTGTAGAGGGACTTATACTAGTTTATGCAAATCAAGTACATCCCAACACATATCGAGCACCAATCAAATGCTAGGATTGTGGAGAAAATCACTGGATCACAGAGTGCCCTCATCATGGTAGCCCCGCTACTTTCCAACCACTCTACAGAGATTGTGGCATAAGACATGCCTGTATGGATTGTCCCATGAAAAATAAGGTCCCACAACAAATAGAGGTTAAGGCTAATGTCCCAATCGGCATCATTGGGGTGGACCATCAAAATCTGGGGCCGGCAAGCATAGTATCACAACCTGTGAATGTAATTACACGCCAACAGAAAGAGGCCACCAAGGACCCTAACATTCCAATCCAACCAAAACGACTTCTTAAAAAGAAAGCACAAGTGCCTCCACCTCCACCAAGCAATGAGCACCCGAGCTCGTCCACATCAACTCCTCAGCCTCAAATAAAAGAAGCTCCATACCCAAATGCAAAGGTGGAGAAGGCTCATTTTCAGGCACTTCAACAATGGGTACAAAAGGAACAAGCCCAATTTGAGGCTGAGAAACAAGCTCAATTTGAGGCTAAGAAGCAAGCACCAGATCCAATCCATGACTTGGCCCCACAAAGTATTGATACTGTACTCAAGCCTCTGTTCCAACAACAGACTCCACAACATAATGTACCACCATGTCAACTTGAAGGAGCCACACTCTCTAGCATCTTGAGTTGCCCTATGTCAATTCCAATCAGAATCCTCCTACCGAATTGTCCCAATCTCTGGGAGAGTTTCAAAGGCTAGATTGAACTCACAAATCCCCCTCTACCTATTGACAACATCGAAGATATCCCTGTGCAGATGGGTGAGAGAGATGACATACACAACATTAATGTGCCTTTGATCCACAAGGCATATAATGAAGTCCAAGCCATATTGGATGGTGGAGCAGGTGTAAATGTCCTATCAAAGGAGCTTTACGATAAATGGGGTCTCCCACCAATGCAAAAGGCTAATTTCAACATATGCCTTGTCGATGATTCACAGGCTAAACCCTTGGGAATATTGAATGGTGTGTCAAGAAAGGTCGCAAGAGCCCGCTTTTCCCTTGAATTCACAATCTTGGATCTCCCCAAAAAATCCTATCAAATCTTACTGGGACGTCCTTGGTTACGAGAAGCATCAGTCCTCCATGATTAGGGAGCTAATAGACTGACAATCCAGAATTGGGACACCGTAGTGAGGGTGAATGTGGGGACAGGAGCTATAAAACCAATTGTGCCTAAAGCATTGGATGACACATCTTCAATGACAATCTCAAGCAAATCAGCTCCCCTGCAACAGCATGCCATAGTGGGCGATTCACAAAGCAATGACAATAATTGGATACAAACATTGGAAACCATCAACAACTGCCATTCATCAGACCCCATCTTCTCATTGATAGATGCTAAGGTGCTACAAGTAGATCCTCCACTCACACATGAAGAACCAATCGATCAATAGGTGCCATTATTTATGGCTGACCTTTGATAATGACTTAGCCATTCTACATGCCCTAATTGGTAGTCAAGCTCCCAAAAATTGAACCTCCAAAGTTGAATAAGAGCAGAAGATCCCGCAAGAAAGCTGGAGGAGGAAATCACAGAAAAGCCAAGGCCGAACACTTCAATGAATTTGAACGAGTCCAAACAAGGATTGTTAAATTATATCTCGCAAAGCCAGCGCCCTCAAAATCAGAACCACCACCTCTTGAATGGTCCCCTGAGGGACTTGAAGGAGTATGCATAGGAAATGAACCCTAACTTGGGAACACCTTACCAATGGAAAAGTTACCCCATAGTTCCCAACATAAGAAGTTTCAAAAATATAAGCCACATGTGTAGATGAAGCTCGATCAAGAGACTTCAGAAAAAGAAAGTCAAAAAGAGCCTAACAAATTGGTAAATAAAACTATGCCACCCAATACACATGTCACATGTCAGGCTTGTTCAACACCATCAGAGGCCAATCTTCAAGAAGTGCTGGAATACTTCAAGAATTACATGTGGCAGTGCCCCAATAGCAATGGCAAGACCACTAAGAGAATCTGAAGTTTAAGAAACTAATAGCATTGGAGAAACTCCAATCTATGAGGGACCGGCAAAAACACGCACAATAAACCTCGCCCTTGAAGGGGAGGAAAAAAAAAAGGTTTTCATTGGGAAACAACTTCGACAGGAAGATGAAACCAAACTCAAAGTACTCCTAATGGAATACCGTGACTGCCTAGCATGGTCATACAAAAAGATGAAAGGAATTTCACCAAACATGGTAGTACACACGATATGTATAAGGGAAGGTGCTCACCCTAAGGTATGTGGACCTTATTGCACAAATCCTAAGTATGGCACCATAGTTTATGACGAGCTAAAAAAACTCCTAAATGCCAAATTCATCTATGAGATAGAGCAAACTGATTGGGTTTCACCCATCATCATTGTGCCTAAATGCAACAAGAAGCTTAGAATATGCATAAACTTAAAGAATGTGAATGCCGCCACAATTATCATCTATGAGATAGAGCAAACTGATTGGGTTTCACCCATCATCATTGTGCCTAAATACAACAAGAAGCTCAGAATATGCATAAACTTAAAGAATGTGAATGCCGCCACAATTAGGGATCACTATCCCCTACCCTTAACAAAAACAGTGTTGGAAAAGGTGGTAGGCTCCAAAATATATAGCTTCTTGGATGGCTTCAGTGGCTATAACCAAGTGCAAATTGCTCTCAAAGACCAATCAAAAACAGCATTTGCTACAGAATGGGGTATTTTTGCATATAGAGTCATGCCATTCGGCCTTTGTAATGCCTCGGCCACATTCCAATGAGTCATGTTCACAACTTTCAAGTCATTTCTAAATAAGTTTTTACAACTATTCTTGGATGATTTGTGCATCCATTCAAACAAAAAAGACCACTTCAAATGTCTTGAAGCAGTACTAATCAAATGCCAGGAGTATGGCATCTCCCTAAATCCAACAAAATGCCAATTCATGGTCACCCACAGAGTTGTCTTGGGACACATCATTTCTCAACATAGGATTGCAAAAACTAACATGGACAAAATCAAAATCATCATGGAATTGCCTCCTCCTACAAATTCCAAAGGTGTATAGGTCTTTATAGGACATGCCGGCTATTATAGAAGATTTATATTGCGGTATGCCATGATAGCTAGACCACTTTACAAATTATTAGTGGAATTATTATGGACAGAAGAGTGCAACCAAGCCTTTGAGCTTTTAAAGTGGTGCCTAATGACATCACCCATCCTTATATCTCCCAATTGGGATATTGATTTTCATGTTCATACTGATGGATCCAAGTATGCAATTGGGAGTGTGCTTTGTCAACTTGGTGAACATAAGAAAGACTACTCATTCTACTTTGCCAGTCGACAACTCAATGATGCAAAGATCAACTATACCACCACAGAAAGAGAAGCCCTAGCAATGGTGTATAGTGTTAAGAAATTTTGGCACTATCTACTGGCAAATGATTGTGTCTTCTACACCGACCATCAAGCATTGCTTTATCTTGTGAACCGTCCATGTACAATGGGAAGAATAACCAATTGGCTCCTCTTGCTTGAAGAATTCAACTTCAAAATAGTGGTTTGCAAGGGTGCCCAACACTACATTGCTGATCACATGTCTTGTGTCAAGTTGGGAGAAGAAGCCTCTGGAGTAGAAGATGACTTGCCAGATGCAACACTATTTCAAATAGATGCTGTTCCAGAGTGGTGTGGATATACCATTGGGGTACTTAATGGCAGGAAGACCACCCCTTGAAATGAAAGTAGTAGATGCCAGAAAATTGATTCTAAAGGCTGCACCCTATCAACTCATTGCAGGCAAGATGGGCAAGGACCAGGTATTAAGAAGATGTGTAATGCCTCATGAGATCATGCCAATCCTGAGTGAAGTCCATGAAGGCATTGCAGGAGGACACTTCCAAGGGGAAGCCACAATAAGAAAAGTCCTCCTCATAGGCTACTGGTGGCCAACATTGTGGGTAGATGCCTATGAATATGTAAAAGGCTATGATCTATGCCAACGGACTACTAAACCACAACATAAAAATTTCAATCCCCTAACAACAGTTGTTGCACAAAAACCATTTGAAAAATGGGGGATTGACTATGTGGGCCCCATCCATCTAGCAGCAAAGGGAACACAAGCATGCTACATCATTGTGGCCATTGATTACTTTACAAAATGGGCTAAAGCTAAAGCAGTTAGAAAGGCAGATGCCAAAAGCACAGCAAGATTCTTATACAAAAATGTGATCACTTGATTCGGATGCCCCATTGAAATTGTGTCGAATAGAGGCATAGATTTATTCAATGAGGTAATCCAAGAACTCTTGTCTCGCTTTATGGTAATCCATAGAAAAAGCACACCCTACTACCCCCAAGGGAATGGACAGGCCGAATCCACCAACAAAATATTATGCATTATCCTCACCAAGGTAGTAGAACCACATCGTTCTGATTGGGTACATAAACTGAATGCAGCTTTATGGTCAATCGAGCAACTCTCCCGTGCCGATTAGATGGAGCTACAACTATTCGATGTGATGGCCCATCTCCCACAGATGGCACGCACCATTCTATAGAGAAGACAAGACTAGGCCTCCCAGCTCTCCTCTACTCTCCTCTAGGCACAACTCTCCATGCGTGATAGCCACACATTGATGGTCGTCGCCCAAGCTATAGGGCAAACTGCTCTCAACTAAGTAGAAGAGTATCGCAACAAGGTCGAGGAGCTAAAGCTCTTTGTTACAAAGCTCAAAGAGAGCTTGATGCCAATGAATCCCTGGTCCAAACCCTCATGGACCTAGTAGACAAGGCAGAATCCCACCTCCACACCATAGACAAACAATGGGCGCAAGCTGAGGAGCAAGAAGCCAGAATCCAAGGGGATATGACCCTCAAATTCAGACCCTCCAGGATCTCTTAGCACAGGAGCAGGCACGAACCGTTTCTATGTAGGAAGACAACGATCGCCTACATACTTCTAGCTCCCTAGAGGAATCCGCGCTAAAAGACCACGAGCAACATGATTTTCAAATGTATTGGGAGGTCTCAACCCAACTAGCCACATATACCCTCGCCCCATGCCCTTATCTTCCACCTCAACCTCATCACTCCCCTTCCTCCTAACACCCTCCAAACCATCTTCCACTACCGTAATCCAAACATACAGACCGTGTAGCTTGCACCGTGCACTTCCTTGCTCCACCACAATGTGCCAAGCTCTCCATTGGTTGCATAGGCTTGATCTTATGCTTGTAACCTAGAGGGGTTCATTTTATTCTTTCTAATATCCTAGTCAATGTATCAAGCTATTGTTGCAGGGACCAAGTCTTTTTCAACAATTGGTTCTTTTCATCAATCAATCTTGTGATTGTCTCTTGTGAAGAATCAACAAGTTTTTTTGGTTCTTGGGTTACTTGTTCATGGATATTATGCATGGTATCTTTTAAGTCTTTTAGTTTCTCCTTCCATATTCAACAAGGGAAGCCTCGTAAATTGTGCTTTAGCATTGGATAGGCTGATGCGTTTACAATAGCCAAGTAAGCCTTGAAGACCATCTCCTATGTATTGAATCAAACTTATCACATTTTCAAACATGGGAGGAGCACCTGTTTAAGGATCCACTGGATAGAGTCCACCAACGCTCCATAAGTCGATATGCCTTGCTCCTTGTTGTCGTAGTTGATCTAGTCTTTTGTTGTCAACAATCTTGTCGCCATGGCATTGATGAGTTGTAGCATACTCTGGTGCAACTTCGATGTGCAAGGTACTGCTTCCCGGCTTGTTGTTGGTAAGATCTTCCAATGGAGCCATGGGAGGAATCTAAAAATAGTATCTTAGATCAGAAGTCAAAGGAGCAAATATTTTTATTAGTTAAGGTCAATGAAAGCAAATTTGGGATTACAACAAAAAAAAGTGGGGAGAAGAAATTAGATTTAGGCGTCGAAAAGTTGATTGCGATGAGAAGGAGTAGCAAGTGATTTTGGCTGCATAGGCATGGTTTAGGGGAAGTTTTGGAAGAGTTTTGGGCCATTTTTTGCACTTTTGAAAAAATTAAAAAAAATTTTTGGGGGGGGGATGCCATGGGGATACCTGCAAGATACATTTTGGGAATAGGGATGGGCCCCAAATGATGTAAAGAGAGTCAACCTTTTGGGAGTGGGGGGGTCCTCCAAGTGGGAGAGGGAGGTGCACTTTTGGGACCATCAACGGCCTAGGGAGATGCAATTTTTTGTCCCCATATGAGGGTGATGGGACCCTCTATAGGCCTTGTTAGTTCTTAATCCATTTTGCTAATCTGCTCCTTATGAGGCTCTTTTTGAGTCCAAAATTCCCCTAATGCTTCACCCACAGGGCACAGTTCGGTCTCGAACATTGGCCATCCTTATCTAAGCAATATTCACATTGTCCCGACTGCTGTTGATTCCAATTAGTTTGTTGGTTCTAGTTCCTTTACTATCCCCAATTTCTTTGTTGTTGTTGTTATTGATGTCACTTCCGCTACTGCTCATCGAACATTGATTTTGTTGCAATGGTTGCCACATTGGTGCCCATTTGTTGGAGTTCTCTGCGACTGTTGTTGTACACATTAGGATTGTACCAGCATGTGCAGTTGGGTGACTTTTGCTGCAAGTTTTGCACTACAATTTTGGTCGATTTTGATTCACCCCTAAAAATTTGTAGCTTTTGATCCACAAGTTTCTCGAAATCAGACTTCATAGGAGTCTTTTTTACTTCTTCTTTTTCTTTATCTTCTTTTCTTCCATTTTGCTTTTCTTTATTGCCTTCTTTCTCTTCTTCTTTCTTTTCTTCTTTGAGTCAGTATCTAAATCATTGTCGGGCTCATTTCTGCTCGAGTCAGATTCAAATTCAAATTCACTATCCAAAACATCAGAATCTTCTTTGAAATCATATTTGGATTCTGCCTCGGATTTTTTCTTTTTCTTCTTGATTGTTCCTATGTGTCTTTTAGTTCTTTTGGTTGCATCAACTAGGGTATTGGATCCATTTGCACCTACCGGCAATACTAGGCCACCAATTGAACTTTGAATTTTTTGTTTTAGTCCCTTGTAAAAGTATTCCACCATTGTTTCGATGGTTGGTCTTTCTGTTGCATCTAATCATGCATTTAGGTTCAAAAGTTGTTGAATGTAGTCGTCTATGAATAGTTTCTTTTGTTTTAGCTACCTTGGCTTTCTCTTGACATGACTAGGGGTTTTCTCTTTTTGAAAAATCTCCAAAACTTGTGTCTTTAAGTCATTATAAGTGGCAAAATTTCCCACTCCATATGGGCTAAACCACCTCACAACTTTTACATCAAGTGTGCAGGCAAACTATTACAGTTTTTTTGAATTCCCAAACAAGGTGTCAAAACCACCGAGTTTCAAGTTGCACAACATGACTGTCTAGATCTTTCTTTATCCTTACCATGGAACTAAAAAAATTTGCATTCCAAACTTGCTACCTGTGGATATGCCATCAGATGAACTAATGTGTTTGTCCTATTCTTCATGGGTGGACCTGTAGGTGATGCCGATGGTGAATTTGTTTTTAGGCTCATTTGACTGTTTGGCAAGGTGTTAAAAGCTTGATTCTCTTCGTCTTGGTCAAATTCTACATCCAAATTTAATTTTCCCTCTTCTTTAGATTTTGCTAAGGTGTTAAAAGCTTGATTCTCTTCGTCTTGGTCAAATTCTGCATCCAAATTTAATTTTCTCTCTTCTTTAGATCTTTCATCCGAATTTGTTTCTTTATCTTCAAATATTTTGGCTGAGACTGCTTCTTTTTCTTCGGATTTTTTGTCTAAATCTGCTTCTTTTTCTTCGAACTTTTTGTTTAAATTTTGTGCTCTTGCTTCGGATTCTTCATTCGAGTATTCTTCTTTTTTTTTGGAATCTTTGTCTGGGTCTTCTTCTCTTTCGTTGTTGTCTACAAACTATGTCTTCTGCTACTTATTCAAAATCTACTGCTACCTCACCCCCAAGGTCTTCAAGCTTCAAAAGATCTGGTGGCAGTTAATCTACATCTTCTTCATTTATTTGAAGCAGGTCAAATGGTAGTCGATGATTGGTTCTTATTGGATTCACTTGGTTTACTCCAATAATTCTTGAAATTGTGGGATCTTCCTTTCATCCTCTAGGCTTTCGACCTTGGTTTCTTCCCATGTCACTGTTTAGATTACGTCTTCTTGGCTTGATAAATGTGTTGGTGCCATTTCAGCACTAGCTTTCACTTCCTCATCTGGTTTTTGCTTCTCTTACTATCCCCAAAGTCAGAGTTGCAAATGTGTACATTAAGATATGGGGTTGCCGCCTTGGCTATTTGTAGACATTCATTTTACACCCCTAGGGGATTCCAAGACAGGTGATACAAATGTTCTGAAAAGCTTCAATCTTTACCTCTACAGCTGCACCTGTTTGGAGCTCCTCTCCTAGAACATCCACTTTAGTGTTAGCAGTCCATAATTCTTTTATTGCTTTGCCTCTAAAATGCTTGAGTGGATGGCGAAGCCCCACCACAATCCGTGAAACCCCTGCCTGCCGGTCACAGCACACAACAAGCTTCAGCCTACTCCTGATTTATTAAAGAAAAAACTGAGAAATTATTTTTTATTTCACAAGAAAAGGCAGAACAGAACACATACATGTCTCAGAATCTTTCAATGGCAAGCATATGAGAACAGAGAACGTGACTAATATGCCTTATCCTTGGCACACTGTAAGACAACCTGAAGCCCCTTGCATGCGCATTGCCATGCCAAGAACATTAGTATACTCAATTCAAATGAATATTCATGATTATACTTGACTCCAATCTTGTTCAAGACTATCGGATCCCTCCATCTTTTTAAAACATTGGATTAATGTAATCTTGTCTGGAAGATTGAGCTTTTTGCTCCACCAACCCGGATATGGTATACATATGACCACTTTGTCACCCTGATGGCACGAAACACTCCATGGTGCACAAGAAACCAATCTTGATCTTTAATTACCGGATAGCTTGTTGGGTATTCTAATCCATAGGATCACCAATATTAATGGAATACAAAACTTTGTTGTTCAAGGGAAAAGAGAGAACTTAACTACCAATGCATTGTCGAAAGCAAGAATTGATGTTTATAGAACGGTTGAGATATTTCTATTGTAGGATAAAATATACCTCTCTCTCTCTCTCATTGTGTAAAGGAAAGGGAAGAAAGATAAGAGACATTGCATTTTAAAAAGATAGTAATGGAGATACAATGCACATAATAGATAATAGTTAGCATAGCTATATTGTCTTTCATTCATCATTAGACAAACTATTATAAGAACTCACATTGTGTATTCTCTCTCTCTATTTGTCCCTCATGTTCTTGCTATATCTGACTCGATAGTTGTCATTTTGATTACAACCTCTAGCTGTCAAGACTCTTAACGATTCTGATACTAAAGTTGGGTTATGTTGAGGGTGACCTCTCCACCCACGTGGGCTTCACCCAAGGAGGGTTAGTATACCCCTAGTAAAGGGAAGTTACATCAGGGAGTAGTGGATAATTTTGTAACTATAGGGACAGTTATAACTGTGTTGAGATATCGAGCTCCACTCGTGATATGCCAGGGTGACCGTTGTGCATTTATGTCACCGACTTGTTAGCTGCAGATGCAGTTGGTACACCGCCCATGAATAATAGCTGGATGACGGCTATCCTTATGTACTCTAGTTCGTGGCTCAGTTAGTATGCCACCTTAGTTAGCTGAGTTTGGTTTGAGACCCACATATAGGGTTCTTCTATTTCTTTGTACTAGAGTTCTTTTTGGCTTTCACAACTAAGAAGAGGAAAACTGTTTTCAGCCTCCACCTTTGTGTGTATTCCCCCATTGTGTATGTGAGAAAGCCGCAAGTGAGACTCCTTCCTTCTCTCCCACTATCTTCACATGGTATCAAAGCCTTGTTCGTGGTAAGGAGTTCAAGAAAGCAAACCAAGTTCATGGTGTTCTGGTAAGAGGACCAACGTTGCTTTCCTTTTTTGAGTTTGGGAGCAAATCTCTGCATGTAGCACAGCCGAAAAGTGCAAGAGTGCATTGTCTTAGATTGAGACGCCCTTCGCGGTGTGGTGAGAGGCCATTTCGGGGCCCAATCTACTGTGCGACCACTGCTCCGCAGGCCGATGAAAAGTTGCCGCAGAAATTGCATTGTATGCCTATGCACAGAGACATTGGGAGTTATAGAATCATCCTTACTACCTGTTGATGCAAAATCGTCACTAGGAAGTGACTGTGTGGTCAAATACCACTTTCGTTTGTTTTGCAGATTTGCCCTTGTGAGGTAGAAGCTGTGTTTTTTGAAGTGACAGTGTTCTGTATTGGCGTCTGATTCTCTTTCACAGATTGTCACCGAAAAGTTTGACAAGAACAACTTCCAAGCATGGAAGTTTAGAATGATGAATTTCCTTATAGGAAAAGGCTATTGGGAGTTCATTACAGGAAATGAAGAAGAACCAATTCTTCCTAATGTTCCCAATCAACAGGAAATGCAGGCATTTAAAGGATGGCATGAGAGAGCCAGAAAATTTATGTACTGGCTGTCTATCAGTATTTCAGATTCTATGATTGTGCATATTCAGGATGCAAGTACGCCAAAGGAGGCATGGGATACTTTGGCAAAAATGTACAGCACAAATACGCAAGCCAGGAAAATGCAGCTCAAGCAGGAGTTGCACAATGTGCAGAGAGAAAATATGAGCATCAATGACTACCACATGAAGGTGAAGAAAATTGTAGATGCACTTGCTTCCATTGGGTCGCTAGTAGAAGATGATGATTTAGTTTCTGTGACCTTGAATGGTCTAGGAAAGGACTATGCACAGTTCCGGACATCCATTGCCGTTCATGAAAAATTTCCTGACTTTGAGTTGTTTGCTCTTCTAATTTCTTAAGAGCAGAGAATGGTGATGCATCTTCTTCAGGAGGAACTTCAAAAGAAACTGTCTTCTACTCAAATACTGGAAGAGGTAGAGGTAGAGGTAGAGCAGGCCGATCTGGAGGCCGTGGTAGAAATCAGAATATGCAGCAAACTCAAGAAAACCAGTCTTTTGGAGGAGGACGTGGTAACTCTAGAGGCAAGGGGAGCCAAAGAGGTCGTGGTGGATGTAAACAACAATGTTGAATGCTACTATTGTGGTAAAATGGGTCATATGGCTAAAGACTGCTATAAAAAGCAGAATGACATCATGAATGGAAAATTGCAGCAAGGGAATTATGCATCTTCTAGTAGACAGGGTGATGATAGAAATGAGCATTTGTTTATGGTGCAGCACGTGACCAATTCTGTGACAAGTGCTGAAGAAAGCAATGATGTGTGGTATGTTGACTCAGGTGCATCAAACCACATGACAGGTCATGCAGAATGGATGCAGGATGCAAGGAAAATAGAAAGACCAGGATTTGTGAAGACTGGTGATGATACTGCACATCCTATTGTGCAAATTGGTAAAATTCCTTTGTCTATGCAGGATGGGATAAAGAAATACCTGTTTGATGTATTTCATGTCCCGAACATCACCAAGCATCTGGTTTCTGTTGGTCAAATGGTTGAGTAGGGCTTGCAGGTCAGATTTAATCCTCGTGTATACTTTGTTGAGGATATGAAAAATAACGGTCGCTTGATAGCAAAAGGAAAGAAGAAGGGCACGATGTTTACGTTGGATGCGGACATGCTTGAATTGAGTGCAGCAATGTTTGCACATGGGACTGGTGTAGTTGCAGATATTGATATATGGAATAAACGCATTGGTCATGTTAATGTACAGCGACTTAAATCAATGCAGGCCCAAAATATTGTTGCAGGATTGCCTAAATTCAAGGTTGCAGAAATGCATAAGGTTTGTGAAGCCTGTCAATTTGGAAAACAGGCAAGGAAACCATTTCCTAGGCATGTTCAAGAGAGTAAAAAGCCATCAGAATTAATCCACTCTGATGTGTGGACTACTAAAGCTGCATCTATTGGAGGCTGTCACTATTTTGCCACATTTATTGGTGACTTTAGTAGAAAACTTTGGGTGTATTTTATGAAAAAGAAAAGTGAAGTGTTTGGGCACTTCAAAGCTTTTAAAGCTATGGTTGAAAAAGAAACAGGCCTGCAAATAACATGCCTAAGGTCAGATGGAGGGGGAGAGTACCTCTCAAATGAGTTTGCAAGGTTCCTGCAGGAGCATGGCATAAAGCAGCAATATTCATGCAGTCATACCCCACAGCAAAATGGAATTGAAGAAAGGAAAAACATGCATATTTGAGAGGTATCTCGGGCCATGCTAAATGAAAAATATCTACCAGATTATTATTGGGCTGAAGCAGTTGCTACAGTAGTTTATATAATGAATAGGACTCCCACTGCAGCAATACATGGCATGACGCCAGAGGAGATGTATACTGGTAGGAAACCAGATATTTCTCATTTAAAAATTTTTGGTTGCATTGCCTATGTTCATGTGCCAGATGAGTTGAGGTCCAAGTTGGATCCAAAAGCTGAGAAGTGCATCTTTATTGGTTATTCTCTGCAGTAGAAAGGGTATAGATGCTATAACCCTTCTACTCGTAATTTTACAGTGAGCAGAGATGTTGTTTTTTATGAGATGAGCAATTGGTATAAACCAGTAAATGTGATTGACGATATAGATGCACAAAATGGTAATGCTGCACAGAATTCATAGCAGCAATCACAAAATATTAATGGACCTGTAGTGTTCTCTAGCAGTGGTTCACATACTTCGCCATGGATAGGCAGATTGAGATCAGGAGAATCTCCTCAAAGCAATGCAGATAGTGGTATGCAGGTATCACGAAAAGGAAAAGAGAAGGTAGATTAGCCCATGTTTGATGTGAATGCAGGTCACTCTTATGTGGATGGTGAATCCAGTGGCTCAGAACAGAGCATTGATGATGAGTTGGGTATTCCTTCTGTTGTTACACTTGGAGTAAGGAAGACTAGGGATGTTTTGAGAGCACCTGAAAGTGAGCCTACTTTGCATAGGTCTACCAGAGCCAGGTATCCTGTGGATAGGCTAAAATATGATGGATTTACAGCCATTCACTATTCCTATATGGTCAAGGTGATACAGGAACCAGAACCCACTTCTTTTGAGCAAGCCATGCGAAAAGAAAAATGGGAGAAAGCCATGGATGAAGAAATGGATGCCTTGGAAGCAAATGCTACATGGGAATTGGTGCCTTTGCCTAAAGACAAGAATGCAATTGGCTGTAAGTGGGTTTATAAGGTGAAGCACAATGCAAATGGTTCTATGAACAGATACAAGGCAAGATTAGTTGTCAAGGGGTATGCATAGACATATGGCATTGATTATGAAGAAACATTCAGTCCGGTTGCAAGGATGGCAACCGTAAGAGCGGTCTTTGCTATGGTTGCATCAAAGGGATGGTCGTTACATCAGATGGATGTAAAGAATGCCTTCTTGCATGGTGATTTGTAAGAAGAGGTCTTTATGGAGCAGCCACCAGGTTATGTTCATGCTATTCATCTTGAGTTTGTTTGCAAGTTGAAGAAAGCCTTGTATGGCTTGAAGCAAGCACCTAGAGCATGGTCTGACAAGATAGGGCAGTATCTTGTCACTATTGGCTTTCAGATTTCCAAGGCAGATTTCTCACTTTATGTGAGAAAGACAGAGAAAGGTATTATGCTACTTGTCATTTATGTTGATGATTGGATCATCACAGGTGATAGTGATGAAGATATCCTTCATGTGAAAATGCTATTGAAGCAGATGTTTGAGATGAAGGATTTGGGAGAGCTGCATTATTTCTTGGGCATTGAGGTGATTAGACCACCAAGTGGGATACGGCTCTTGCAGAGGCAATATGGATTGGACATGCTATCCAAATATGGGATGACAGGCTGTAAGCCTATTTCAGTTCCTTTGGAGCAGAATGTGAAGCTGAGTGCAGATGCAGGTGAGCTTTTGGAAGACCCTACTATGTACAGATGCATAGTAGGAAGTTTGATTTATATAACTATTACCAGGCCAAATTTGAGCTATGCTGTTGGATTGGTAAGTCAGTTTATGCAGGCTCCAAGCAAACCGCATTTGGATGCGGCTAGACGCATACTCAGGTATGTGAAGTCCACATTGCAGTATGGACTATTTTATGAGACTAGGGTTCAGATATAGTTGCATGGATACACTGATGCTGATTGGGCTGGTAGTATTTCTTATAGATGATCTACCAGTGGATATGTGTTCTCTTTTGGGAGTGCTGCAGTCACTTGGAGTAGCAAGAAACAGCCTACAGTTGCCTTGTCGAGCATAGAAGCTGAGTATAGGGGTGCAGCAATGGCTGCATGTGAGGTAGCTTGGTTGCATAAGCTACTTTATGATATGCATCAGTCTACAAATGGGCCAATTGTCATTTATCCTGACAACATAAGCAGTATACACTTGGCAAATAACCCAGTCTATCATGCTAGGACAAAGCACATTGAGGTGCATTATCACTATGTGTGGGGGAAGGTTTTACTAGGTCTTATTGATCTAGTTTATGTCAGCACAGAGGATCAGGTAGTTGACATATTCACGAAGGCATTGGGCGCAGAGAAGCTGCGCAAGTTCAGAGACCTGCTTGGTGTGCAGGAATCAGGATTGAGCTCGAGGGGGAGTGTTGAGATATCGAGCTCCACTCGTGATATGCCAGGGTGACCGTTGTGCATTTATGTCACCGACTTGTTAGCTGCAGATGCGGTTGGTACACCGCCCATGAGTAATAACTGGATGACAGCTATCCTTATGTACTCTAGTTCATGGCTCAGTTAGTATGCCACCTTAGTTAGCTGAGTTTGGTTTGAGACCCACATATAGGGTTCTTCTATTTCTTTGTACTAGAGTTCTTTTTGGCTTTCACAACTAAGAAGAGGAAAATTGTTTTCAGCCTCCACCTTTGTGTGTATTCCCCCATTGTATATGTGAGAAAGCCGCAAGTGAGACTCCTTCCTTCTCTCCCACTATCTTCACAAACTGTCCCTAACAGCTAGTAGTAGTGGCCTTATCCACCACATCATGTTTTGAACTATTTTCTATTCTTGACTGTTACCCGACTGAAGTTGGGATGATGTTTTAAGCTGATCTTCACCTCCTATATGAGGGTGGTGGTTGTGATCTACTAGAATACAAACTACTAGTAACATTTCTACTATATATAGAGTGATCTCAGTTCTTTTTATGTTTTGAGTTATCTTTGCATCTTTTCAACATTAGTCAGACGTAAGTCCGACCTTGGCACTACCATTGCCAGGTGTGGATATGTGTAGGTGTTTTCCAGCTTTTTGGAGACACCATCAACACTATTGGAGATCCTCTACTATGTTCAAACTCTGCGTGCTGATTTTTTGCTAATACATAAGCAATTCTACAAAAAGAGAGCAAACCGTAAGATCTACAACACCACATGAAAAATAGACTAGCAGATGCAACAACTTTCACAAAAATCAAGCATACAATGAAGCATTGTCGCACAAAAGAAATCCATCAGAAATCACTTGAAGGTGGACTACAGTTGGAATTTCTTCAAGACTTCTGCTTTCACCTTCATTCAAAGAAAATCAGCTAGATAGCCGCCACACACTCTGGACAAGTGAATACACTGCGAGACGAGTGGGGGGGTGCCTACGAAGCTATAGCTCTAAATCTGCAATCAGTGCCAAGCAGAGCCTGGTCCGACTCCTGTCTAACAATACAAGGGAGGAACAATCGGACCAATGTCGTACTCCACACAAAGAACAATCAACTATTGAAGACCAAAAGATCGAGAAAGTGCCAGCAGGCTACTCATGAAAATGCACTAGATGCAACTCTACAGTAGCCAGTGATTAAAGTGCTCTATTTTTCTCTTACATGGCAAGTATGTTGGTCCATGTCGGATAACTCTCAGGAGCAAACATCGCCTCACCGAATTGGCTATGCCTACTTCATTAGAAATTGTGTTAGACTGGAAGCGAGCACATAGACGAATGATCAGGATGACATTTTCCATGATCCAGATTACACACCGAGTGGAACAAGTTCTTCTGACAATTCTATGCATGGCACAGAAGTAAGTGTAGTACAGCTTGAACTTACCCAATTGATCACCTACTAAAGAATTAATCAAGAGGAGTATTGCGATAAATTTTGGAGCACACTTATTTGTACAAGCTCAAAGGAAACTCGACTTCAATACATTGCCTTCACCTCCAAAAAGGAGACAACAAGTTCCACCTCAAAGACAACAACAATAGCCAAGAATGCGGAATCCCTTGGTGAAATTAGCTAAATTCACCGACAAGAAAGGACAAGATCCCGACAGCCATGTCGAACAGTTTGAGACAAGATGGGCTGCAAGCGGATTTGGACAACTGCCGGACCTCACCAAAAAAGAGAAGTTTGCAGCAAAATTTAATGGTAAGGCAATGAATTGGCTTATGCAATATGGTGTAGCTCATTTTCAATCTTATGATGAATTGAAAACTTCCTTTTTAAGTCATTTTCGTAAAGAAAAAACTCCAGAATACATACTCAAGAAGCTTTGAAATATGAAGCAAGAACATCTGTTAGTTGAAGACTATGCACAGATGTTCTGAAATCTGAACAGGAGGTTGACAAATAATCAACAACCCACTGATGAGCAGTTGGGAGATTATTTTTGTAAAGGACTCAACAAGGAATTACGGACAGCAGTAGCTGGCAAAGATCAGCTTGGAGGAGTAAATGATTTCAACAACATGGTTGATGATGCACAAAGAGCAAAAAGAAGACTTGGCACTATGTCAAGGTCCAAAAAAAAGAAGAAGAAAATACATTCCGACTCTAAAACAGATTGTGAAACAAAAACAGACACTGATGCAGAAGAAGAAAAAAGTGATGCAACAACCGATGACACATCAGATGAAGAGAGTGATGAGGAAGAGACCTCCAAGAAAAAGAAAAGATAGAGCAAGGACAAAGACAAATCAAAAGGCAAGAAGAAAATAGACAAGCTCTCTAAGTTAGAGCAAATGATCAAAGAGCAATTGGAAACTTTGAAAATGCCCCCACCTTCACCTAAAATTGCTTGTGCATTTTGTGGGAAGGACAATCATGAGAAAGAACGATGCTGGTATATTCCAAATTATAGGGGGAGAGTTTCTTCTCATGTACGAAACTCAAACAACCAAGCCCCACTAGTGGTAGCCAATCAGATTGCAGTATAGGTAGCCAAGGACAACAAAGATTCAACAATCCACAACCAAGAAGACTGAATCAGCAGAATTAGGGAAATCAACAAGGACAAAGCCAGAATCAACCATGCACATACTGTGGTATGGAAGGACATAGACAAAGTCCTCAATGTGAACTTTGGTGCAAGCACCGAGGAGAAAGAGGAATCCCCATTATCAACTATAATGCAAGAGGTAATTAGAATCAACAACAGCAGCCACCACCAGGCGTTCATATGGTGTACTTGGATCCTATAAATGAGGATTACAATAAACAAACTCAAAGAAGTCATAGTAATATACAAGCACTGGAAGTGACTAGATCTAAAGGTACAAAGCCCATGCCCGCAGCCTTAAAGATGCACCAAGAATGGCAGCAAAGTCAATGAACTGGTCCAATCAGGCACAGGTCAGAAATCAAGCACTACAGCAAATACTTGAGAATAATGTGGCATCAAAGGCACGAACATGACAAATACAAAACAAGGGTAAGGCTAAGCTCAACCTCTGACAATTCCAAAAACAGTCCGACAGTCTTCTGATAGAAAACATTCGACATCAAGCCACGGCTAGTCAACTTTAGCATGACAACATACAACAATTTAACAAGACCCCAGACACATAAAAAAGAGTACAAGCTTCCTCCAACCAGAGATATATTCCAAAAGACAAACAAGATTTGCTGGTCAGACCTAGCTCGGACTCAAGTCAGCACCAAAAAAATGGTGACATAATCAAGATAACAGAAATCAAAGAGGAACAGACAGTTCCAATTCTAGACACCATGCTAAAAAAAAAGAAGTCAGATACAGGAAAAGGACAAGAAGGAATAGGAAAATCCCACACTCTTCTTTAAAGAGCTTTTGGAGTCCAAAGTGCAAATAACATTGTATCAACTTTTGAATCTTGTTCAAGCCTTTAAGCATCAATTATGCCAGAATTTGCATTTTTTTGACAATCCTATACCCACAAATCAGCCACAGAGTGATGATGAAGAGGAAACCCGAGACATCTACACATCCAATATTGAAGATGTGGATTATCAAGTCCCACTCATAAATGTGGATTATAAAAGGCAAAGGATCCCTGAGGTACTAGTTAATGGAGGGTCAAGAGTGAATATCCTCTCTGAGGATCTATTAAAAAAAATTTGTTGCAATGAACTTACACCAGCACCATTTCAAGTCAAAATGGTTGACCAAAGGAGGATACAACCTCTTGGAATACTACGAGGATAGGAAATTACTATTATGGGACTCTCCTTCACGGTTACATTTGTCATACTCAGGATGGAGGAAAGAGATTGTGCATATTCCATGTTACTGGGTAGGCCGTGGTTGAGAGCTGCCAAAGTGAAACAAGACTGGGGTTCAGAAAGAATTACAATCACGAAAGGCAAAAAGAAGTTCAAAATCAATCTCTCTTCAGGGAGAATCTTCCCAAAACAGAGTTACAAGCAGAAGGCACTAATGTGATAGCAAAATTTGAGGAGGATGAGGAGGAAATTTTCCTTAGGAGAAATCCTATGGTTTTCCCCATTTTTGAAATTGATGTAATCAAAATTATTGATCAATATACATGCTCAAATCAACAAACAGAGTCATTCGACCTACATCCGGACACAGTCGAAAAATAGTCAGAACTAGATTCTATCAACACCAGCCTCTAAAGTGACAATCAGGCCCAACTAGATGACCCACTACATGAGGATACTCAGAAATCAGCTACACAGGCCATCCTAGAGTTTGAAGCTCACTTTGAAGAACATATGCAAAAGAGTGCTAGAGTCTGACAAGATGACTTGGAGGAGACGAACCTTGGAGACCCCCACAACCCCAAGACAGTTTTGGTAAGTACTGGTCTTCCCCCACCTTTCAAAATGGCTTTAAAAGACTTATTGACAGGGTATAAGGATGTCTTTTCTTGGCATTATACTGATATGAAAGGAGTAGACCCCAAGATCTGTCAGCATAGAATCAACTTAAAGCAAGATGCTATGCTAGTGATCTAGGGAAGATACAGAATGAATCCCAACTATGCAAAACAAGTTAAAGAGGAAATTGATAAGCTATTGAGAGTTGTTTTTATTTATCCTCTCACACATGATACATGGCTTTAGCTATTGTAATTGTGCCAAAAAAGAATGGAAAACTCAAAATATGTGTGGACTACAGAAAGCTCAATGCTGCCACAATTACTGATCCTTTCCCTCTACCATTTTGTGATTCTTTACTAGATGTTGTAGCAGGTCATGAAATCTATAGTTTTCTTGATGGTTTCAATGGGTACAACCAGATAAGAATGGCACCTGAAGATAAAGACAAAACAACATTTGTCACTGAATGGGGAATATTTCCTTCTAATGTTATGACATTTGGTCTTAAGAATGCCCCTCCAAAATTTCAAAATTACATTCAGGAGGTATTTGTTGGATATCTTACATCTTTTACAAAATTTTTCCTTGATGATCTTTCAGTATTTGGGAAAAAAGTGGAGCATCTACAACACTTGAGCTTATGCTTTGCCAAGTGTAGAATGGCTAGTCTAACCTTAAACCCAGCCAAATGTGCATTTGCTGCTATAAGTAGAGGAATTGTACCAAGGCACATCATCTCCCAAGATGGAATGGAAATAGATCCAAATAAAGTTTCAGCCATTCAACATGCTAAACCACCCAAAAACATCAAGCAGCTTCAAAGATTTATAGGCCAAATTAAATGGCATTGCAAATTTCTTAGATACCTTGCTGACATATGTTATTCTCTCACAAAACTGACACGAGAAACAGAGCCATACATCTAGGGTGATGTACAGCAATATGCTTTTAATATGCTAAAGAAAATGTTAATGATAGCACCTATACTACAACCACCTGATTGGACTCTTCCTTTTGAGGTTTTTGTTGATGCTTCCGATGCAGCAGTAGGTGCAGTACTTATGCAGCAAAGAACAACAAAGTGGTTCAGACCAGTTTGCTATGCCAGCAGAATCTTAACTAAGCATGAGAGAAACTATGTAGTCACAGAAAGAGAAGCACTTGGAATGATCTATGCATTGCACAAATTCAAACATTATTTATTGGGCAACAAGGTACATTTTCATGTGGAGCATCAAGCTCATATTTATTTAGTGAACAAACTGCAATTAACAGGAAGATTGGCCAGATGGATGCTTTTGTTGCAGGAATTTGACTATATCATTGTGCATAGGCCTGGAAAACAACATGCCATTGCTGATTACTTGAGCAGGTTGCTATCAGGAGAAGCTCTAACTGGCATACCAGATGAACTTCCTAATGTAGGCATTTTTATGGTAAGAATTGAAGAGCCACCTAATTGGTATGATAAAATGCTATTCTTTCTCACTGATGGTTTAATCCCTGAAACATTCTCTAGGGATCAGAGAAAGAAACTTGTTTTATAGAGTAGACCTTTCCTAGTCATTGCCGATGTTTTGTATAAAAGAGGAATTAGCTAGGTAATCATAAGATGTGTCCAAGATCATGAGCAGAAAGTTGTCATATCTGAAGTCCATGGAGGACTAGCAGGAGGACACTTTTCTGGAGACATTACAGGTAAGAAGACTTTGCAAGCTGGTTTATGGTGGCCTACAGTTCTAAAAGATGCTCATAATTGGGCCAAAGAATGTTTGCCATGTCAAAGAGGTGATAGACCACTTGACAGTGATAGGATTCCCCATCAGCCAATTCTCCCCTTGGGACCTTTTCAGAAATGGGGACTAGATTTCATTGGACCCATCAAGCCTCTAGCAAAATTTTCAGGTAATCAATATATTTTGGGTGTCACTGACTATTGTACAAAATGGGTTGAAGCTGTAGCACTCAAAACATGCAAAGCTAGAACTGTAGCACATTTCCTTTATCACAATATTGTCACCAGATTTGGTGTTCCTATTGAAATAGTGTCAGACAGAGGAACACATTTCCTCAACAAAACTATTAGGAAGATGACTAAAATGTACATGATGTTGCATAAAATGTCTACAGCCTATTATCCACAAGCCAATGGGCAAGCTGAGAGCTCCAATAAATTGATGAAAAAGGTCTACAGAAGAACAGTTACTGATCACCCTGAGCGTTGGGATCAACACTTGGATTCAGTGCTATGGGCACTTAGAATAGCACACAAGGTTGCAACTAGGTTAACACCTTTGAGGTTGGTATATGGCTGTGAAACAGTATTACCTATGGAATTTTTGACAGGTAGCCTTAGAGTGGCAATAGATAATAATTTATCTCTAAAAGATTCAATCAATGCAAGATTAGAGCAACTTTTGCAATTGGATGAGGATAGGCTCACAAGTTGACATACTGCTGATATAATTTTAGAAAAGGAGAGCAGCATGGATAAACAAAAACATAAAGTTCAAATTGTTCAAAAAAGGTGATTTAGTGTTAATGTTTAACACAGAGTTGGGGAAAATGCCAGGAAAGTTCAAGCTCAGATATGATGGTCCCTTCAAGGTACTTGAGGTTTTTGAGCAAGGTACCTTCAAAATAGCTAACCTAGATGGGAACGTATTTGACAAACCAGTCAACGGTTTCAGGCTCAAGCTTTATGTTGGACTTGATCCCACTCAAGCAAGAATCAACACAATCTCTCTAGAACTCTCCAAAGACCTCAATCATGATCCTATATATGTTTCAGCTATTCAGATTGACAAATTTATCTTTAACAACCTCCAACTACTACAGTCCGACACAAGTCCACCATGCACACATGGAACGTGTTGTTTCATCTACAGCAACATTCAGATACGCTCTAATCCAGACCAGCCCAATTCAATCAATGATGCAGGTACGACAAACTTCAAAGAAGCACGCACAATGGTGAGCCTAGCCCCAACAATAATCCGACAACCGTCCGACAAGAAAACATCCGACTCCAACCCTGATCTGCCCAACATGTGCAACGTCACTCCCCCCATCCGACCTCACTCCGACTCACATCCGATTCCAACACTCCGCTTCATGACGAAGGGGACACTCCATCTCCGACCCGATTACTTTTTCACCATCCGGCCGTTCCGACATACTGAAGAACTTCTGACAGCCCTCCAACCTTGCTCCACCAAGAATGAAATTTGTCTCATGCAACCCAATTCTTCGTACCGACGGGACAGCCAACAAACGTACACAGTATGAATCGGAACATTATCGACAAGCCTCTTTACTCGGCTGAGGCTCACACCTCCATATTAGCAGTTCTCACTGACCTCTCCCTGACGAACTCCATCATCACAAATACATCCCACAGTGCTAAACGCAAGCTTATAAAAGCAGTCACTCACACGTTGAAAATCACTGGTAGTTCGTTGCATGCACCACTGACAAACTGTCCCTTGAAACACAAGATCAACAAAAGCTTTTCCCATGAGCCCCCTCTACATATGGCACCCAAACGCGGCCATCGCCTCACATTTCCTAGCACATTGGAAGAGCCCGAGCCCCACCTTCAACTCTTGAGCACATCAGTGCCCCTGCCCTAAGCGATCTGTAACACCTGCTCGAAAAAGTCCATGCCAACTCCCAGCCCGCAGAGAAAATCGTTAACATACCCGATCTAAAGGAGACTGAATCCGATGACGAGCCACCTCTCCCACTGCAGAAAAAACCAATGCTCACAGTAAGCTTTGCCAATTTTAAGGTGTCATTGGACTTGTCAAAGCATCAGATGTGGCTAAAAAAGATTGGCTTATTGCACTATGCAAGTCTTCCCTGGGCATCCTGGAAAGCTTCCCCCCAGTCTGTGACACAGTATGAAAGTTTCCAACGAAGTGGAGGTATGCTCATTGGCAATGTCATGCTTTCCGAAGAGATTATTGCAAAGGTTTTTTATCTTCCAATTATAAATGAGGAGGTTGTAATGAGTTGGGACCTAAGATCATATTAGAGATATACTTATTCTCTCTTCCTCTTTCTCTCACTCATTCATGAACTCGGGAGAGATTCAAACCTGGAGCTTCTTCGATGGTGTTTCAATTGTGAGCTTCAGCATCCCCATCTGCACTTTTTCGCTTGGAGCAGCAGTAGATTTTAGCTCGGAGTCGATTTTCGTCCACCCTTTTGCTTCAAGCTCCAGTTTACCTGCCTTTCCTCTGTGATTTGCCGCACCTCTCGATGCTCTCACACCCCCTCAGCATGCTTTTGTCAACATGCTCTCTGTTGGGTATCCTTTGGGATCGCTCGCCTTGCTTTTGAAGTTTCCCATTCAGCTTTTTTTCCAGAGCTATCGAGCTTCCGCTCAACTATCCTGCGATCTTAGAGCCTCAACACAACGGCATTTAGGGACTGCACAGCCAGATGCTGATAGCGATCTAACCAGTTTATCCGATGGAATTGGTTCTCAGCACGAGAATAGGATAGATCTGGTTCGTCGCTTCTTTCCGCTACCTTCCAAGATCTGCAGGCCTCAGCGCCGGATTTTAGGCAATCGGGACGCGAAGGTACAGCGATTGTGCGCCATCGTACGAGAAATGGGTCAGGAAACGGGTTTAGAAAGCGCCCTTGATCAGCTTGAAATAAGCGTTACAGCTTTCCATGTTAGTCAGGTTCTCACAACTATCGAAGATGTGGATACTGCCTTCCGTTTTTTTCATTGGGCTGGTCGTCAAAAAGGCTACAGCCATAATATTGCTACCTATACTGGACTTATCAAAGTCCTAGGTGACGCAAAAGAATTTTCTAAGATTTGGAACGTCATCGACCAGATGAGAAAGGAAAACGTGCAGCTGACCCACAGTCCTTTCAACATTCTCATCAAAAGTTATAGTCAAGTAGGAAAGATAGAGGAGGCTATCTGGACACTGCATCACATGACAGACTTTGGAGTTTCCCCTTCCACACTCTCCTATAACACGCTGCTTAGTGCTCTTCTGAAGTTTCAGAAATTAGATGAAGCCATGACAATCTATCAGGAATTGATATCCCTTCCATCTCTTGTCGATACATTTGCTCTCAACGTGATGCTTCATAAATTGTGCGAAGCAGGCCGGCTGGATGATGCTATCAAGATAGCAGATGAGATGAGAGAGAGGGGACTCAATATGTCTGTCATTACGTACACAACCTTGATTACGGTGTTCTCCAAAGCAGGCAATATCGAAAAAGCCACTGAACTTTTTACTGAGATGAAGGACAGGGGCCTTACGCCAAATCTTATCACCCACACTGCTTTGATAAGCGCTCTTTGTAGAGCAGGTCAATTCAATAAAGCCTTTGCTCATTTGTATAGAATGAGGGCTCAACATTGTGCACCTACTGCTATCACTTATACAGCCTTGATCGATGGGCTTTGTAAGGCTGGTCGAATTGATGATGGATACAAAGTTATCACTGAAATTCTAGCAGTAGGAGAAGAAGTGAGTCCAGTTGCTTTCCGCAGTTTGCTATTAGGCTTCAACAAATTGGGAAGGATGGATGAAGCTTGTGCTCTGTTCAATACAATGATGGATAGTTGCGGCCTGCCGGATGCTGTAAGTTATAGTATACTCATCCATGGTTTGTGCAAGGTGGGAAAAATTAAAGAAGCTCACAGATATCTAGAGGATATGAAGGAGAGAAAATGTCCGGTCAATTCTGCAATATACAACATTGTGATTGAAGGCCTTTCTATGGAAGGATGCTGTGAGAAAGCTGAAAGGCTTTTCTTTGATATGGTTGCTGCTGGTTATGTCCCTTCCTCAGCCGTTTGTAACTCACTCGTCGTTTGCCTATGTAAAAAAGGTTCAATGGACAGTGCCATGAAAACATTGAAACTGATGTTTGAGCGCAATTGCCAGCTATCTGCGGCTACCTTCAGAGTACTTATCAGGGGTCTATGTGATGCTAAGAAAATGGATTGTGCAAGCAAGATGCTTGATGCAATGCTCCAGAGGGGTTTTCCTACTGATTCTGTTGCTTATAGCTTTATGATAATTGGGCACTGTCGAGCTGGCAATGTTGACACAGCTTTGGAGTTCTTCTATGACATGCTAAAGAAGGGATGTGCTCCTACTATTTTCACTTACAGGCCACTCTTAAATAGTCTGTTCAAGGCAGGAAGACTAGATACAGCTGTAGAAGTTTTCCATGATATGAAAGACAGGGGTGTTCGTCCAGATCCTGTTATGTTTACACCAGCAAAGCAATTAGAGCAACTTGCAAGATAAATAAGATGGCAGAGGCGGGCCACCTTTTTTGGAGTATGGTGAAAGACAACTTTTAAGCCAAATGAGAGGAACCATAGTGCTTTTTTTTGTAGACCTGAAGAGGCCTATGCAGGTGGGGAAAGAGCAGTTGACTATGAGATAAAATGTTAAAGCATACGTGCCATTTCTAAACAACTTCCAGCAATCTGGTAACCTGATGGAGGCTTGTAAGATTTGGGGAATTATTGGTTTTAGGTGGATTGAATTCCCTCTGCATTAGGGGAGACATCATTTGTGGATCCGTGTGATAATTTGCAATTAAGTTCTTACTGCTCAGTTGAAGATTCTGAGTGCATCTGAGTGTGTTTCTGTGATCGTGTGTTCAAGTCTTCGAGCTTTACAATGAGTGAAATTGCAGTGACTAACCTTGAAAGGGAGTTGCACTGTCCAGCTGAGGATCTATGTTCATGTGCAGCCCAGGACTGTGCTTTCATCGGCATTTCTTCCCACTAATTTGTTTCCTTTGTGGAGAAAATTTTGAATTGAAGACCTCAAGAACTGCTATTTACCTAATCGACTTACAATGGGTTCAAATTAGAAGTATTGCTGCATATTCTGGCTGTCATTCATGGGCACTATATACCAGTGGTTTGATGGTCTTTGCAGATTACAAATGACATGATTATATTTACAGATCTGAATTATTGTTATGGTTGCAGAACTAGCATTTTGATTCATTTCAGTCTATATTGACTTTGTAAAAGCACAATTTCTCTTTAACTTGCCATTTCATATAGAGGAATCGGTGTCATTGTCAGGAAACTTATTTGGCACAAGCTTGTTTTGATAGTTTTCAGATTTGGACCAACCTGGGTTATGTCAGAGACCTTGATTTGTAGCGTTTTGTAGGATTCATTGGGGGGAAAAAAAACTTCTGTAGGAGCAAAAAGATACTTTGCCATTGTTATGCTGACGGTGGCCAATTTTTTACATTGCTCACATTCCAGACTTGGTTTGCATGGGGCATACTCAAGACTGGTATGGTTGGAACTCGGGGCATGTCCATGGAGGACTCTCACAACTGTCTGATAGGAAGCTGATGCTTTACCCCAAAATCTTTGTAGACCAAGATATTCTGGTTGGTAAAAAAATCGAGTTGAAGTATCTGGGTGTGCCGATTTTAAACTCTTTGCATCTTTTCAAGTTTCTTGGACACTAATTAAGGGAGCCGAATCTATTTCAGGATGACTAATGCAAGAGCAACAAAGGTGGGAAATTTGGATTTAGAGTATTGATGCTTATTTTTAGCTCGTTTTAAGGGCAGAAGTAAGCTGAAAAAGGATGGTTCTCCTATGGACCAGAACTTGGCATTGTTCAATCTCTTGGCACTGAGATACGAAACGATTCTGATGCAGAAAGATGGGCCACTCTGCAAGAGATTGCAGGTAGTTGCATGCAGACAAGGACCCTTGTGAAAGTAACGTCAAGCTGAAGTAAGAGCAGCATAGTGACAAGCCCTTCATTGTACACTGTTGAGCTCCCTGATCAAATATCTCATAGGAATCACAGGTTGACAGATCGTGCTTCCTACATTGACAAGGATGACTAAGCACAGTGTCAAGAGGAGAGTATTATAGCTATTTGGAGCCAGTGATCAAAAGACCATCATTGGCATGAGTGACAATTCGAAGTTCCTAATGGAAGGAAAAAGGAGGATAGGCAGGAGTAATGTTGAGACAAAGCTCATTGTAGATGTCCTTTAGATAACAAATTTCCACAGGAGCATACTTTTTAGAGTACAATAAAGTATCACATGAAAGTAAGTGTGAGGCAGTAATAAAGACAAGCAACAAGGTGGCAATGTTGTTGCTAGATGCATCGAGAACATCCTACAAAATTATCAAGCAGGTGTTGGAAGCTAAAGGCTTACTGAGGACTCCACAATCAGGCCAGAGACAAGCCTGGAAATCAGTTGCAATTTTCCGATTGGCCTCCTGGTTACCTGGAAATCTGTGTGCAATTGTCCACAAATAGATGCCAGGTACACAACAAGACCTAACTGTTGGGATTAACAAGGGTCGTCAAGCTTGAGTTACGATCCTGTAAGCTTAGAATATAATGTTTGTTCTAGGCCTTTAAGTAATTGTGTGCAATATTAGAGGGGCCATGGGGATAAAAAATAACTTTTAGCTAATTAGTTTACTGTTATTTGTTTCTTATTTGTTTTATCTAAATTTCTTCTTAGCATGTCACTGCTTTTTCATAGTTTTTTAGCTTTCCTTGCTTTCAATTGTTTCAAAACAGATGTTTGTCTTCTTCACGTCATTCTGGTACGCCTGTTACCAGCGCAAGTTGTAGAGGGGCATCTAAACTTAATATCGATTTGGTTTCAAATTTTGCAAGCGTCCTCAAATTCAAAATCAGTTAGTGAGTACAAGCAAGGTATGTAAGGTTCCCTTGAAACGGCCAAGATGGCAACCTTTCTAATTAAAAGAGTTAAAACATATATGCGACATATCCAATTGCCAAGAAGCATCTTTATAGTGCCTAACTATTGCCTTAGATTTAAGCATTACATGTTCTATGTTTCCTGCTCTTTCATGGATTTTATGCTTTACTCATGCAGGGCCATCTGCTTAAGGTAGTTCTTCTAGTTTGTTAGTAATGATATTTATGTTATGTTGCTGCCTTCCATCACGTGTTTCAAGGTGACCTTTATGCACGGTACAATCCCTTCTATGGTGCATAACATCTTAATAAACAATTATTGGTTTTATGCATGCCATTCCTTTGTTGCTTTAGTCCTTGCCTCAAAGGAAGACATTTTCCAAGAGAACCTTCCACAAGTATTGATGTCTCTTGAGGTCAATCCTGCATTGAGCGACAAAAAGTATTTGAAGACGTAGAGCCAAAGATGACCTTCCCAAAAGGCTTCATTGAGGACGAAGAGAACAAAGAGCTTTATGAGGAACCAACCTATTGGATCAACCAACGCAGGGCAAGCCATCAAAAAAATCAATGTGGGATTGTAGTAAGAATCGAAGTTAATCGACGAAGAACGGAATTCCCAATGAATTCCTTGATTGAACCCAATAACTCTTTCTAGAGTACAAGGATGTATTTGCATGGGAATACGCGGACTTGAAAGGGATACCGCCAAATTTTAATATCAAATTTCCCTCATGCCAGATGCAAAGGTAGTTCGGTGGCAGAGGTATCGACTAAACTCCAACTATGCCAAGTTCGTAAAGGATGAGATAGATCAACAACTAAGGGCAGGATTATTCTACAAGGTGGATAGAAGTGATTGGCTGTTTCCAAGCCAAAGAAAAATGGCAAGTGGAGTGTTTGTGTCGACCAGGCTCAATGGATAGATGATCAAAGACCCATTGTCATTGGTGTTCAGGAGCACTACTTGGATAAAGTCGTGGGACATGAGATGTATTCATTCATGGGTGGGTATAGTGGGTACAATCAAATCATGCTAGCCAAAGAAGATTGAGAAAAGACGATGTTTATCATTGAATGGAATGCCGTTTGGGTTGAATAATGCATCGGTCACATTTTAAATAGTGAAAACCTTCCTAGATGATTTTTCTATTTGTAGTAGCGCACACACTCAAATGTGTATACAAGCTATTCAAAAAAACTAGAAGGTTCGCATCTCCTCGATCCATACGAATGTGTGTGCTGTGCTTTCTTGGGGGTCTTGATTGGACATGCTTTTAGGCAAAGGCATCATGATCGAGAAGTCCAAGATCGATGCTATACAAAAGATGAAAGAGCCAATCAACCTCAAGCAAGTTTAGTCATACGTGGGGTTGCTTATCTTCTACATCTAGTTCATCAGATTATTCGCTCGCATAGCTAAGCCCCCTCCATCAGCTCACAAGGCATGGCACAAAGTTTGAATGGAATGAAGAGCGAGTTGAAGCGTTTCAGATTGTGTAAGAGATGGTCGTAAAGGTGGCCATACTCAAAAAGCTCAAGTGAAACTTGATTTTTCATGTGCACATGGGATGCATCCGAGAAGGCAATTGGATCTGTTTTTTCTCAATCCGATAACTTGGATTTGCCCATCCACTATGCAAGCTGAATGTTTTCAACAACAGAGATGTACTATTAGACCATTGAAAGGGAGATCTAGTGTTCAAAAATTTCCGTACTATCTTTTGGACATCTTATATGTGGGACATCAGGCATTGCTTATCTGATCAACAAACCAATCGTGAACCCACAATTGATCAGATGGATGCTACTATTGCATAATTCAACTTCAAGATCATCCACAAACCTAGTTTGTCTCACTGGGGTGTCTATTACTTCTCCCACATTGACGATAAGAAATCCACGGATGATGGTCTTCATGATGCCAAACTGTTCGGTGTTTCGATGTGCCAAGATAAGCACGAAGAGATCATGCGATTCTTCTCCACGGAAACATATTCTACAGATGCAACCATAGATGAATGGTGAAGGATTGGACTCAAGTCTTGAAAATACACACTCATAGCAAGACACTAGTACACAAAGGGGGACGACATGATTATTTGGTGATGCGTCTTTCCTCATGAGAGACTAATTGTTATGGACAAAACACATCGAGGTTTGGTGGGTGGTCACTTTTCCATCAATGTAACAATAATAAAAGTTCCAAGTGCAAAACTTTTCTTACTGCAAAAGATGTGCTACATTTAATGGATAGGGAGATTGGCTGTCTAAGACCAAATACCCTTATGCCAACCAATCTGTAGGAATCCTTCCAGAGATGGGGATTGTATTTCATCAGTCCATTCAAAGTCCCAACCCATCCAAGGGCATATAAAGAATCATGGTGGTGATCGATTAAGAAAAAGCATGTATTATGTGTTTATGCATAGATTATCAAGTTTCTTATAAAATCACAATAAAAAATAAATATCCTATTCATTGCATCCTATTCATTGCTTTGACGAGCTCTTTGATTAATTACAAGGGGCTAAATATTTCATTACAATTAATTTAAGATCTAGATATCACCAAATTTGAATTGCAGAAGAGAATGTACTTAAGAAAAAATTTCATACGAATCAGAAGAGTATCATAAATTTAGAGAAATTCCATTTGGTTTAAGCAATGATTCAACAAATTTTAGGACAATTATGAAGAGTGCCCGACAGCCATATTTAGGAAAATTTGGTGTAGTATTCTAAGATGATATCCTTACATATAATAGAAACATGACAAAGCATATGGAACATTTGAGAAAAGTGTTCCAATTGCTTAGACAATTGTGAACTCTTTGCAAAAGACGTTTGGTACTTGGGACATATTCTATCCCAAGAAGGAATCCATATGGATGTCGAATAGGTAAGGGCCACATTGGAATGGCCACCTCATACAAACCTATCTAAAGGAATTACAAATATTCGTAGATATGCCTAGATTTAATCAGAGATTCATCCAATAGTATGCCAAGATTACTATTCCAATGATCAATTAGTTGAAGGAGAATGGAAGTACCTTCATATGGGATGAACCTCAAAGAAGAGTTTAGAAAAGTTAAAAATAGCTATAGCCATAGCTCTTGTCTTAAGGTAGTGGATACCCATGAACCATTTGTGGTTTGAAATAGATGCCAATGATTTTTCTTTTAGGGTGGTACTTTTACAAAAGGGTGAACCAATAGATTTTTAAAGCAGAAGTTAGACCACATGAAATTGCTCAGCATGTGAGATGGAACTATACGCTATAGCATATGCTTTAAAGAAATGGAGGAGCTATTTACATGGTGCTAAGTTTGAGATCATTTTGATCAAGATTGAGTCAAATGGATTTGCAATTAGCTACAGCTTAAAGGAAGAAAAGCTAGGTGGGTTGAATTAATGAAAGGGAAATTGAGTGTAATTTCAAAATGATTTCCTAGAATCCTTAAGAGGAAAATGTGAGTTTGATCCTCAATTTTATGAAGGATGGAAATGAATTATGAGAAGGGATCCTATAGGTCAATGAGGTTTCATTGAGGAGTCACATGATAATGGTAACATACCACATGTTGGTGATAAAGGACTTAAGTGGGAAAAGTAGAATATTGATGATGGCTACTTGCTCTACAAAGATAAAATATGTGTCCTGGATAATAATGACATTAAGCACCAATTTGTTTTTGAGTCCTAGTGCAAGATACCCGAGAATTTAAAATCTTTTAAAACAAAAGTTATTTTGGTGTAAAATAGATGAGGATGTCTAAGATTTTGTATTAAAATACCAACAATACCAGGTTAATAAAGTTGAACGTCCTATGATAAGTGATTTGCTACATCATTTGCAGATCTCATTTGGCAAATGGGAAAGTATCTCCATGGATTCATATGGTTGATTTACCTAGGACACTGAGGGGGCACAACTCTTTGAGGGTTATTGTGGATCAATTAACCAAGATATTTGTCCAACCAATGAAGAGATTAATTTTTTTAAAGTAGCAAACCTATGGAGCATATTTATGGACTACTAGTCGGTATTGTTAGTGACCAAGATAGAAAATTTAACATCCATTTTTGGAGGGTTGTATTTATCAGGTTGAAAACTATGAATATGAGCACTGCAGATCATCCATAGAGTGATGGTCAAATTGAAAGGGTCAATCACCTTATTGAGGACATACTTCAAGCCATCAGGATGTGGTTGATGGTGTGGGAGATTGGCGTCTGTGACTGAGCTATAATTAGAATCCATGGCAGCCCCAAGATTCAAGTTTCCACATGACATCAAATCTCATTGTGTCCTCTGAGCTAGAGGAGTATATGTGTGTAGGATCATGTACTAAATATGAGCTTAAGGTCGAGATCTCAAAAGGGATTGATCGGATAGTATTCGCAAGAGCAGTTAGAATGTTATTGGAGGCATTGTCTTCTGGATCTAGGTCAAATACTAGCGCTCTACTAGACCTGAGGTGGATGTCTGACCCTGCCAGGCTGCTCTAGTCAAATTCAGTCACTATATATTTTTGGCCTTAAAGCAACAACTCACTACGTTAGCCTTAATGCAGTGACTACTAGGTCAATGTCTTATCATGTTGATGTGTTTAACCTTAAAGCAGTGACTCCTTTAAAATGATGACTTCAATATAGTAGCAACTTAGGTATGGTAGCAAACAACTTCACTAAAGTGGCAACTGAGTTCTAGCAGTGACCTATTAATGCGGTAGGTCCTTAATGCAACGAATTGGATATGGTAGCAGCCTATATAGTAGTAACTCAGTGGTCACTTTGTTAGCCCTAACGCAGTGAGTTGAGCTTTTATTTGACAACTATGAGTTTAATTAATGCCATTTGTCAGGTAGGTAAGGTAGGTGTTTGAAAGAGCTTAAAGTAGCGAGTCGCTGCATTCTTAACACGGTGACTTCCTATAGTCACTGCGTTAAGCTTAATGTAGTGACACACAATATAGCTTTGTTGTTGCTGATTGCATTTTGATGATTCTTGCAAATTATTGAGTTTTGGTGCAAGGTTTATGAGCACTGGGGGCCACTACTCTACCTAATATAGTTACCCAAATTCAAATAATAACAAAAAACAACTTAAAAGTACCAAATGAGATGTTTTTCACCCAAGGGATTTGCTCTAAAAAACCTTCGTGCATGAGGATACTACCAAAAGTCTACTATGTCCCCCCAGTCTTAAATCTGCGTTATTTCTCAATCATTTAGATTATGCCATAAGAATATCAAAATAACATCCCTTGATGTAGATTATAAGAACTAAAAATATTTGCCAATGGGCTAACATCCACTCTTATTTTCATCCCCTCTGATGGCCTAAAACTAGCCATAGTTTAGGGCTTGGTTTATTCATACACTTGATCTATGATAATTAGAACTAGTTAAACGTGTCTGTGTGTGTTCTTTTTAAATGTATTATATAAATTTATAGTTTCCTACTCCCCCACCCTTCCAAGATGGCATGTCCCCCTGACTTAAATTTAATATTGGGCAAAAGTTAAAAATGGCCCCCAGCCCTAATGTATAAGATGATGCCTCATCTCAAAAAAACACCCTATTGAACACTCACATGATCATAAATTGCCTCTTGTGAGTCCCCCGGGTTTTCCAAAAGGGTGTCTAGCAACACACTCACACCACTTCTAAATCTAATTGAAACTTCATTCTTGTTCTTTTTTATGTTGTTTACTTGCATACAAACCATACCAATTACCTCTACCAACTATTTCTATGATCCAACACCAAAAAGCCACAAAAAATGAGCTCTAATCAAACAAAATGCTTGAACTTTAAAAAAAGGGAAGCTTCTTCTTTTGCTCACTCAATATCCACTCACACTTCACCCATACTCCACTATCAAAGCTTCTAGCTTAGCTAGAATCAATGAGCGATGGGTGGTTAATAGAAAAAGGCTTATGCATTCAAAAGCATACCTTTAACTCCTCGGCAATGTCACAAAAATGTGGTCTTGTGGTGACTCCATGTGTTGTGGGGATCTTGGAGGAATGCTGATGGAGACTCTTCTCCTAAACAAATCCTTGTGAGAGCTTTGCAATTAAGTGGGAGGTTGTGAGGATTAAAGACCACTCTGCCTTAACCCCGGTTATGTACACAATGACAAAACATGTGTGCCTCAGGATCTATGGAGCACTCTAAGGTGGATGGAACCTATGTGGAAACATGATGAAGAGAGTGCTCATGACATGTATCTCAAGTCAATTAGGTTCCAAGATAGATTAGCTTGGACTCATAAAGAGAATCTTGAGATAGTGCAAAGTGCTTGATTGATATTCCTTCAAATGAACCTCCCTTTTATAGGTGAGGGTACTTACATCCATTTTGCTTGCTCACATGTGGGATATCTCCTCTCCATGCCATGTGGCAGCTTACCCTTTGCTCATACCTTTGCTCTACATGTGCTTATGGCACCATATCTCTCAACACCTCCCCTTGGTGCCATAATCCTTTGGCTACTGCAAGGTGGTCAGATGTGAGTTACAAATCCGTCACCTCCCCTTAGTGCATGCATGCTACTTAAGGTGGTCAAGTGTGGCTTTTACATGTCAATACCTCCCCTGGGTGCTTTCATAGCTACTCTCAGGTGGTCAGGCTTGATTACAAAACATAGGCAAGGTTGGCAAGGTTTTTTGCTTTTCAATACATTCCATTGATGTCACCTTTTGGCTCATGGCTTGATGACAATGGTGTTTGCTTCTTTGCTTGGTGTAGCTACCTGCATGATGCTTTGTTCTTCCATGTGCCTTGATGCTTTGTGTGTGGATGCCATGCTTCCTGCTATGGTCATCTCATGCACTTGTGCTTTTGGCTTGCTTTTTACATCGATGTTTGCATTCATGCTTTGCTTTTCCATTTGTTGCAAAGGTCTTACCAATTGATTTCTTTCAATATTGGCAGTGTCTAATTGCACACAATGATTTTGATCTGACAGGTGCGTAGAGCTCGAAAAGACAATCACTTTTCCCTTCTGGAGCGTGTCCAAATTCTTCCTGGATTGCAAGTTATGGCTTGTCAAAGATTCTATGAAGAAGAGGGCCTTTGATGATGTGGCACAGGGATTCACATGCTGAATTCCATACTGTGCTTAGTAAGGGCTATGTGCTTAGGTGGCATATTAACCAACCCTAACCATGGCTTAGTGGGTTGACTTGACTAGGGTTTGGCTTGACCAACCCTATCTACTTGTTGACTAAGATTAATCCTACCCAGGTTAAGTTGACCAGCCACACCAAACTAACCACAGTTAACCCTTATCCTGCCACGTGGCTTTTTGGAGAACCTTAGAAAGAAGGAAGGTGATGAATTGGTCGTCACCGCGCCGCGTCGTCTCTCGTGGAGAGGAGGCCGGAGTCGCTGGTGTGCGCCGTTCCTTTGGTTGCTCATCGTTGTAGATAGGAAGCTTGCTGGAGAGGTGATAGTGTTTGCTCTTGCTCTGAGAGTGGAGACAGACGGAGCTGCTTGGCCGTGGGCTCTGTTTCGCATCAGACTCGTTGAGTGTTGCATGTTTTCTGCAGCTAAGCTCTTAAGTGATGTCACTGAGGATCCGAGAGATCCTGGAACGGAAGGCCTTCGACAATCTCCATGGCCTACTCTTTGCTGCTGTTGCAGATCCGGGCATTAGGCCGTTTAGGCGTCTCGACTGGCTACGGGGAGAGCCAAGGAGCTATGAGGCTATGGCGGAAGCTGCCTGGTCAGAAGCACGAAGTAAGAGCAGCTGAGCGTTGTCGTTGAAGCTCGCATGCAGGTTGGGAGCCGGTTGGCACGGCTGAAGCTCTGGAGCTTTGCAAATGGAGCTTCTCGGCTGGCTGCGCTTGGAGTGCCGCTGTAGACTAGTGGAGATCGTGACGAACGGGCTGTAGGACTTCGTAGTTATCGGTGAAGCAAGCTGTAGCATAGACTTTGGAGACGTTGGCTAGCTTGTGTCGTCACGTTTCTGCAATTACGTGGGCTCGGAGGTCATTTGAGGGCTTGGTGAAGCCGATTGGAGTTTGTTCCCTTGGATAGGCTGCACTTCAGAGGTCGTTGCTGCTCATTGGTGAGGCTTTGTCTATGCAGGGCTAGCTTGAGTTGTAGAGTCCATATCTTTCTCTCAGACTGAATACCTCTCTCTTAGAAGAGGATATGAGAGCAAAACCTTTCTCTCAATGAAAAGCACACAAAGAACTTTCTCTTTCTCTCTCAGAGAAGATAATGAAGGAATTGCTCTCTTTCAGAATGGGAAGACAGAAGTTTCATAAGAACTCTCCTTCTAAAACTAAAACTAATCTAGGAGAAAAACATGAGCTCCTAAGACATGCCTACAACTAATCTAGGAATGGAAGCAATCCTAGTGAACTACTAATGAGCTAAACTAGGAGAGCTAAACCTATGCTCTGATACCATGACAAAACATGTGTGCCTCAGGATCTATGGAGCACTCTAAGGTGGATGGAACCTATGTGGAAACATGATGAAGAGAGTGCTCATGACATGTATCTCAAGTCAATTAGGTTCCAAGATAGATTAGCTTGGACTCATAAAGAGAATCTTGAGATAGTGCAAAGTGCTTGATTGATATTCCTTCAAATGAACCTCCCTTTTATAGGTGAGGGTACTTACATCCATTTTGCTTGCTCACATGTGGGATATCTCCTCTCCATGCCATGTGGCAGCTTACCCTTTGCTCATACCTTTGCTCTACATGTGCTTATGGCACCATATCTCTCAACACACAATACTCAATATATATATATGAATGACAAAGAAGATAAGGGTGGTTCAGCACAATACTCAACATATGTACACAATACTCAACAGATATATATGAATGGCAGAGAAGATTAGGGTGGTTCAGCACCCACAAATTTGTGTGTTCCTCTTTGTCTCTCACTCTCTCTTATTTTCCACTTCCATTGTGAACTCACATTATGCACTTTGATGGTCCCTACAGTCCTCTACAAAAGTAATAGGTGCCAGTGTGACCTTGGTCTCACTTGAGGATGTGGAATTTTGAGGGAGTAGCCCTGTGTCAACATACATTTGCAAGCAAGTTGAGTATTCAGCCCTTATATTTGGCTCATAAAAGGAAAAGGGTCATCAAATCACTCAACTTGAAGTGCGTGGGGATTCTCAACTTGTGTGTCGACAAGTAAGCAAAAGGTGCAGAGTGAAAACTTGGCCCCATGCCATCATCAAGCTACTCAACTTTGTCAATGGGTCCAAGAGATTCAGGTGCATTACATTACAAGGTCCTAGAATAGTGTGGCTGACACACTTGCCCAAGCCGACGATTGTGAATCAAGCACTGGCACCTTTCCACAGGAGCTGAAATGCCATACGACACCCCATTAGAAGAAATCTCATGGAGATTGCAAGATCTTGAAGAAGCCGAGGGTGATGTGCAAGCTCTACAACTTCTCACAATTTGATGCAATGCCGTGTACCTCTATTGTCCTTTTACAAATTCTCCTTTCCCATTGCTTTCGATCTTTCTTCTCAAACAATGGCAGACATCCTAGTGTTTTGTGGTTAGATGGATGAAAATACAAGTGAATATCTTATGGCATTTAAGCGCCAATGTGTCCTCAATGTGTTTCCCTTAATTTTCTAATGGAAGATCGTTGCGCTGTTAGTGCTTCCCACATTTTTGGATGGGTTGGCTAGGTGTGGTACGAGAAGTAACCAGAGGTAGTACGTCAAAGTTGGCCAAGCCTGATGGCAGCTATGATTGAGTATTTTGGCAAGGATGAAGAGTCATAGAATGTGCATTTGCAAGTGGAAAATTTGAAGAAACTGGAATGTATGCCTATCCTCCGCCAGGAATGTATCCTCAACCTCCACCTAGAGGGCTTCCACCAACTTGCCCATAGGTTTTAGTCCATTCATGCTGATGTATGGATTTCAACCTACAGCCCAAATTGCAGTGGGACTTCAAAAAGAGAAGATTCAACTAGCCAAAGACTTTCTTGAAGATATCAATCATATGCTTAAATTTACTAAAGATAGTATTAAAAAGTCTCATGATAGAGCAAGAAATTATGCAAACCCACACCATAGAAATTTGGAGGTTGAAGAGAAAGAGAAAATTAATCTAAGGTTGTTAAAATATTTAAAATTCTAAAGACAACTAAATGTCTAAAGTTATCCCCTAGGTATTGTGGGCAATTCCTAAATACTTCAAAAAATTGAGAGCTTTCTTACAAATTCATCTTACCAAAAGGATCTAGAGTATGTCCAATTTTTCATGTAAGTAGGCTTAAAAGGATCTTAGGAGATGGTGACAATCTCATTGGAATTGAAATCCTAGTTGAACTCATTGAACCTGCATCTTTACCACATGAACCAATTATTTTTAAAGATAGATGAAAAAATAATAAGACATACCATATATTAAGAATGCTTAGTCAAGTCGAAGGATAAACCTAAAGAGATCTCAAAATGGGAAATGGTAAGAAATCTCTAGAGGAGGCTTCCCAATTATGTTTTCGAGGAATTAAACCATTCTTAAGGAAAAAGGAATCTTACGTCAACCATAATTGTTGAAAATGTTCAGTGAGCCAAAAGAATCTTTAGAACTAGATTTTGCATCAACCAATTCACATAATCTAGAGAACAACAGTTGTCAAACCTGTAATAGTTCAAAAAAATGGGTTTTGAAGTGGCAATCCCAGAAATCAAGGTAGAATGACTAGCAATGCTAAGGAAGATACCTAGGTTAAAATCTACTTTACAATGGATTCATATAGAAATCATAGAGATGCGTTTAACATTCTCTCAACTTTATGAGAGGCATAGTGGGAAAAAGTGACAACCATTTTCTCCCCCAATCATGGTGACTAAGGGTTTGAATTAGAACCTTGTTGAGAAGAAATTGAGTTCATACTATTTTGGCAACCAAAACTCTATCAAAATTCCATCCCATGCTTTCAAAAAAATTTGTTGCCTCAATGAATTTGTGATAGCCCAAATCATCTTGGAAGAACTCCCTATTTTAGGATTTCCTCTCGTTAAAGTCGAAGGTCAGATGTAGGGGTCAAATTTCAACCTACTAATGAAGTTCAATTACCCTTTGTCCATATGGGGTAGATTAGTGAGCTAGCAAGGCTATACTTCAATAGCACAAAGGAGATACACTTGAGGGTTCTTTCTATCCAGTGAATGGAATATTTATTGCATGTGTACTTAGGATAATAGGGGAAGGAGTTGCGATGAGCACATTGATTAGGCAAGCTACAAGGTTCTAGATCAACTCCTTATTACGAACATGTCACCACCATTTCCCCACATCAATGATCTTGGAGGGATGGTTCAACAACCACAAGGATGCATTTTTATGAATTCACAGTTACAAATGTCTTCTATTAAGACCCCATTTCCTTTATTATTCATTGAACCTTGGGGTAGCAAAACATTGCTTATGTAAGCCTAAAATTAATTTAGGTTGTATTCATAAATAAAACACAACAACTGACAATCAAATTGCAGATTCCAATTGCAAGAAAATGCTACATGGAGTTGAACACAATGCGGACTGAGAAGGCAAAAAATATTAGAATGAGTGGGTCTATAGATATATATTGAAAGTCGACCCTCTCTAGTACCTACAAGTCTCAGAAGCAAGGGCGTTCACCCTTGAACATAGAGGAGCCTCCCAATAATGAAGAAATTGAGATCATCAGAAAGAATAATCGTGAATAAATCGCTCTCTGATATGTGCCCCGGTGCATGATGCAACCCAAAAGTCATTACATGGATACCAAAACCCCTAAACATTGAGACAAAAGTGATTTTTAGCATGTTTATTCTTGCAACCACTATCTAGTTCTACACCGTGATGGTATAGAGCTCTTTACCCACCATTTGATTGAATATTTTATTGATGAAGGGCAATGTAAATGAATTCCGTATGGTCACCTTATTTAGCTCCTATAGTCGACATAGACTCACACTGTCATCGTCAACCTCTTCTTGGGAACTACCACTACAAACGAGAAACATTTAGACACCTACACTAGAAAGGTGAGCCTAGGCTCAAGCAACTCCATGATCTCTACATAATGTAGCTTATCAACTAGTGTACGACATGGTTGTCAATCAACCCTTCACTTGGCTCAAGTGGAATACCATGAACCACCTCAAATAGAAGGATCCCTTTTCATAGGTTCAAGCAAACATATCTACAAAATATTTACACAATTGCATTAGCTACCTTTGCAATTCAATGTTGAGATGACCTTCTACTTGACTTGTTCTTAATCCCCTTAGACAAATCGATATTTATAGTTTTAATTTCATCCTCTCTTATGATTAGCTCTTTGTCACTCGTCGAGACATTGAAAACCATTTCTTCTATTCCATTTTGGAAAATTCGGTAACCCAAAGTGGCTATTCATAGACTGTGAAACATCACATGTGGTTGAGGAATCCATGTCATACCTCTCTGCTTGCTTTGAGAGTGAAGCTTATGGGTAGGAACGATTATAATTTGATCTTCACCTCGACCCAAAGTTAAATTTTCCATGGAAATATCAATTTGACAATATGACCTGATGATCCAAGCTTTACCTATGAAAACTGGGTACTGTGATCAACTATTTGCCATCTATAGGATGTGAAAGTTGAACATTATGGTTACTTTTGAAGATGATACAATGTACCATAAGTTTTTTTCTGTTTGAAGGGTTTAGGGAAAGACTGTCCTGAAATTTTGAGACTCAGGCTCTTGAAAATTCATAATGTACACCATAGAACCAACATCAACCATAGGATTACCAATGGTCTACCCATCGGTCTCAATACAAATCTAAGGGCAATTTTACTCTGTTTTCATAAGAATGATAATCATGAACTCGTTAATAGGAATGTATCCATTATGCCTCAAAAATGCATTTGCAGTGCTTGTCAAATGTCCATAGACAATATCTTTGCTTGCGGCATGGTCATGGACACATGTAATCTAGCGAAACCTTGTGTAATATTGTATGGCTTGAAGTTTGGTACATGTTTTCTTACATACATTAAATGACTATCCTTTTTCTCCCCTTAGCTTTATGGGTCGACCTTCTAGAGGTCGACCTCTTAGTCCCTTCCCATTCAAACAAGAGTTCTCATTTGATTGAGTGATGCCTTTCCTTTCCTTAGGAAGCTCGTCAATGACTACCGATGGCTTACTCATGATTTCTACTTGAATAGTATCAAACAAAACCTCTTTATTATTTAATCAAACAAAACCTTTTTATCAAACAAGACCTAGGCTAGAATTGAATGTACCAAGTTTGTGCCTGGTCATTGAAGTTCAAGTGAGATATAACATCTTATGGATATATCTAGTAATTGCCTACTGTGTAGATGTATTCAAATGATTTTAAATGTAAATGGGGCTCTTCCCCCATGACCCAATGAAAATTAGGACATGGGAGCACCAGATATCTGGGCAACGTGGGAATCACTTGAGGAAGGACTATGGGCACTCAAGGAATAGCCATGCTTAGAGTACTTGCACATGGATTTGGAATTCGAGGAGGATTTGGCACTCCAATCAATAAAGGTGCTGGAAACATTGGAGTAATTATAGAAGGGGGCACTTGATGAGATGAGATAAGATTTGGAGATATATTTCCTCCCTCTTTCTTCTTCCCTTTTTGGGTCTCTTTGTCTTCTAGATTAGTCAAAAGGACAATATATGGTTCAAAAATTGGTGTCGAAAACTCTTCTTCAACATATCATATGATTCGAGTCTCTTGAAAGAGTTTGCCCAACTCTAGAGAAGTACCTATCAGCCTATCTAAGCTCAAATATCTGAGTAAAATGAGGGTCACCTCTACATTGATTAGGTCAAATCCTTTTGTGGGTTGCAAATCTAATTCTTTATTATCATCCCCTCTTATTCGGCCCATAACTACGTTACGTAGAGCCTCAAAAGCTTTTTGGGTTTGAGATGTCCATGTGAAATATTTTGATGAGATAATGTGAAATATTTTGATGAATAATGTTCAATAGATAAGTGATGATGACTATTAGGGATAAAAGGTGCATAATAGCACATTGTGCATGGAAACATTTTCAATTCTTCCAAGGAGGAAGGGAATAAAAAATTGATGGTCCATCATTCAAAATCGTTGTCTTGATTGGCAGACTCAAAGCTCGAAACTCAATTGTTATTCGCTCCATTGTCCTAATCACTTGTTCTATTTCACTAATTCAGTCCTCCTCTTTCTCGAGGGCTGCAATTCAGTGTTCTCATAGAATTATGTCCTTGAAATGCAACGACATGGACTGACTACAATGATGTCTTCCATTTTGCGCTTCAACCCAATGGTCCGATTTGCCTAAATCTACACTTCAAACTTTTGAGCCTGATGACTTGTCATTGCTCATCGGGTGACACAATGGGAATCCTTGATAGCCTTTAGTGTAGAATTTCTTTGTCTAATGTATCCCTCAAACGTGCCAGCCATCTATTGAACCTGTTCGGTCGATGTTGCCTCTCTCTCTCTCATTCCTCTTGAGACATTTTGGGGGGGGGGAGAGAGAGAGAGAGAGAGAGAGAGAGAGAGAGAGAGAGAGAGAGAGAGAGAGAGAGAGAGAGAGAGAGAGAACATACACGGTTATGGGGCAGCAATTGGGACCCTTGCACTCACCGCTCCCTTTAAACACATGGGAGCCAACATTCGAGACTTTTTTGTAGATCAGTGGATCAATTGTCATCAAATATCAATAGATTGTAGAGAGAATAATATTTTAAGTTTTCCTGGTCTGTGCTCTACATGCAACTCCAGGAAACACTTTACTGCCATGGGTGCATGGACTTCAATCTTCACAACTTCAAAACAATGTCATGATTTTTATAGCGCATTAGATGGGCAACCTAGAGCCAACTTGGAGAAGCTTGACTACCATGTGGCACATATGCCACATCATCATTCAGCATATACTCGTGAGTCTCACAACTGAGTCCCTTCATAAAGGTGTCTCAAGCATCCTCCTTGGTTGGACAATAAAAAAGATTGATCTCCTTGGTGATGCCCATTTCCCGAACAAAATGTATCTTGTACTTCATTGCATTGTACGATGCTGAAGCATCCTGCCTAGAACCCATGTCATTTGGAATCCATTTGACCATACTACTTCGCATGTCCCTCTGTCAATTATAGGTTGCTTCTTGCTCGACCATGAGACACACTTACCTCCAAACAAAAAAAATACCCAGAAGTAGAACTCTGGGTGTAAATAAATTGATTGAATTTTCATCAGAACCAAGGGAGAATCACTAACTTGTTGCCATATGAATTCTCAGGTATATCAAAGGAACTCAGGAGTACAGCATCAGATACAACTTAGGAGATATCCTCAGTGGTTTTTGGTACTTAGATTGGACGAGCTATCTTCCGGCTGCATAGCTGATGTCGAGTCTTGTATTGAAGATGTAGATCACACTGCTAATTAACTTCTAGTACTTTGCAATATTACCTCCATCAATGTTTGGCCTATTTCCATCTGATAAGCCTTTGAAATTCCTTCGGTGTACTTCTGTGAGATTAGGTCCATCATCTCAATGTCTTTCTTTAAGAGTCCTTAAATCTCCTTGATCTTCTCCTTGCAATCACCTGTCCGGATTAGATTGTTATTAACATACAAAATAAGCAAGACTGTTGTACCTCGTTCCTACAAGAGATATAGATTGGCATGTGAAGGACTTCTGAATACTCCGAGCTGTCTGATGTACTCATCTATGAGTGTGTATATACCCTTTCTTCTTCCTCAAGTTCTCCATTTAGAAAGGTTGACTTCAAATCCATTTGAAGTACTTGCCATTAGTGATGTGCAATATAGCAAGAACTATCCGAATTGTAGTCATTCTTCCTCTCAAAGAATAGTTTCCAGATAGATGATGATGTCATTTAATTTCCATCCACCTTGTTTGTTGGACCATGCTATTGTGGTCTTTGCCTGGCCTTTCATGTTTGACATGGGTTGCACATAGTCTTTTAGGACACAATCAACAGGCACCTTGTATGTTGCCTTGTTAAAAAGTACATTGGAAATCCATTCATTCATGATCCCAAGTATGCATGCCATTAATAAAACCAAAATGGGATAGCGAAATTGCGCTAGTGGATCTCCTTGGTGCTATCGAAATACTGGTGTGCCATCTCCCTCACCTGCCCGAGGGTAGACAAACTTTAAGAGTAAGTCGATGTTAGAGCCTTGCAAAATTCCATTGGCCTCATCCAACAATCTAGGGAATGCTTTGACAAAAAGCTCTTTAGAGATGATTCATGTTATACTGAACACATAGTCAAAGAAAAGGTTGCCAAGGTGAAGAAATTTAAATAAGAGCTTAGGAAGCTGAAGAGAATTTGGAAGAGTATTACTACAATGTATAGGAGTGAAGTATCGAGCTTGTTGGATTTCTCTTCTTAATCTTACTCTAGTTTGAACATTAATCTTGTGATGATTAGAGTTAAGTTGGTTTCCTGCTAACTTGATAGCTTTGTGATTAGAGTTAAGTTGGTCATTGGCATTCATCTTTTTATTAGAGCCAAATTGGTCATTGGTGTTTCCACTAACTCCATAACTCACTCATTTATCCAAGCCAGCATTACTCCTTGTTGCCACCAATAATTTTTGGGTGAATCCATAATAAGTAGATTTTGAAAAAGTAATATACATCAACCTTGATTACTATATTCTTTTGAGTCCCAAGACTGTAGATCCAAACTCCTATTTTTGGACCTTTATATGTTTGATTTGTGCCAAATTTCCACATTCCATCAATGTACTATGACAAAGTCTAGGTTGAAAGATGTTTTCATGCAATCACAAATATTTATCTCTTCCCTAATGAAGAGGAATTGGGCAATGGGTCCCATAAATCTATCCCCCATTTCTCACATTACAAGTATTTTTTGATATTTTTTTGGATAATGAAATTTACTTTTTTTCCCAAAGTTTGGAAAGTGTTGATATGTGTGTCAATATTTGTGTTGAAATAAAAGCATCATAATTATAGTCAATATTTGCATCTATATTTTTGATGATAAATGATATTTATGATAAAAATATCGATGCTAATATCAACTATAATATTGATTGTAATATTAACTGTAATATTGATTGTAAATTTGATGCTAATATTAGTGCTTGTGATTTTGCTAGAACCTATATCGACGGTTATATTGACGGAAATATAGACTCGTAAAATTTCTGAAAGTTGTTTTGATGGAAATATCGATGCTTTCTTTTGGGTGAAATTTCTTTAAGGGTAGATTAGGGCTTGGCCAATGTAATGGAGGATGGAGTAGATCACGACATCGAGGAAGAAGATGTGGATCATGGGGGAGTAGGAATTGGGATGCGAGGAAAGGAATGTGGGAGGGAGGGAATAGAATAGGGGAGAGAAGGAGGAGGGGGGAAGAGAAAGGAAAGGGAATGAGAGGGAAGAAGAGGGGGTAAATGAGAGAGGAGAAGAGAAAGGAGCTGAAAGAGAGGAATGAGAGGGAAAAAGGGTAGAAATGAGAGGGAAAAAGGGTGTACCCCTAGTCTTACTATTTTGGCCATGTTCTTTGTGTATTTACATAGTTTGAGTACAATGTTGTAGGCTCGTACTACTACTTATTCATCACTACTCGTCGGTATTTACGTGGGCCTAGTTGTCAAAGTCGCTCCTATGCTTGCCATCATCATTTTTGCCACCATCCCCTTCATCGTCATCCTCATCTCCCCCTCTAGTTGCTTTCCTTAAGCATCTTGCCAACCTCTGATAAGAGTTCATCTCATCTTGGGGTTGTTCAATAGGAACACGTGTTAGAGGTTAGTACATCTTCTAGTTTTTCAATTTGAGCATTTGGAAATAAATGTGTGTAGTTTGAAGAGCTTACATCAACAAAGGGCTGATGGGATATCTCAAGGTGTATGCCCCATGCACACCTTGGGTCCTATGTGTGTGTGCTAGAGGCACAGTTAGGTGCCCATAAGCACTATTAGGTGGTGGTAGATGCCACATAGGATGATTGAGAGATTCTAGGAGTTGATTGAGGAGATGATTGTGGAGCTTGGTAGCTCTTGTAGAGGTGCCTACATATGGACCTCACCTTTCTTCATTCCATAAGCAAGCAAGCATTCTCATTTTGTGTTCGGCTTCATGCTTTCCTTTCACTTCTTCAACATGGTATCAGAGCACTATGATCCTCCTTGAGCCCATTTATGCCATGTCATCATCATCTTCTTCTTCATCTTCACCATTTCTTCCCCAAACTTGTGAGAGCTTGTTCTCCCTCGTCATTTCACCATTCTCCAAGTCCTTCTAGCTGGAAAGACCCTTCGTATGGGTGACCTTCCACATGCAAGGAATTGGAAAATAATTGTCACTGCTGGTCGCCATTCCCCGAATTTCGTCGAAGTTCTCTATCATGTATTCTCCTTCTCTGCTCCACCTCTTTCTAATTCCTTTTAATGAAAGCTTTTCCATGGTTTGAACTCTCTTGTGTTCAAGTTTGAGTAGCAATGGGTGTATACTCGAGGAGAACAGAGCCAAATGTGAGTTTGGTGCTACATTAGATGCTCCTTTAGCATTTCTAATGTTTTAAAGTGTTGAATAGCATCAGTACAATTGTGGCTACAACTTTCCTTCAGGTTGCTATACTTGTATTTGCTTGGAATACTTTCATTTAGCCACCTCTATATAGCATTCAAGTTGAAGTATCATTTCCATTATGATTTTTAGTATGGAATTTGGTTACAAGTCTTTGCTACACTAAATGCTTGTACTTTGAAGCTTTTCATCTCTTTCTAGCCTTATAAGAGAGTAGACACTGCCCATACCCTCTCATGGCTACCATCTTGAATATGGATAAGTTCAATGGTAAAGGCTTTCACACATGGCAGATGAAAGTTAAGTTTGCATTGATGAGGGAAAACATCTGGGGGCTTGTCAAACCTACTTCAACAGCCTCTAATGCTAGAGAATCCTTAGCTCCTACACACCCAGCATGAGATCCTGCTAGAGAGGAGAAAGCCTATGACATTATTGCTCTTGGCTTAGGAGATGACTATATTCATCACATTTCTGATTTGGAGTCTCCTTCTAAAGCTTGGCAGAAGCTTGATATTATTTTTGGTGCTAGCTCTCACATCTCAAAATTGTCACTTAAAATTGCTTTCTTTGAATTGAAGATGGCTAGTGGCACTCCCTTGGCTGCCCATGTCAATCACATGCGAAGTCTCATGACTCAACTTGCTTCTATCAACTCTCCAATCACTACAGATGATGTAATGGCAGTATTGCCCAAAAGTATGCCTGAAGATTATGATCATGTTGTTTCCACATTGAAAAATCTTCCTAATCCTACTCTTGAACGTCTTATTACTGCCCTTCAAGAAGAAGAAAGGCACAAGGAACTCTGGAGAGGCAATGACACAGCCTATGCCATAAAAACTCAAATGGGCAAGTTTCAGCCTTGCAAACATTGTGGGAAGACTAATCACCTCTCAAAAGATTGCTTCAAGATCAATCCTTGCAAATATTGTGGCAAAAACAATGACCATGAAAAGTATTGTAAGGCCAAAAAAGGAAGCAACTACAAAACCAAAAATGGCCAATTTACTTTCAGTTGATGTGCCTCCACAAGATGAGGCCTCCTATGATGATTATGCTTTTTGAACCATCTCCATATATGCTCCAGATCTCTTTTTTATGTTGAATCAGGGTACTTTGCCTGGATAGTCCTCCAAAATGAATGGAATAAACTATTGTGTTCTTTGTAAACACCTCTAGTCACCATATGATGTAGGCCATGTGTATGTGTTTTGCTCCATGGTACCTTCTGCAGATATTGTGTGCATGTACATGTAGGGGAGATAACCATTGGAAGGTCTTATGTATCCCTTTTGTTTACTTCACACCCTTGGGAACCCTTGCTAGCATGAGATCCTAGCCATAGATTTATCCTTGACCACCATGAGATGGCATGAGAAACTATGAGGCTAGATGTATCCTTGACATAGCCTGAGGCATTCCCTTGAGGGGGGGTTTGATGGGATATCTCAAGGTGTATGCCCCAAGCACACGTTGGGTTCTATGTGTGTGTGCTAGAGGCACAGTTAGGTGCCCATAAGCACTGTTAGGTGGTGGTAGATGCCACATAGGATGATTGAGAGATTCTAGGAGCTGATTGAGGAGATGATTGAGGAGATGATTGTGGAGCTTGGTAGCTCTTGTAGAGGTGCCTACATATGGACCTCACCTTTCTTCATTCCATAAGCAAGCAAGCATTCTCATTTCGTGTTTAGCTTCATGCTTTCCTTTCACTTCTTCAACAAGGGCACGTATGCTTTGCTCTCTTTGAGCATGTCAAAGAGAGTTATTGCAAATTCTCACAGACATATCTATATTCTTCCTCTGTTTGTACCATGGCAATTTTCAAGGACTAACATTTACAAGAATACATGTTAGTATGAAGGATTTAGATGCTACATTCCAAACCTACCAAAATAAGAGAAACAATAAGTAGTGAAATGGCAAAAGGGATGCCTTCTCTTGAGGCCCACTTTACTCTTCCTAGAAACCAATGCTCATTTTTGTTGATCAAAATTCTTGGTCTTCTCTAGTTACTTCTTAACTTTTTTCCAATCTTCATTGTGGGCCCAAGCAGGCTTGGCTTTCTTATTTTTTGTTGCCCAATGTATTTGTTCTTTTCTTGATTTGAGTAGTACATCCATCTTTTGCAACATCCAATGGACTCAAACTCCTACTCCAAAGGCATGAATTCTTGTCTCAATCATGGATGTTTTTACTGAATCTATGCTTATATATTAATATAAAGTCTTGCCAAAAGTTTATCGAGCTTTCTTTTTTAAAGTTTCACAATGTTGGTACAATCTAATACACTTTTCTATATTTTCTTTTGAATTTTGGACTAAAAAAGAAAATCTTGGCAAAAATTTAATCTTTTTTGCATAAAAGTTTCAAATTCTAGGGAATGTTTCAAATTTTTATTTTTATTAGGGCATTCAAACTTTTGACACCAATATAAAAATTTAGCTTCTTGACAAAACTAACTTGAAAAAATCATCCATTGCCTCAATTTCATCAACACCCAATCATTCTTTTTCATTATGTTTCCAAATGCCCTCCATTACCTTCTTGAAGGAGGAGCTACAAAGCTGGTGCATTTAGTTTGGTCATCAACATTGTAGGGAAGAGTGGTGAAAGTTTGTGGGCCAGTTTTGGTCGTGGTATAGCTGAGGCACTTCCAACTCTCAAACTATAGCATCTATGCCAACACATACTCTCTCTCTCTCTCTCTCTCTCTCTCTCTCTCTCTCTAGGTCCCAAAGTATCTTTGGAGATAGAGGAGGAAGGTGGTGTATTCTCTCGTTTTCCTCTTTTCTCTTTGAATTCATGAAATATATGTCGGTAATGTGGATATAAGCATGTGAGTAACTTACTCACCTTCTCTAGTACTACTCAAGATGGTATCAGAGTGTCTCTTTTCCCCTTCCTTCTTGTCTTTGCTTGCCATATTGGATTCAAAGACACATCATTTGAAGTTACATTCAAAGGAATGGGAGGATGGAGTGAATGGAAGGAAACGATGGAGGGGTGGGTGGGGGAGAGGATTTAGGGGTGGATAGGTGAGTAAATGAAGAATAAGGATTGAAGTTAGAATATTGGGAGGGGATGGGAGGAAGGGATTTGGGTTGGGAAATTAAGGGAAAATTAGAGTCGAGGGTGGGATCAATTTATGGAGTGGGGATGGAAGGGGTTGGATGGGAATGAGAGGAGGGGCTAATAGTGGGAGGGAGAAGCATAAAGGGATTTCAAGGATGGGGTGCATGGGAAGGATTGGAAAAAGGGTAGCATGGGACACATGGAGGGATGAGGGGGGAGGATGAGAGATGCGTGAGAGGATAATAGAGGTAGGAGATAGAACATAGGGGTGGATGGGGGTAGAGGATATAGGATAATTTTAGAGGGCAAAGTGCTTGAAAAATGAAAGCTACATGAAGGAAATAGAGGATAGGGGATGAGGGTAGAGGATAGGGACAAGGGTTTAACAAAGAGTATGAGGGGATGACGATTAGGGAAGGGAGGGGAAAGAATGAGGATAGAGGAAGGATGGATATGAGAGATACATGGAGGAGAGGGAGAGGCAGATGGGATAGTTCTAAATACATAGGAAAAGGGTAGGATAGGGATGAATTTGAGGATAGGATACGGGAAGAGTTAGCATAGGGGAAGTGTGGATAGGGGCCTGAATGAGACCCGAATGAGAGATGCAGGGGGAAGGTACATAAAGTTAAATTTAGGGATGGGGTACGTGGATAAAGAAATGACTTTACCTAAGGAAGGGGAAAGCATGAGGAAATGGAAAGGATAGGAAATAAGGGGATAAAGAAGGGAGTGACCGAATGGATAGTAATAGGGATTTAGGATATATGGGATGAGAGGGAAATAATAATAGGGAAAGAAGGGAATAGAGAGGGCCTATGGGAAGGAGAAGGGGAAGGGGGAGGGTATGGATTTGGAAAGTGATAGGTAGGGAAAAGGGAAGGGAAAGGATAAGCATGGGAAGATGAATCATGAAGAGGGAGAGGAATCATGAAAGGGAGAAGAGGAGGGAGGGGAAGGAGAGGGAGAATGGAGAGAGGAGGAAAGGGAGGCAAGAGAAGGCCTCTTCTTTTCTCCCTTTCCTCCTCCCTTCATTCTTGCTCTCCCCCCTCTTCTTCCTTCCATAAGTCCCCTCCCTCCTCCCCCTTCTCATCTTTACTAAAAAAACGAAGCATAGAAACTCCTAAAAGCAAGAGTTTGAAAAGAGAATGAAAACCTTGAAACAAAAGTCACCTGATACACTTGTTTCATTTCAAATATGGAGGGTAGAATGTGTCTCCTTACCTAGTATAGGTGTGTCTCCGAAGTAGTAAAAAGGGGAGAGCTATATGCAAAGTTTGAAGGGATGAGAATAACCAGATTGGAAGATTGCAAGTCCTTAAGTGAAAGCGATGGGATTCGACCTAGAAATTTTTATCTGCACAATGTTGATATTAGCATAAATATTTTTGTTAAATATTTGCATCACTATTTCACTCGATATTTCTATTGCAAATTGTGTAATTATGAAAATTTTCCAATTTTCAAATTCCTCTCCCTTCGAATTCTTGATAAAGTTTGAAAAATATTGACATCTATTAGATTGTGAAATTTTGGCACCTAGGAGTAAATCCCTAGTGGCATGCATGGGGACATGTGTGGGTCCACAAATTGATTAGTTTTAATAGGTAAGGCAAAGTGCATGGCTCTATGTCTTGTATGGGAACAAAAACTTGATGTGCCTCTAGCCAACAAAACTACATGTACATGGTATCGAAGAGAGAAAGCATACATTTAATAAAGTACATTAGGAGTTCTATCATTGAATTTGGAATGCTAGAGGTGAGGGAGGAGGGTATAGAGGGAGAAGAGGAACATATACAAAAACACTGTGGGTAGTATCGGATGTGGGTAGAATGCATGTCCATCTTTGGTGCATATTTTGGAACTAATGGTAGTGTTCTACCCACATTCGATAATAGAATTCCTAGCATCCCTATAAACTTCTTTAGCTACATGCCACTCTCTCCAATACAATGTTGTAGTTTCATTGGCTATGAAGTATGTGTCCATGCCTGTTTGCTCTTGGATGCCATTCTACAAAGAAAACTGGTAAGGAATGGTGTAAATCAGGTTTGGAAATAAAAAAGCCTCGATCTCAAACCATTGTTACTTACAATGTTTCACACAAGGAAACCCACAATTCTCACAAGAATACACCTAGAAAATAGTTAATGTTTTCCTTCTCTACTACGGGAGACCATAATGATATCCAATCCACATCTAACTCTATGAGAACATGCTATCTTTTACCCATGCATTTTATGAGGTAAATTGACACGTGTTTGATTAGTAAAGAAAGATCACAACATCGAAATAGTAAATCATTTCATTGATGCTTTTGTTAATGAGAATATTGATGAAATAGCCAAGTAGTACAAATTTTCAATATTTGGATTCATCTTATGCATTTTTTGTCATTGAACCAAGATTTTGTGATTGTTCTTTTTGTAGATGTCTTCAAGCTTATCTACATTTGAAGAAGACACTAATAAAGGGAATCTTTATCACTGGGCCTTATGTGTGCAAGGCATGAAGATGTTATATGGAGACTATGGACCATATCAATGATACACAAAAAAAAAATCTGCATCCAACATTTACGAGAGCTTGAGTTGAATGATGAGGTATAAAATCCATTTTTGCTATGTTTGCAATTGTAATAGCAATGCTTTCTTGTACATGACTTTTCCAAGTCAATCATAGTAAAGCCTTCTTATGTAGGGAGATGAGCTTATTCTAATTAAGTTGGTGGTGGGTGATTAAAGTCCAATCATAATGCTTGAGAACGTTCTTCCTTACTACTATGGACTTTGCATGTTCTTTGTGGAAAAATGTGTCCTCTTTTGAATTATGCAATTCTAGTGAAGTGGTCATCATCAACAACAAAATTAGCAACAAAGTCAAAATCAGCATCAACATTATCCTTAGCAACACCAGCATCAGCAAATAGTAAATCATTCCAACAGAGGAAGATTCCAAGGATGAGGGAATGCATCCACCAATGTGTCAACATTCAGTGCAATTACTATCATAAGTTTGGAGACTATGAAAGAGATCGCCACAAGAAGCAGTCGACCAAGGTGGTCAATGCTACAGCAATCGAGGGAATTTCCGTGGAAGAAAAAAACATCACGCTGGACATTCAAGTCACAGTCATCATCCAATGAACCTGAAAATATGTTTCTTACAAGCGAGGATATGCAGAAGACTAAAACAGTTTATATTGACATAGATTGCAATTCGAAAGGAGAATACAGCTATCAAGTCAACTAAGCAGATCAAGATTATTGGTACATCAACAGTGGCGCATCATCTCATATGACAAAGCATCAAGAATGGTTCACAAAGATGAAACCATTAGAAGGCCAGAAGAATGTTATCTACACTGCAGATAACACACCAAATCTAGTTCAACAGAAAGGCATTATCTCGATGAACAATTTCACTAGTAGGAAAAGATTGGCAAAATATGTACTCTATGTTCCAAAACTCAGCAAGAACCTGTTGTCAGTAGGTCAAATGATGGAACACAACTACTGAGTCGAGATGAGTGCATGATCAGAAACAAATCCAGAGGATATCAACCTCAACAGATGCCACTATCCACAAAATGGCAGAAGAGATATGGACATGTCAATTTCAAAAGCTTGATAGAGCTCATAAATTAGAATATGGCAATTGGAATTCCTAAGCTTTAGTTTCTTGAAAAAGTTTGTGAAGCATGTTAGTTTGTAGACAAACGCGAACCAATTTTGGTAGAAGCACCTCTCGAGCATGAGGTATTCTTAATTTGATACATACAGATGTATGGGGTTCTTCCTAGACCCGTAGCATCAATGGTTCACTTTAGTACTTGACTTTCATCGATGACTACAACAGATATTGTTGGGTCTACTTTTTGAAAGAGAATTCTAAAGTCTTTTCTAGATCTCAAGAATTCAAAGCCATGGTTGAAAACTAGACATGCAAAAAGATCAAAGTCATGAGATCAGATAGAGGAGGTGAATACATGTCTTTAGCATTCATGACCTTTTGCAAAAGTCACGGCATTCGAAGACAATTCACATGTACAAATACTCCTCACCAGAATGCAAGAGCTAAAAGGAGGAATGGTACTTTAGCAGATAGTCCTAGCAATGCTCAGTGACAAGCATCTTCCAAATCAGTATTGGGCAAAAGCAATAGCCACTGCAAACTATAAACTAATTTAGTGTATGACACCTTATGAAGCATTCATTGGACACAAGCCACACATTGGTCATCCTCACATATTTGGTTGCATAGCATATGCCCACATACATGATGATCATCGCGTAAGAAATTGGATGTGAAGTCACGTAAATGCATCATGGTTGGCTACGATGAAGAGAGCAAGGCATACAAGTTGTATGATCCCATCAACTGAAAGGTCATTATCTCCAGAGATGTAATCTTTGATGAGGAATTAGAATGAAAAACCTCAAATACATAGGAGATAAATGCACCGATTACACAGTCATCTACAGAAAATTTTGATGAAGATGAAATTACTTTGATGATCAAAGCTAGCAACAATATATTGTGATAATAAATCGGCTCAAGCATTGGCCAAGAATCCAGTATTTCACTCCAGGACCAAGCACATTGATGTCAGAGAGCACTTCATTAGAGAAAGAGTGTTACTTGGTGACATCACACTACAACATTGTGATAGCAAAGAGAATGTTGCAAACATATTTACCGAACCACTCGATAAAGAGATTTTCGAGAAGCACCGACAAGCTCTTGGTTTGACTTAGAGGAAGGACATTCCCATTAAAGGGGTGTGATGGAATATAATGCTCAGTCCTTCTTCGATTCCCCATAATCATCATCTTGAGGGAAGGCCCCATGTGCTATATCTCGTACCACACATTGGAAGGGATCATGTGGGACCACGTTCTCGGTGCTCTTTTGCAGCAACATCAGTTGTCTAATCTCCCTTAGGACCCTCGCTACTAGCTTTGCTCTGTGTGGCTTCCTAACTCTTGGTGGAGACCGTACAAGTACCCAAACATGGCTCCATGGCCTCTTATCTGCTTTGAACTTCTTGTTTCACTCTTCTCTGCACTAATCCTCCTCTCGTGGATGACTTGAGCTTGCACGTTTTTGGAAGTCCTTGTGATGGGGCTTCCTTGGCATCTACTTTATCCTGACCCCCCACGATTGCACGGGCACAGGAACTATGTCCATCATTGGGCTCTATCACCGGGGTAAGGATGATGATGCTCTTTCTTGCAGTTTGTTGAATCCTCTCCGGAAGCTTCCCGATATTGCGGAGGTTCTCAAAAATAGTTTGCTCATTTGGGGGAGTCCTCTCACGGGAGCCCTCCTGGGAGTTGGGGGTTGACTAATGGGATTTTGGGGAGGGCTCATGGGAGTTGTTGGAGGGAACATGCTCTTGGGACTTGGGGGAGGGCTCACACCATATCTCAATACCTCCCCTTGGTGCCATGATCCATTGGCTACTGCAAGGTGGTCAGATGTGAGTTACAAATCCATCACCTCCCCTTAGTGCATACCTTGCTACTTAAGGTGGTCAGGTTTGATTACAAGAATATAGGCTAAAGGTGAAAAGGATTTTACTTCTCAATACATGTTGTTGTTGTCATTGTGCTCATGGCTTGATGATGACTCCACATAGTTGATCTATTGGTTCTTCAATATGTATTCTTCTTCTTTGTGTCCCAGCTTCTTGCAATGGTGACACTTTGGTTTGTTCTTTAGTCTACAATCACTTTGATAGCGACCCATCCTTCTGCAATGGTAACACGTTGTTGATGCTTTGCTGAACAATGCTTGTTCTTCATGATTACTGCTATGTGTTGATGTAGTAGCTGATGTTGATGCCTTCAACACTCTCTTTCTCAAAAAGAGATGATACGCATTCCTCAAACTTTGGATTTGGAATATTCTTCAACGTGGTTGTCAGTGCGTTGTACTCTTCAGGCATGCTTTAAAGGAGGATTGTTTCTCCTAATTTTGCATTTATGCCTTCTAATTGGGTCATAATGCTTTTGATCATCTTGACAAATTATGCCATAGATTCATTGAAGCTCATGTGCAAACCATAGAATTCAATATTAAGATGAATTTCTTAGTTCTTTGCTTTTGCACCAAACAATGTGTTCAACTCATCCCATGCATCTTTAGCATGATCCTTAGAGTCTATGTGATGAATTATGTTTGGACCCAAGTGGAAGCCAATGAGTCATAGTGCTGCTTTGTATTTTTCCTTTCAGGATTCATTTTGTATAGTGTGTATGTCTGCTTTTATAGCCTTCCAAAGCTTTTGATGCATTAGGAGATATTTCATTTGTGTAGACCAGGTGTGAAATCCTTCCCTAGTGAACCTCTCAACTGTTGGGGTACATATTGCCATGGCAAAGTTGAAAGGTCTTACCACTTGAAGAAACTTTCAAATCTGTGGTAGTGTCTAATTGCATATAACCAAATTGACTTGATAAGCATGTAGAGCTAAAAAAGATGATCACTTTTCCTTTTTGGAGCAAGTGCAAATTCTTTTTGGATTGCAAGTTATGGCTTGTCAAAGTTTTAATCAAGAAAAGGCCCTTGATGATATGGCAAAGGGATTCATATGTAGAATAAAAAGTGTGCCTAGCAAGAGCTATGTGCTTAGGTGGCACTGAGTTGACTAAACCCTTGACCTAACCCAGCTTGTAAAAACTTGATTGGTGAGTTAACCTAACCAGACATACTCAACCAAGGTTAAAGACACTAAACCATGGTTAGTTTTAATCTTGCCATGTGTCAATTGTGGGGAACCTTAGGAGACCTTTGAAATTCTAAGGCAAGGTGACTTGGTCTTGTGAAAATCTGCACGATGGCATTGCGAGAGGATGAAGTTGATGTTTTGATCTTGCTGCTCTCGCAAAACCCGCCTCTCTATTGATGAGACTCTTCTCCAACTCTTCTCCTTCATCTCTGTCAAAGTTGTTGCTGCTGTGGATGTTTGTCATGGTATGTGATCAGTTGCCACTGATGTGGGGGTTAAAGATCACTGTGCCTTTACCCCGATTATGTACAATACTCAAACACATATATAAATGAATGAAAAAGAAGATTAGGGTGGTTTTGCACCCACCAAAACTTGTGTGGCTCTCTATTTCTCTCTCTCCCTCTTCTGTTCTTGCTTCCGTTGAGAGCACTCTCAACTAGTATTAGAGCCCGGGTGATCTAATTTAGCATGCGTGAATGCTGGAAGCTCAGCAGCTTTGTGGGAGGAAGGAGAAGCTCTGTGGAAAGATTTGTGGGGGACTTTACTTACATTCGAGTGTGCAGAGACCTTGGAGGAACCTTTGGAAAAGTCACTTTGGCTTTGCGAAGTGGTTTTGAGAGCCTGTTAAGTGGTTTCAAAGAAAAAGTCGTTTTCTGAGCTTTTCCCTGTTCCGTTCGATGACAGAGACTCCGTATTGACTTGTAGAGGCAACTATTACTTGCTTTTGGTGTCCACTTCACTTCAGGAGCTTGGAAACACCTTCATTCTTGAATCTGGGATCATTTCATTGGATTTCTAACTCACTGTGTCAGTTCCTACGTTTTTCTACCCGGGTGTTGGAACTCAAGTTTGGAGCAACCATTTGCAGATCTGTCAGTTTCGGTGGACTCAGGAGGTCCTAAAACTTCTATGTTGCTCATCATTCGCACTCTGGTGGAGTTTACAAACAACTCTGTTTCCAAAAACGTTTTTCAGTCCGTGTGTTGGACCCAGTGATTGAGACCACGGTTTCTAAAACCGTCTATCCCATTGCATTTCGGACGCCTAAAAACCCCTACCTATCAGTTCTTATGCGATTCGGTGGAGGATTTTTAGAGTTATAGATCTCTGTGTATTGGATTTCGTCTCTCTATTATGCATTTTTCATTCTAAGGTTTTGAAACCTTAGATTTATGCCACATGACAGTGGATAAGTGTTGACTCCCATTTCTCACTCATCGGTTGGGATTTTGGAGTTCCGGCAGAAGAGAGATATTTGCAGATTTTCTTGCTGAGTGCGATTATGCAATGGTGCCCATGTTTTGAGGCATCTCAGGTTCTATTTTCAGTAGCGGTCATTACTGTGGGACTATGATTTCTTGAGCATACCTTATGCAGATCACTCTGGTTGTAGTTTGAGCAATGTGCGCTCATTCGTGGTGTGCATTGGGTTGCAGTGGATGATTTATAGGCCATTTGGATGCATTGTGGTCCTTATTGGATGCGTTGATAGGCCCAAATTGCCTTGTGGGATGCTATTTTTATGGATGCTTTGCACATGGATGCTATTTTATGCTGAGGGACAGCTTTGACACATTGCAGGTGATGCACTGATAGTGCTATGCTCTCTTGGATGAGATATTATTGATGCATATGCCAGTGGACGGTGTTTATGCTTGAGTCATTTGGCACTTATTGGCATTTTGGATTGCCATTGCAGTTGGCATTTTATTTTGGGCCAGATTTGCTCATATGGATGCATAGTATATGCACATGAGTCAGATGCTTTGAGACATGAGTTTTGGTGATATTTCACTCTATTGTGGCATACACATTTGGGTGCACTAGGTATTTGGTGTGATTCTCTCTTGTAGGCACTAGCATTTGGGAATTTTTGCTTCATTTGCACCATGGCATCCTCTTCCATGTCTGAAAAGGAGTTTTTTAGCATTAAAAAGTTTGATGGGACAAACTTTTCTTTGTGGAAAGAACAAATAATGGATGTGCTTATTCAAAAGAAGCAAATTAAACCCTTGGCAGGTATTGAAGCTAAGCCTGCAAATATGTCTAAGGATGACTGGAATGAGTTGGATGCATTAGCAAAGTCTACTATTAGACTTCATCTTGCAGAGTCAGTTTATTTCACAGTAGTAAATGAGCAGGCTACAGAAGATTTGTGGAAGAAACTATGTGCCACTTATGAGAAGGAAACTGCCTCTAATAAAGTTTACCTCATGAAGAGGTTGTTTGAGCTGCAGTTGAAGGAAGGGGTCTCCATTGCTTCTCACTTGAATGAATTGAATATTATTTTCAGCAAGCTTCAGGCTCAGAAGATGAATTTTGATGCGGAGACTAAGGCAATATTTCTCTTATGTTCATTGCCATCCTCATGGGATACCTTCCATACAGCTGTCAGTAACTCTGCACCTGGTGGAGTACTGAAATTTGATGATGTTGTGGGTAGCTTGTTGGCTGAGGAGATTAGACGGAAGTCTATAGATGGCAACAAGCAGGATGCAGCCTTAAATGTGCAAAGGCGTAGATCACAGTTCAGGGGGAAGTCCCAAGAAAGAGGGAAGTCTCATAGCAAATCCAGGGCATGGAACATTGAGTGTTCCATTGTGGCAAGAAGGGCCATATGAAAAAGGATTGCTACAAGCTGAAAAGAGAGCAAAAGGATAAGAAAAAGAATGCAAATTGGGGTGCAAATCAAAAGGAAGAGAGTCCAAGGGAGGACAAAGGAAAAGTGAAGATCGAGGAGATCAATGCAGTCACACATGATAGTGACAATGACGTTCTCTTCATGTCTAGTTTATCTGTAGAGTTGCTTACTACTTCAGATGATGCATATTCCCAGGATTGGATTTTGGATTCTGGTGCTTCATTCCATGTTACTCCCCATAGGGAATGGTTCTCCACTTATGACAGTGGAAAGACAGGTTGTGTGCATCTTGGAAATGACTATGCATGTGACATAGTGGGAGTAGGTGACATAAAGTTTTCTTTTGCAAATGGGTCTGCATTTGTTTTGAAACATGTGAGACATGTGCCTAAGTTGACCAAGAGTCTTATTTCAGTGGGTCAGCTAGATGATGCTGGTTTTCGCACCACTTTTGGCTTTTAGACTTGGAACATTCAGAAGGGCTCTATGCTTTTGGCCAGGGGTGTCAAGTGTGGGACTTTGTATCTGTTACATGTATCAGGGGTATTTGATCATGTTGTTGCAATAACCGAGCAGCCAAGCACTTCTTTGTGGCATTGCAGGTTGGGGCACAGGAGCCAGAATGGAATGAAACTCTTATGCCGTTTGGGTTATGTGTTGCATTTGAGTTTCTTTGATTTTGAATTTTGTGAGCACTGTCTCTATGGGAAGCAGACTAAATCAGCCCATAAAAGAAGGGGAAAGAAAGAGTTTGAAAAGCTTGATTTGGTGCATTTAGACGTATGTGGTCCCATACCTACACGGTCATTAGGCGGGGCTGAATACTATGTGACATTCATTGATGATGCAACTAGGAAAGTGTGGGCTTATGCTATAGCTTGGAAGAGTGATGTGTTCCAGGTATTTCAGAAATGGTTGGCCTTGGTTGAGAATCAGTCAAGTAGAATGCTTAAATGCCTACGGACTGACAATGGTGGAGAGTATCTCTCTCATGACTTTCAACATTTCTGTGATACACGTGGGATTAAGAGGGAGCTCACATCCCCTCGTACTCCAGAGGAAAATCTAGTTGCAGAAAAGATGAACCGTACCATTCAAGAAAGGTTGCAATGCATGCTTTCCAATGCAAGTCTTTCTGGTGGTTTTTGGGTTGAGGCAATGAAGACTGCAGTGCATGTGATCAATAGATCACCTAGTAAGAGTTTGGATGGTGGTATTCCTGAAGAGGCATGGAGTGGCAAGAAGCCCTCTTACTCTCATTTGCGTATATTTGGGTGTGAGGCATATGCACATGTGCCAAAAGAGCTTCAAAAGAAGTTAGATCCTAAGTCTAGGAAATGCATCTTTCTGGGTTATGGTGAAAGTGGAGAGATGGGCTATCGTCTTTGGGATCCAGAAGCAAAGAAGATCATACACAGCCATGATGTAGTCTTCAATGAGAAGAAGATGCATAAGGCACCCATGAGGGATGTGGAAATGAGGAAAATCACTTTCCAGGATGTGAATCCACCTACATATGTTGATAGACAGCAAGCTGTCCATGCACCAAATGTGGAAGAAATGGTACCACCAAATACTCCCACAGGTATACGATCAAGGGTAGATGATGGATCATCTATTGGTGGCAATGATGAGCCAAATGTGGCTGATATGCAGGTGGGACAGCAAGCTGAAATGCCCTTGAGAAGATCATCTAGAGTGTCTAGACCACCTGATAAGTTTGTTCCAGGGGTAGACTATGTGATGCTTACTGATTGCAGGGAGCCTTCTTGCTACAGAGAGGCTATGATGCGCGAGGATCAATGCAAGTGGGAGTATGCTATGAAATCAAAGATGAGTTCACTTATGAAGAATAAGACTTGGGACTTGGTTTCTTTGCCACATGGAAAGAAAGCATTGCCATGTAAATGGGTCTACAAAATGAAGGTCACAGGTGATGATATGCCTAGGTACAAGGCCCGTTTGGTCGCTAAAGGATTCAAGCAAGAGAAGGGTGTGGACTTTGATGAGATATTCTCTCTGGTTGTGAAGATGACTACACTTAGATCCATGCTTGGACTAGTGGCATCAGAGGATATGGAGCTTATGCAGATGGATGTCAAGACAGCTTTCTTGCATGGGGATTTGCATGAGGAAATTTACATGGTGCAGCCGGAAGGCTTTGAAGAAAAGGGCAAAGAGCACTTAGTTTGCAAGCTGAAGAAGAGTCTCTATGGTCTTAAGCAAGCGCCTAGAGAATGGTATCAGAAGTTTGATGCTTTCATTCAGTCCAGGGTTTTAGAAGGAGTGAAATTGATCACTGCCTCTACACTAAAAGGGCTAAGGATAATAGCCTCATAATCGTGGCACTATATGTGGATGATATACTATTGGCTAGCAAGAATACTTATGAGCTAGATGCATTAAAGGCCAAGTTGCATGAGGCCTTTGATATGAAGGATTTGGGATTTGCAGGTCATATTCTTGGTATGCGCATCACGTGTGATCGGAGTAGGAAACTCCTTTGGCTTTCACGAAAAGAGTATGTTGCAAAAGTATTGCAGCATTTCAATATGGAGGGGGGGAAGGCAGTGAGTACTCCATTGCCTCCATATGTGAAACTGAGTCATACAGATAGTCCCAAATCAGATGAGGAAAGGGCCATGATGGCCAAGGTTCCTTATGCATCAGCAGTTGGGAGTCTTATATATGCTATGATAGCTACTAGACCAGACATTGCATTTGCAGTGGGAGTTGTTAGTCGGTATATGGCTAATCCAGGAAAGAGGCATTGGGAGGCAGTTAAGTGCATCATGAGGTACATGAAGGGTACCAAGGAGATGTGCATCTGCTTTGGTAGAGGAGACATGCGTGTACTTGGGTACACAGATTCAGACTATGCAGGGCATGTGGATAGTAGGAGATCCACTTCTGGTTATGTGTTCACCTTTGCAGGTGGTGCTATGTCGTGGATGTCTCGTGCACAGAAGTGCATTGCTTTGCCTACCACAGAGGCTGAGTATGTTGTAGCCACAGAGGGTTGCAAGGAGGCTATATGGCTTGATCAGCTAGTGGGAGATTTGGGGATTCATACAGGTGTACCGACATTGCATAGTGATTCCATGAGTGCTATTTAGCTAGCACAGAATCCGGTCTTTCATGCAAAGACCAAACACATTGAGGTCAGGTACCATTTCATCAGGGAGGTACTTGAGGACAAGCGCATAGAGCTTGTCAAGGTTCGTACAAATGATAACTCTACAGATATGCTGATGAAGAGTCTACCTAGTCAACGGTTTGAGTATTGTCGGGTATTGATGGGCATTGGATAGTATGCTCACTGGTTGTTCTCCCTTAAAGGCACATTGTCCTTTAAGTGGGAGGTTGTGGGGGTTAAAGATCATTGTGCCTTTACCTCGGTTATGTACAATACTCAAACACATATATAAATGAATGAAAAAGAAGATTAGGGTGGTTCTGCACCCACCAAAACTTGTGTGGCTCTCTGTTTCTCTCTCTCCCTCTTCCGTTCTTGCTTCCATTGAGAGCACTCTCAGCTGATGGTTTTGTTGTGTCCAGTGCCGCTTGTTGTCCGATGCTTGGAGTGTTGGCTTGGCTGCTATTGGCAAGTTGCTATTTTCACGGTTGCTCGTTAGTTGGGCAGTCGGTTTGCAGGTTGCCTTTTGGAGCGAGGCATTGGTAGGTGCTATGCAAGGAGCCTGGAGATGTGGGCTGGAGCAATTGGCATTTTACATGCAGCCAGAGGTCATTGGTCATTAGCAGAATGTAGAGTTGCTTGTGCCATGCCGTGAAGCTGCTGCAGAGTGAATCTTGGAGGACAGAACCCATTTGAATAAGTGCTAGGAGCTTCTCATAATTGTATTTGGTGGTGAGGAGAGAGCTGTTGTGTCACTAGTGTTGTTGTTGTGGGCTACGCAAGTGCTTTAGTTCTACTTATGTTGTCTTGCTTGAATAGTCCATTGACTTTTCTTGGGCTATCCCTGAGGGTGCTCTTTAACTCTATAAGCAGAAGACTCTCACAAAGAGTCTCGTATTTCTCTCTCAAAACACTCAAATGGAAACAATCTCACACATAGTAGAGACTTTGCCAAATCTATCACGACAAGAAATGAACTGAACATAAAGCTATGGAAAAAAAAAATATCTCATCAACTCAATGAAATAGCAACACTACTAAACAACCCTAGGCTTTGCTAAACCTACTCTGATACCATGACAAGAGTTTGGGATCGTGCTAATCCTAGTCTAGCACTCAATGAGCATAAAGATCATGGAGGCTCAAACCATACACTCGAAACCATGAGGAAAGACACACCAAGTAGGAAATACTCAATCTATTGCAATGTGTACTTAAACAATACAAAGATTGGATTCTTATATAGAGAAGGCCTTTAGAATAGTCAACACTTGTGGGATCCTCTAATCCACATCTCTCCTAGTGGATGTCCTTGGTCCACATCTTCACATCATGTAGTCCACATCCATGGGCGGCTCCTTTAATTATTTCTACACCATACCTTGGCCTCTATTTCATGTGCTCATGGCACCATATCAACAGCCTTATTGGTCATGCATTCACATAATGTTTTGTAGTATTCCTGACCCATGCTACTTTGAGAATCAAATCACCAGCAAGATCCCATTCAACTAGAAATGTTCCATGGCCATCCACCACTATCAATGTTTTCCCTTCCTCTTGTCTTTAGATCGTTGATGAGATTCATGTTCTATCTAGAACCCACTTCAAGTCTCCTGGCACTCTTTTAGAGTCTCAAATGATACAAGCCACCATATATCTTTCTCTGATTGAATTTATAAATCTTGCTCTACTTCCTCGTTCCCTTGAACAAAGGCTAAGGCTTTATTCATAATGCTGATGCTCACTCTCTCTAACTTGTGTTCTTTCAGCAATTGAGCTTCATCCATCTTGATGTCAAATATGAGCTTGCCATTGCATTTTGTACAACAAAAGAGAGAAATAGTTAGGATAAACATGATATAGGAAATGAACTAGGTAAATCATCTCAAAGGTTTGCAAACCATATTTCTTTTATTCTTCCAAGTCATCGTGCCCCTTACGCAATGGTAGCCTCCCTCCAAGAATTTCTCTTGCACGTTGGTTTGTTTCTCTCCGTGCACATCTCACGGACCAAGGTATGGGTAGGGGAACCATAGACTTCTTATACTTTCCCAAGTCCAATGCTTTGGCTTTATCATGAAGATCCTTGTTCTACCTTTGAAGCTCCTGCATTGAGTTATGCATTGCAACAATGGTTCTATTTCCTAAATGTGCTAGTTGCTCTGCTTGGGCTCTGCACATCTCCCTTGCTTGCATAGCCATTGTCTAAGCATAGTTTAACCGATTGCAATAACCAAGCAACCCTACATGTCCATTTCCAACAAACTGAACTAGCTCATGCATTGTATGAAAAGGAGGGATCTTTTGGTTGGCAGGATCTAAAGGATACAATGAATCTCCTATCCAAAGGTCAAGATGAATTTTTCCTTACAAACAAAGACTGTGGATCTTTGAAGCTCCCCTCAATCCTAAACTACGTGTGCTTGCATATTCAGCCTCCAACTCTAAGTGAACCTGGTACTTGTTGGAGACATTCTTGAATGGTGCCATGAGTAAAGGAGTATAGAGAAGAAGAAGGTGTGGACAAGTAGGCTTGAAGGAGCAGCATGCAGGCAGGGGGAGGGTGAGGAAGTTGAAGAGGAGGTATGGAGGGGGTGTGGAGGAGGAGGGAAGGGGGGAGAACCAATAGGTGTGGAGGGTGAGGAGGAGTAGGTGTGGAGGTGGAGGGAGGGAGGAGGGAGGAGTAGGAGGGAGGGGGGGGAGGAGCAAGCATGGAGGAGCATGAAGGGGGAGGGGAGGAGGAGCAGCGTGGAAGAGAGAGGGAGGGAGGGAGGAAGGAGAGAGGAGGGAGGGAATTCAAAATTCAAATTTTGAATTTTGAAATTTTTGGTTCCCACCTAGGAGTAAGAGTTGTGTAAGAGGTGGGGTCACTTGTTGGCTTAACCCACCTAGGTGAGGGGGGGCTAGGAGTTTTTGGGCCCTACCATGGCCCTTTCATTAGGACTAATCCATTTCTTTATCCATTCCTTATGAGGCCCTTTTGAGACCCCATTTCTCCCTTGATGTGTGTTTGCATGGAGTATAAAGGTGTCCATCCATAAAAAGAAGTTCACAATATTCCACTAGGAATGTGGTACATAATATTCCACTAAGACCCCAAGGCAACAAAGATAACCCAACAACCCTACCCAAGACTAGTAGATAAGCTTCAACTAATATGCTATGCAAAGATTATGAAGTTGCTCGAAGTGAATCTAATTTTTTGAGTGCAGGTATCGGCGGAGTGGTGTTCAATTGTAATGGTCATTCCCAAAAAGAGATTGAGGGCAGTATAAGTCTATGTTGACAAGAGGGAACTAAACAATGTGATAATTCTTGATTGATATCTAGTTTCTTTCATTCATCAAATATTTGATTAAATGGTAGGAAATGAGTTGTATGGTTTCATGGATTGTTTAACAACCCATAATAATCAGATGCTAGTAGCACATGAGAATAAGCTGAAACCTCTCTCCTATCAATGTTCATGGTTTTCGATAGTCATATAAAGCCTTTCCATTTACGTAATGCACTAGGTACATTTTAGCGTCTCATGAATTATTTGTTTGAAAATCTACTTTTAGATGATCTAAAAATCTTCATGGATGACCTCATCTTGGAAACAAAACCTTCAAGTCACACGAAAAGACTAAGGAAGGTGTTGGTTAACTATCAGAACCACTCAATTGCAAAACCCCAAGACATGTTCAAATTCCCCTATGGAGAATTTCGTAGACTCATAGCATTTATAATTTGATTGATTTGAAAAAATGAATTTTGTCCAGATAACAATTTAGCTTTGAGCTTCTAAGCCTCCCAATCAGGACAGAAAAGCCATCACCATTCAGCTCTAGAAGTCAAAGGGAAAGCACATCGGCCAACACCATGTTGGTGATTAAAACAAAGTCCATAGATGCTAGTAGGATGTAGTGAAAGCTAGAGATGCAATGCTCCTCTAGAGTTTGAACTAGCTTTAACTCAATACAAGAGGGACAAGTTGAAAGCTAAAATTGTGGCATTAAATTGATTTTTGCATTAGCTTTCACCCAATTTTGGGTTTACATTATTTTTGTAGTATTTGGGAAAACACATCATTATTTCTTTAAGATGTAACTATCAATGAAATATTCTGTAATGATGGTGCATGTGACATTTGGAGAAACACCACCTGTGTGCATATGAGTGTTTAAATATAGTCCATCTCATTGTAAGAAAAAATACTTTTGCAGCTTGTGCAACTATTGGGAGATAGGATACGATCATTAGGTTGTCAAAATTCACCTAGTAGTTTGTGACTACATGCTAGGATAGGTGGAGAGAGAGAGAGAGAGAGAGAGAGAGAGAGAGAGAGAGAGAGAGAGAGAGAGAGAGAGAGAGAGAGAGAGAGAGAAAGAGAGAGAGAGAGAGAGAGACACACACACATACTCAAAAATTGTCATCCCTCAATTTGTAACCTATCGATAGAAATATCTTCTTGTGCTAAAAAATACACCTGATATGCATTCCCTTAATGTAATTGTTGAATCTTTAGTGCTATCCTTACTTATTGCAATGGTCAAAGTTATGTTGATGTCTTAACTATGAATCAATCTCTTTATTGCATGATTGTATAGCTTGTTTTCTCCCTGAAGGGTTTATTATAGGTAAATCCTCTCTATGACATGTGTTCAAAGACTAATTTTTAATTCCCTTTCTTGTGCATTTTTCATAAATAACACACACCCTTTTTCTATTCAATGTATGAATACCCCTTTCAAATGGTTGTATGTGGAAAATGTGCACACAAAAAAAAAGAAAAGCCCCCTTTATTGAGCCCATATGCTATGCTTGCATATTTTTATGAGTGACCCCCGCCAAGCTTTGCTCTATTATGTTTAATGCGATATTTTTGAATAATCAGACTATTAAGAGTTAGATTCGTCATAATGCATCAAATCCCATTATCAAATTCTTAGAAGGAAATATACTAGTAGAACAATAATTTTGTTTAAGGTTTAGGAGTGTCTCATACCCTTTCTCCTTGACTCAAGATGTAGAATCATTCAACGTTGAAGAGTGTTGAGATTGGACGAGTAGTGAGATTGCCATATCTCAACCGCTTGGATGATTCTCACCTATTTGAAGAGGCTTTATTCTCTCTAGTCTATGTAAATGAGAGTTAGTCAACTAGCTTTTCCAATTATTTAGTGCGTTTGTCAGGAGCATGTATATCTCCTAATGAATATAAAACCATTGACTTTTATTTCCTTCATCCTTGGAATAATTGCACCTTTTATACCTGATAGTCACCAACACTTGAGAATTCTATTAAACATTATCTCATCTCAAACCCAAAATACTTTAAGGCTCCACATGAAGTAGTTATGGGTAAAATAAGAGGGCATGAGTGATGAAGAATTAGATCCCCAAACCCAACAAATGATTTGACCTAACAAATGTAAAGGTGACCCTCAGTTACTTCGAGATTTGAGCCTAGAGAGGCTAAGAGGTACGTCTCTTTTTTGAGAGATTTGGCTCATATGATATGCTTAAGAAGAGTTGTTGGATACCCTTTTTAAACCACATATTGACCTTTTGATTAATTTAGGAGACCAGGAGAGAAGTAAAGGGGAAAAGAAAGAGGTAGGATATACATCTTTGAATCTGACCTCATCTCACCAAGTGTCCCCCTTTTGTACTTCCTCCAGTGTTTCATGCAGTAGCTAGGTCAAAACCTTTATTGATTGGATTGAAAGGACTCCTTAAAATCCAAATGCATGTGCAAATCCTCCAAGCATGGATGTTCTTTGAGTCCCCATAATCCTTCCTCATGTTATTCCCACATTGCTTAAAGATCTCATGTATCCATTTCCTAAGTTATGTACAACAATAGTAAAACTTTGTAATTTGATATTTTCTTCTATCATGTCTTTGATGTAGGCTTGACTAAAGAATTACAAATATAGACAATTATTAACATTAATGGTGTTCTTTTAAAGAGGCCGATTATATTTGATCAACAAAGCACTATTAAAATTGTGGAGAACATGACATGATGGGAGAGACTTGATCTATGATACTTCAACCAAGTTACATGAAATCTGAAGCAAAAAGAAGTTTTCCATTGTTTAAAGTATGGAATCAAGTAAATTGTTACATAGAGAAGGAAGTGACGTGGCCTAATAAGAAAAATTCCATGGCCTTATTGAAACACTATCAAATATTTTCAATGGCAAATGCTATAACAAACTTCAATGAAATCAACACATTGTTGATAGATGATTTACCATATAAAGCAATGATAAGTCATTCTTGAAATCCCCTCTTAATCGCATATTTCCTTTGATGCTTTAGGTCAATTGACCATGTGATTATTTAAACACTATTCTTGGCCATATCTCATGATGATGAAGGTAGAAAGCTAATTTAAGTAAACCATATTAGATATGATCCTTTGACTTAGTTTTCTCCATTATGCAAGCAATATGAATATCTGAAGGAAAACTTACATTCAAGTGCATAAGAGATATTTGAAGATAGAATTAGTGGTACACAAGTATGAAGACACAATGTCAATTGGGTATACTACATCATATAGATAACTTAAGTATACTACATCATATATACAACTTAAGTAACTTCCCATGTGGTAAAGGATTCATTCTTGCCATGGAACTTTGGTTCTAATTGCTTAAATGAGGATGGAATAAGAAAGCATAAATACTTATATTTTTTTGAGAATTTTACATGCCTTTTCAAACATATGGACACATGAAAAAACAACAAAATTACAAATGATATTAGTACAAAATCAAAATAATTAGTTGATGATGTCCTATGTATTTTGTTTTTCAGAGCTGGGTTTTGAAAGTTTGAATCTATTTAATTGAGAAATTATCCAAAGCCCATAAATTCTATAATTTTTCTCCTAAATATTATAAAGCACAAAAGTGTGTGCACATAAACTATTAGATGAGGTTGAACCTAGGAGTCCAAAAAGACAAAGGCATAGCTCATCATACACATATAAACTACTGGAATAGAAGCATATGCATAGGAACATCTGTGAGGCATACGCTTACAAACTATTAGCATAGATTGCAATTTCAAAAATTATTTTTTTGGTAAAAACAAGTAATCTTGTATTATAAACGTCTGCATGTGTGCTCTATCTTGTTACATTGAAAAACCACCTTTGCAAATGTCACTAATAACAAAAAATATGTTGCCATTCATATTTCCATGGTTTCTACAAACCTAGCTAAGGGAACTTTGGAATATCTCTAACACATCTTGTGCTAATCTCTTTAGGAACCTTTTACTAAAGAGGACTATTATTTTCAAATGCCTACGTCACACAATATGTCAAGATATTATATGGTTTGAGAATGTTTGCACTTCAATAAAACAACTAGATCGTTTTCACTACATTGACTGTAATGCTTATCTATTTATATTATAAAACATCATCATGCAACTTATATACTATTTAGTTTGAGAGATTATACTCTATTATCTTTTACAAACTATTTGAGACAATGTGATGCTTTTAGAGTGATTTTATATTGTTTTCACTCACCATGTTAAAAGAATGACTTTCTTGTTGTGATGCTCATGAAACACAAAGCGACCTATTCCCACTATGGTAGCTATTGCAATTATAATGACCAACATGCTCTGGGTCCTTCTTGGAATTATGACATTTGTACTACAACACCAAGATGCAAATCCAAAGATGAGACACCTAATTTACGTATTTAATTGAAAAGCATAATTTTTTTTACAAATGTCACAAATTGACAAACTTTACCAAAGTGAAAGCACCAGCTATAGATAGCATCGAGATCATATGTGCCTTCACCGATTATAGTAGGTAGTTTTTTTCATCTTGATTGTGATGGTGGGGAAGAGGTAGTTATGGTGATGTTCATCCATAGCTAGGGGAGAGGAGAGTGGATCCAAAGTCAGAGGAACAAGATGTGAAGACAAAAGTAGAATCAAGAGATTGAGTGGTGCTTATGTGATAGAGATCCCAAGATTTGGTCGAAAAGTCATGGGCATGTATGGACATGAATTATGAGATGAGCAAGAGGGTAGTCAAATCTTGGTTGGTTGTTACCATCGATCAACCATCTTTTTCTTAAGTTAGTATATCCTCCCTTGTCTCTTTCTTGAAATTTCAACCCCTCCATCTCCATTTTTGTATCTTTTTGATGATGAGCAAGAGGCCATTCCTACTCTTTGCTTGGTAATCATAGGAAAACCTTGAATAATCAAGTCTAACAATCAAATCGAATGGAAAGAGGGAAGGCATAATACTCGATACTTGTGAAAATACCTTGGATAATCAAGTCTTACTACTAAATCAATATCCCCATAGGAAATTTGTTCCTAGTGAGAGGCAAAAATAGAATCATAATTGATGGCTACCCTAAAGCTTCACTCTTAAAATGAGCGGAGATGTCCAAAACCTACTATATCTCAACCATAAATAATGACTCATAATTGATAATGAGTGAATGTTAAATTACACGGTGTAGCAGAACAAAAACTAAACAAACAATAGAGAGTACACAACAAACTGGAGAGGAACAAAATTTTCCTTCAATATTGATGTAATACAAATGATGGCTCCATCCACCCATGGTCTCCCATAGTGGAGCTTAGATGGTGATCTAGATAGATACCAGGTGAAGAGCTACTAGCTAGAAGATCTCTACTGGAAGATCTGATCTGATGCAATGGACTAGGGAGGTCACCTCTTTATAGCTATGAGGAAGATAGTTGGATCAATGTAGTCGATGGAACCGACTAGTCAACCTAGTCAGTGGAGCCAACTAGTCAACCTAGTCAGTGAAACTGACTAGTCATCCATGGAATATTCACAAAATATTCCCTATACTGTCACCTTGGGGCCTCCCACTCCCGAACCCCCACCAAGGGGGCCGTCGGCCCCCCTGGGACCCCTTAGTCCCTAGCAAAAGAATAAGGGGCTCCCACACAATCACCTTTCTACCATCAATAGTCTCATTGATAGACCTCATCGGACATGCAAGTTAGGATCCATCCAGTGTCCCAGGCTCACACATGGCTTCTCCTCATATGGGGGCCTTACAACTTGAGCACCTTGGACCACTGGTGGTTACCAAGAGGGTGGGGCATTGAGCATATCTAACACCCCCCCTCAATGTCCATGAACTACCTTCTCGGCCCAACGCTGAGTCTCTGAAGATGACTTTGAAGTTGATCCTTCCCGAGTGCCTTAGTGAAGATATCTGCTCCATTTTGCTCTGTTGGATAGTAGACTAATTCTGGTATCCCATCCTTGATCAAATCATGCACATAGTGATACTAAATCTCTATATGTTTTGTGCGTGCATGAAACACTAGATTTTTAGCAATGGCCATGCAGCTTTGATTGTCGCACCTCAGCACAGTTGCCTCATCCTCTTGCACTCCCATGTGCCATAAGATCCTCCTCAGCCACACTACTTCACAAGCAGCAAAACATGCTGCCTTGTACTCAGCCTTAATAGAAGAAAATGCCTCTGTTGGTTGTTTCTTATTGATCCAATTGAAGATACTTGAACCTAAAGAGAAACAATATCCAGAAACTGATTTCTTGGAATCAACATCTCCAGCCCAATATGAGTCGCAATGACCAGCCAAGGAAGTGATCGTACCATAAGTGATGCCATAACCAAGAGTGCCCTTCACATACCTGAGCACCTGCATCCCTGCATTCCAATGATTCTCTCGAGGCTTATTGGAGAACCTGCTCAAAACGCCAATAGCAAAACTGATGTCCAGTCTGGTGTTGCACAAATAGATGAGACTATTGACCAACTTCATGTACCTCCCGATGTCTGCTGGTGGTGAGGCATCCTCCACAGACAGCTGCTGAGAGATGAAGATCTTGCCTGGCTCTTGCCAGACTTCAATCCCCAAACAATAGTGCATCCTGTCATCTCAAACTCTATGCTCAACACCTTTCTAGTCTGCTGGATCATGTCTTCATAGTCACTTGTAATAAGGAGATCATCCACATATAGAACAATAATAGCAGATTTTCCACCTTTCCTATGCACATATAAGTTAGCATCTGAGGCACATCTTTTGAAGTTTAATTTATGAAAGAATTTGTCTATCTATTGGTGCCATGCTCTTGGGGCCTGTTTCAGCCTGTACAGAGCCTTCTTCAGCTTACATACCTTGTTCTTAGAATGGGGGGCCTCAAACCCAGGTGGCTGAGCCATGTACACCTCCACCTTGAGGTCACCATTCAAGAATGCTGATTTAACATCTATTTGATAAATTGGCCAATTTTTATGAGCAACTACCGATAGTACTGTGCGAATAGTGGTCATTCTGGCAGTCGGAGCAAAAGATTCTTGAAAATCAAACCCTTCAACCTACAAAAATCCTTGTGCAACCAATCTGGCTTTGTACTTTTCCAAAGTCCCATCGGCCTTGTACTTTACCTTCCAAACCCACTTGGTGCTAATAACCTTTCTGTTAGGTGGTCGATCTACTAGCTCTTAAGTTTCATTCTTCATGATGCTGTCATATTCTACTTTCATAGCGTTTTTCCAATCTCGATCTCATTTACTTCTGCAATAATCTCAGCCATCAAGGCCATATTGACTATGTGGGCAGAAGCCCTCCTTTGCTCCTCGATTCTCTGAGACCACCTTGGTCCATCTGCATGTTTCTCAATAGACATAGGCATTTGGTTATCATGGTCATAGAGCTGCCTTATCCATCATGGAAATGGCTTTTCCAGTGGTGTAACAATAGGTTGGTGACTTATACCTTCATCATCTGATATTTCCTCCTTTATATCTCCTGGGACAGTAGGTCCATAGTGAATTACCTCTTCACTTGATGATAAAGTGGAAGAGCTCTTCTCTGCCTCCACTGCATGTGGCTGCTCTCCTTGAACACATCGCGGCTCGCTATGATCTTCTTTGCCTCTCGGTCATACAACTTATGGGCTTTTCTCTCATCACAATAGTCTAAGAAGATACATTTGGTGCTTTTTGGTTGTAGCTTGTTTCTCTCTTTGTTTCGTACATGCACATAGCATTCACACCCAAACGTTCTGAAATGGGAGACAAATGGCTTCTTACCGCCACTGTAAGCCTCATGTGGTGTTTTACCTTTGAGTGCCTTTGTATAGCTATGATTAAGGATGTAAACTGCAGTATTGACAGCCTCAGCCCAAAAGTAGTTTGGCAGTCTAGCACCTTTCAACATACACCTCCCCATCTCCACGGTGGTCCGCATTCGGCATTCAACAACCAAATTTTACTGAGGCATATGTGGTGTCGTCGTTTGTCGCTTGATCCCTTTGCTCTTGCAAAAATCTCCAAACTCTGTAGAAACAAACTCACCACCACTATCCAATCTGATTTTCTTCACTTTTCTTCCTGATTCATTTTCAACAAGCTATAGCCATTCTTTCAATTTACCAAAAGCTTGAGCCTTTTTGTGAAGAAAGTACACCCACATCTTCTTACTATAGTCGTCTCGACAATCAATAAAAAATAGGAAGATCCTCCCCCCAAGGCGTGTGTAGGCATCTTACCGCACAAGTTAACATGCACTAACTCTAGAGGATCGTTTGCTCTATTCTTGCTTTCTTGTGGGAATGCCTTTCTCTATTGCTTGCCCATCATGCAAGCTTCACATGGTTCTTTGATTTCTGTTACTGTAGGTAAGTGAGCAACCATACCTTGCTTCTGCATCTCCTTCAGCACTGCCAATCCGATGTGGTCAAATATTTCGTGCCAGAGTTTGCTTGTGCCCACTCCAGTGGTGGCTGTAAGAGCACTTAGCTCATACAGGTTGTACCTCCTTACTCCTGTGCCAACAAGATTGATAGCACTATCCAGAATTTTTGCTCCTATCTTGTTGAACCTCACCTCATGGTCAAGGTCAGTTATGGAAGCAACTGATAGCAGATTTCTCTTGATTTGTGGAACATACAACACATTAGATAGTTTCTTAACATCACCATTTACAGAAACAAATGAAACCATACCTATACCCTCAATAGGGCATTTTGTGTTATTTCCAACCATCACGGTGATGGGTTCCTATAGAGGCTGCATGGAACAATATAGACCCTTCTTGCAGGTCATGTGACAGGAGGCACCACTATCCAACACCCATGAATCAGTGGTTGACACTTCTTGAACTGAGGAACACTCTTCCTTAATGGCCAGAAATAGATCCAACTTCCGCTATGTTAGCTGTCTCTTTCCCCTTATTTGTCTTCTTCAGGGTACCATTCTTTTCATCTGCTTTCTTGACCTAGCAATCTGCAATCACATGGCCCTTCTTCGTGTAGTAGAAGCATTCTTCCTGAAACTTCTTGTTGCTGCCCTTCTTCTTTTTGTCACGACTCGTAGAGGACTCACCTTTGGTGGAGGAACCACCTTTGCCTTTTGCAGTGGCAGAGAATGCAACATCCCCATTGTTGCCTCCATCTCAAGCTTTAAGCCTCAATTCCTCCTCCATAAGTAAAGCACAAAACTCCTAAAATGATAATGGTTGGGGTCTCACCTGAGTGTTAAGTGCTGTTACCAGTCCATCAAACCTTGGTGGACATATCCAGAGACACCGTCGAGGTAGCTCTTTGCTAGTCTTTTGTATCCCAGCACCAGCCATCTGGTCACACAGATTTTTTATTTGGGTTATGAATGCCTCCGCTGTCTCTCCTTCATTAAACTTCTCAACTGTGTTGTGAGCTGATTCTCTAGGTTCTGGATCCTTGTTTGATTCCGCGTCTAATACTAACTCTTCAATATGTTCTAGGCCATAGTTGCCTTAGATGTATGCCGCAAAACACTATCAGTAGTACTTGTAACCAGGGCACACAGAGCATCTGTGTTCCTGCATTTCCAAGCTCATAGAAGGTCGACATTAGGAGGTATCATACTCCCCAGATTTGCTGGGTCAGGGGTTCCTTGTGGTTCTAGGTCAGTCCCCAGTACTATCTCCAGAAGCTCATATGAATCTAGAATAGGAGTAATTTTAAACTTCCACAGAGTGTAGTTCGTACCATCTAAGCTTGCCTTCAGTGAAGCCTAGTGGGCAAATCCTCAACGCCTAGATTGTTGGTGCAGCAGTAGCTACTAGCAGCTGGCTGAACTCGAGCTACTTCTTGTTGAGCCGCTTCCTATTGTGTGTGCTATTGAATCCCTCACCTCTCTTCTATTCTTCGATCCTTAGAGCTGCTTGGGCTCTGATACCATGTTAAATTACACGGCGCAACAGACCATAAATTGAACAAAGAATAGAGAGTACACAACAAACTGGAGAGGAACAAGATTTTCTTTCAATACTAATGTAGTACAGATGATGGCCATCTAAGCTCCACTGTGATCTCCATGCACTATCAGTAATACTTGTAACCAAGGCACACAGAGCATCTGCGTTCCTACGTTTCCAAGCTCATAGAAGGTAGGCATTAGGAGGTATCATACTCCCCGGATTTGCTGGGTCGGGGGTTCCTTGTGGTTCTGTGCCAGTCCCCAGTACTGTCTCCAGAAGCTCATATGAATCCAGAATAGCAGTAATTTTAAACTTCCACAGAATGTAGTTCATACCATCTAGCTTGCCTTCAGTGAAGGCTGGTGGGCGAATCCTCAATGCCTGGATTGTTGGTGCAGCAGCAGCTGCTAGCAGCTGGCTGAACTCGAGCCGCTTCCTGTTGAGCCACTTCCTATTGCCATCACTCCGTATGCTATTGAAGCCCTCGCCTCTCTTCTATTCTTCGATCCTTAGAGCCGCCTGGGCTCTGATACCATGTTAAATTACACGGCGCAATAGAACAAAAACTGAACAAAGAATAGAGAGTACACAGCAAACTGGAGAGGAACAAAAATTTCCTTCAATACTAATGTAGTATAGATGATGGACAGGGCAAATCTGTGCACTCCCACAGTGGAGCTTAGATGGCGATCTAGACAGATACTAGGTGAAGAGCTACTAGCTGGAAGATCTCTGCTAGAAGATCTGATCTGATCTGAACTAATCTGATGCAATGGACTGGGGAGGTCGCCTCTTTATAGCTATGAGGGAGGTAGTTAGATCAACCTAGTCGGTGGAGCCAACTAGTCAACCTAGTCGGTGGAATCGACTAGTCATCCATGGAAAATTCAGGGAATATTCCTTATACTATCACCTCAGGGGCTCTCGCCCTCGAACCCCCACCAGGGGGGCCGCTGGCCCCCTTGGGACCCCCCAACTGGGGGCTTGTTGGCCCCCAGGCCCCAGCAAGAATAAGGGGCTCCCACACAATCACCTTTCTACCATCAACGGTCTCATTGATAGACCTCATCTGACATGCAAGTCAGGATCCATCCAGTGTCCTGGCGGGCTCACACATGGCTTCTCCTCATATGAGGGCCTTACAACTTGAGCACCTTGGACCACTAGTGGTTACCAGGAGGGTGGGGCATTTAGCATATCTAACACTCAATCCGAGCTAGGGTCATGTATCAAATATTTAAAACAAAATGGAAGAAATGACGTTTAATACCTTAGATGAAAGGAACCAGTTGTAATAGAGGCAAATGTCAAAACCATCATTGTTAGATTGTCCTAAGATTTAAGAACATCCAGGTAGGAGCTCATGATCTTGAGTTTCGACGACAAATGATGCAACTGTGCAAAGACTTCATGGATGTGTTTGCATGGAGTAAAAAGGCCTTAAGTGTGCCCATCCATTAGAAGGATTTCCAGGATTCCACTAAGACTCAAGGCAAAGCTAACTTAACAACACTACTAAAGACTAGCAAATGATCTTTAGCCACAAGACTAGCAAATGATCTTCAGCCCCCAATATGCTATGCTAGATATGAAGTTGCTTGAATCTAGTCTAATTTTTTTATTTTGCAAGTGTCAGATTGGTGCTCAATCATAGTTTCCATTCCCAAAATATCACATTCTATATTTCTTCATGTTTATTATATGGTGATAGACTAGTGCATGTTGTCAATCCTAGCATCATTGTCCAAAGACATATCACTTTTTGTTTTTTTGTAGTCATAAGCTATGACATAGAGACTCACAATATGCTCGAGAAGAGAGGCTATGTTTGATAATTTTATTCAAATTTTAAGCTAAGACATTATATATTGAAAAAAAAAAAGGCCTTCTCCATTGGAACAAAATCCATGAAGCTGATGATGAATACTTTAAAGACTCCAAACTGACTCATAAAATGGATAGTCATGTTACAGGACTTTAGTCATGGACCTAGAGGTTTATCTTCCCCACCATTAGTACTTGACAATGATAGTATCTATGAGCTAGGGAGATCCCAAGGGGACATGATCAAAGTCAAAATGTGTAAGTCAACGATACAACCATAGCATATCAGTATCATAGGAGGCACAGGCTATATTGAAGAGGCCCCAAGGGAGTTTATCAACATTTGCCTAACAACACAAATGAAATCCTTCTGACCTTGTGGGAACTCCATTATTCATCTTGTGGAGAATAGTTTTCTTCTGGTAACTCCATTAGTCATCTTCTGCAGAATAGTTTTCTTGAAACATTATAGCCTAGAATATCCTACTAGTTGGGTATTGGTTGCCCACCTCAATAAAATGTTGTCATTAGCATGTCAAGACATGTGATGTGTCTCAAAGAGTTGAAAGGATGCGTAATCAAATTGACCACTTACCCCCATGTTGACCCTTCTCCCTTTTGACACTACTACCATTAGGCTCCATTTCGATGCTTTTCATTGACACTTTTACTTAGTTCTTTAATGAAAATGGTGTCCATTGAAACTGAGGAATGCAAGCTACCTTCATGTTCCAAAACTCAGAATGTGTATTATAAGTGCTAGCTTCCAACAAATTTATTTGTTGATCTTTTATTTCATGCTCCATTTCTAGATCTTTAGAGTTTCTAGGTGCAACTTGAATCACAACTTTCACTCGATCAAGTTGAAAAACTAAGATATATATAGTCAGGAACATTCATAATATGTTCATACCACCTTTAGCAAAATCCAACGATAAGACAACAATATAAGAAAAATTCTTACTTGTACGCAGTATATGGATAGAAAAAATTGATCATCCCAATTTTTTGTTGAGTCAATGGCAAAAAACACACTTGGATCCATCTTTACTATATCTTGTCGAACACCTCTATAAATGATTTTGCCAGCCAATTCACATCAAAGATAAATACTTTGAATTTTCTAAAATTCACTTGCAAAATGTCTTGTATGTTTCAACATAATCCATTGCGCCTGTAATGAGATTTATTTGGCCATGAATTCTCATGGAAAATGTGCTACACTTTACATCAATTTTCTCTACTCTTGATAGTGCCTACCATACACCCATCTTTCATTGAACAAATAGTACTATAGAGGTAATTGAATTTTCTTGAGCATATACCATAAGTACTAAAAGTAATATGATTATATATCTATGGATCACAACCTCATGTAAATTCCTCTTCCTATCTATCACAATCCCCCCTCTTTGATTGGCACCTTTGAGAGAGTCTTCTAGCTAGTTGATGATGCATTTAGAAGGCATTACTAGCTCTACGGAATTTTGCTTTTCCAAAATTGTAAAGACAACCCTTGGGTCATCACTACCATCCCAAAGATGAGGCATGTTTGGATTGATTTTTATAAGAAACTCTATAATGTAAAACATTGGCTCTTACACCAATCATCCTTCTACCATGCCATCCTCTAGTCTTCATAAACCCTTCTAATAAAAACATCCACCAGCTATGCAAAGTTCTTACATATTCCAATTCATCTACCAAGTGCAAGAATGGATGCATTAGACATCCATAATGCTTGTAAGAAATGCCTTTTCAATCAAACATACATCTTTGATGGCTAGAATTCTCATTCTTGAATGGATAATTTCTTTATCTCTTGTCCACATGCATTTATCTATCGGATCAACATTGGAGCTAGGTTTTTCAATGAGAAGGAAACTTTAACATGCACAATAGACTCTTTGACCTTACAAATACAATGAGCTTAGAGATGGAATTCTATAATAATGATAATCTATCTGTAAAGTTGAAATGAGAGTTCAAAAACATTTTGAATTCAAGTGGAAATAATGTTACCTTTACATTTTGTACAAATCATGCAACTTGAGATCACTTAGTTTCCATTCAAATTAAAGGCACCCTTCAACTTATGTGTATACTTTGTTGGGGTTTTCTATCACATAATGCTTTTCACATAGCCCTCTTTTACATTTATTAGTAGCAGCCATGGTGCCTTTGGTAAAATAATCTTGCTATTGATGTGTTTTGGCCAGAAGTCCCTTTTGGCTCCCATCACTTTCAAGTCCTCTCGTGCTTTCATACTATCACTATTTCTAATCATATGCTTCCATATACTTTTGGAAACATTTTTAAATATATGCATTAGATCCAATAGATATGTGACTTTATGATGCCTCCAATAATAAACAGGGTAAAATATGAAAAGATTTTGCATGCTCAGTGGAGGCTTTGGGACTTTTATATCATGCCAAAGTTGCTCCCAATCTCTAGATCCAATGACTGGAGGAAGACAAGCTATTCTATAATACAAAAAGATAGGTCTACTACATATGGATGGTTCATAAGAAGAAATTCTTTGTGCTTCTCAATCACCATCTTTGAAAGAGCTTTGGAATCTTGACTACACAAACTATCTCCATATTAACTTAGGCATTCATGGTATCCGAAGAGTTGGAGACTTGTTACAGTAATAAGACACAAGAAAAGAAGTGAAAGAAGAGCACAATAAATCACAAATTGATTTTGGTGAATTGAGAGAATAGAACTTTTGTACCTAAGTAATGTGCAAGCCGGGATAATCATGCATTGCCCACATCAAAATTTCTTTTACATGAAAATGATGTTGGCCCAAAGTAATGTCATAAACCGGTAATGCCATTCCATAGTATTTGCAAGTCTTCTATCAATGGGACTAGATTCACATCCATGTTCTTCACCTTATGCCTACTTGCTAAGCTTAACGCCAACATCAAATGCCCCTTCTTTACGTTCAACCACAGAGGAATATTGTAGCTTGTGACTACCACTAGCCATGTGGACCATGATGTAGATTGTTTTCCAAATGGAGTAACACCATGCATAGCCAATCCAAGATGCAAATGCAAAGGCTCAAGCCAAACTTACTTTCTACATTTCTTTGATCCCTTCCATCCACAAGTATCTTTAATGTTTTTTCGTGAAGTGGTTGCAAAAATGTCAATCCATAAGTCTAGCCAATGATCCATAATGAAATGGGTGTGTTATTTGTGTTAAGATGGACATGTGTTGTAGTACTTTTCCCAACATCTTATATCCTTTTGTGTATTGTCTATATTGAGATGCACCACATTGTAGTCAAGTTGAGAGTGCTCATATGTTCCTCTATAAAGGATGCACATGCATAATTTGACTTATAATCCATTCCTAATGATGCAAGTATTCAAAAGTAGTGTTTAAAGATGCTTGATACATCAATCCATTCAATATACTTTGAAAGTATTGTTTGAATCAACCTATAGACCTCAATCCATTAAATAAATGTGAAACATCAAAATTGGAAGGACATGTAATAAAACCATTCATTAGAGTAACTCAAAGGTCTTACCAAAAGAGGAATGAAATGCTAGTATCTGACCATCCATAAGTTTCTTGCAAGCTTAAGATTAGAAGGATGCTTGCAAGAAAATTTTTTCTTTCCCATTCATATGACATGTTGTTTGCTTCATGTTGTAAGATTTCCTCCTCATAACTCATGTTATGGTTGAGGGTTCAATCCTCCCTAATCACTTTGACATCTTCATCTATGCACAAGTAGATTTTCAACCTAGTTATCCTACTATCCAAGATCATCTAGAAAGAAAAAGTTTTCTTGAAACTACACATAGCTCCATATACCTCATAGAAGAGTAGGAGCACCCCTAGCAATTTGGTCATCTTTATCATGTACCATTGCAAGAAAGTACAAGTATATCATTGGCAAACAACTGAGAACAAAATTTCTTACCTAATGGCAACCTCAATACTCAAGTTAACCTTTGTCCAACCTCTTTCTAAGTATACTGATAAGTGAAACAATGCAAAAATAGCAAGGGAGCTAGAGTTAATTGAAAGGCAATGCCTCCAACACCATCTTCTTCACTCTTCTGCCCATGCATATCCGCTACGCCCATGACCGCTTGAATGACTCGGAACCTGCAAGACCTCGCCTTCAATAGCCTCTTCAACCTTGAATTTGCGCCATTTGCAAGAAGCACCCTGCGGCTCTTCCTTCCAATGGCCGACCGATGGACTACTAGCACATATTGCCTTCACATCCATGATGCCTCTGAGAGAGATACAACCCACTGGTGGTGAACTATAACCACAGGTCAGCAAGGCTTAGTCATCCAGTCGACATGTGGTAGGTAAGGATTAAGTTAACCCTAGGTCAAGTTAACCATGGGTTAGTGAAGCTTGGTCAAGATTTTGGCATGTGGCACCCGACTGCCGCATCATCTTATCTTGCTAGCTCAATAGTTAACTTATCACATCATCAGATTGAGTAGTTAGTGCCACAACATTAGTTGACTCATTATTGCCTAGTTAGCAGTGCCACATCATCACTACCAAGTGGCACTGACTCCCTGCCGGGCACAATTTCCCCTTCACTAGCACATTGTGCTGCATGTGCACCCACCTGCCACCTAAGCACATGGCTTCACAAGAACACCTCTTGCTAGGAACAGTCATAGCATGTGAACACAATTGCCACACCAAAGTGGCACATCATCATTTTGCACCATTTTTTGCCCCTCAACCTAGATCAAGCCATACCTCTTGATCTAGGAAGAATTTGAGGGTGCTCCAAAAAGAAAAAACACTCAATTTTTTGTGCTCTACGTGCTCATCACACCACACACACGTTTTGGCACAAGTATTACACACTTTTGAGCCTCAGTGATAGAACCACTTCCTACACACACATCAGCCTCTACATCGACGCATTTGACCCAACACCTAAAATGAACAAAGAAAAGGAATTATTTGCTGCTTTTTCATCGCTTGACGGTTGGTCTAGTTCTAGTTCAGAGTAGATTAGATCATCCATAGTGAAAAGAACTCCAAAGCAGCCAATCGAAGCCATGCCAAAAAATTCCTAAATAAGTCCTACTCAGTCCCTATGCTCACATGCGGTTTCACATCCCCACATTACCTAAAACTTGACATTCCATAGTTCAGTGAGAAGACTTCAGAGTGTTCAGAGGTATTGATTAACTGAACACTTGGAAGATTGTACATGATTTGATTTCACACACACACGCCATCATTGTAAAGCCTCTTGGCCATTTTTTGGCATTGTGCACATCATATCAAGCATTGCAAAGCCTCTTGGCTATTCCAGGCATCATTTGCCACAAGCCTTATGATAGATTGGATTATATATTGTAGTTCTATAATCACCAACACTTTAGATTGTAGTTGATTCAGGCAGTGATTTTTCAGACACTTTGAGTACATTTATTGCACCATGTCTAGGACTAGCAACCTCAATATGGAGGCATCTACTAAGCTAGACAACTCCAATTATGACACATGGAAATATCGAATGGAGACCATTCTTGTACTTCAGGACAAATGGGAGTATATCGAATGGATATACACCTAGACCATTGGACCAATCCAGCCATTAGTAGCTCTACTCCACCTATTGACGTCGTAGTACCATCAGCAGGATCTACTGTGTGATCTCCAGCATCACCAATAGTGACAACAACTATAGCAGATCCTGCCATTTCCCGAGCACAGGTAGAATGGGACAAGAAAGACAAGTATGCATATCATCTGATCAAGCAAAATGTGCGAGATGCCATGCTAGGACAGCTCAACACAGTCAAGACATCAAAAGAAGCATGGGATATGTTTGTAGCTCTCTATGAGTCCAAGAACACTTCCAGGATTCTCACACTGGGAAACCAAATCAACTAGAGTTTCTGCAACAACAACAGTGAAATCGGTAATGCTTATGTACTTAGGATCAAGGATTACAACAATCAACTCGTAGTAGTAGGAGAGAACATGAATCCAGCAGAAATGGTTCAAGTCATCCTGAATGGACTAGGAGACGAATATGAGAATAAGGTACAAAAACTCTCTCAATCAAATCTTTCAAGAGAAGAATGAATTCTCACAAGAAATCTCTCAAGAAGAATGCCTCACTCTTTCTCTTTCAACAATCAACAAAGTAATCAATGGAATAAATACCTCTCTTTCTCTCACGGAAGAAAGAACTCTCAATGAACAGAAATCAATGATGGAAAATTTCTCTCACATGAATAGAAATTCTATCACTCAACGGAAGTAAATGACCACTCGATCGCTCTTAATCTCTCGATCAATCTCTCTATCACACACTCACCTGGATCATAATGCCTCAACGGAAGGCAAGGGAGCTCAATACCATGACAAAATATGAAGAGGGGAGAGGAGAAGAGTGGAGATGAGAAGAGAGGGCATAGCTAGAGAGCACACCACAAATGACTAACTGTACACTAGATTTAGTTAAAATTATAGAGTATATACAAACCCTTTCAGGGTTAGGGATCGGGCATCTAACCCTTTCCTTTAAAACACTCTATTGGATTAGTGCTATGCACATATGATCACATGATCTTGAGCATGTTTTCTCAATACTCTTATAGTCCAAAAAGAACCTCCATGTCATGGGGGAATACATAATCTTCTCCATCAATGATGAGGGGGGACAAGGACCCTAAGTCTACCTCTAGGTCAGTAGTCACATGCTCAAGACTCTCTTCTATGTACATGTTAGAGTCTTGTCTAGGGACAAGGATATCAGTAGTTGTACTAGAGGGGGTGTTGGATGATGAGGTTTCTTCCTCTAAATTTTCTTCTTGGAGAAGGAAAGATGAATGCCATCTCTCATGAGAGGAATTTATTGCCTATATTTCCCATGATCCCCACTTCTAGGATGTCATTCACTTCTACCATCCTAAACCCTTCCTCTATAAGATTATCACAAAAGCGGGCCAAGCGCTTCACAAACTTGGGTTCGTCTAGGAATAGATACTTGATGTAATCTATCAGAACCCATCTCTTTGAAGAGTCGTCAAGTGTATATGCAAAATCAGTGAAATTCTCTTGCATGTAGTGGATGAGATTTGTGAAGTCATCCTTGGCTCGCATATATGTCGCTAGGACATCTCAAGTCCTATCAAACATAAAAAATAGGTCTTCCTCGCGACCTGTAAATGCAGTCCGCGAGATGAAATCATGGAACGCAGCTCTAGCTGAATCCTCGCTGAATCCATGGCAAATAGCAGATGGAGTTCTCACACATCCCTTACAGTCCATTGCGATGTGACATTCACATTCTTGGCATCTCCCTCATCATCATCAATAGACAAACTTACCCCTATATTGTCTTCATCATTAGAGTCTAGGGGAAGCCACCGACCATTTGTTTTCTTTTAGTGCCTCTACTAAAAAGCTAAATACAACAACAAATGGACGAGAGGGAGAGAGAGAGAGAGAGAGAGAGAGAGAGAGAGAGAGAGAGAGAGAGAGCAAAGAAAGAGGGGGAAGAGGGAAAATGCAAGGGAGGGTAGCCTTAAATTTTAAAAATGGAGGGAATGGCAAGCTAGATCAGAATAGTGGGGGCAGAGGCCCTAGAAAGAGGGGGGGAATAAAAAATTGCCACAAAGGGCCCACAAGCTCATTGAAAGCAGATTTGGGCTCATGTGGGGGAGGCGCACCTGGGAGGAGGGTCAACATGGGTTAAGGGGGGGGGGATGGTTTAGGTGGTCCCTAGTGTAAGGGAAACAACCAATAGGGGCTCTCTGCAAGCCTATCCACCCTCCACCTCAACATACCATTGCCCCGTGCACCTTCTAGCACTCTCATTGGTATACCTCAAATCCCTCTCTAATCCCTTGAAACTAGATTTGCGGCAGGCAGTCTTTCCATCGTGAAGCAAGTAACTACTAGTTCTCGAAATTGGAATCCTACAATTTTATCAATTGTTTAAGGAAAAAAGTGAATGAGTAAAATAGTGGACATGAGACGCGACACAAGGTCCGTTAGGACTCGATCCTCCTTGCAAATGTCAGGGGTGGTGATTTATTATTCATTTTGTGATGTGCATATTTGGGAAGCTGAAGTCCAACAAATACATGAATAAGGCGATACAATAACTGATCCTCGTTGCAGTTTTTACAATATTGTCACATGGACTACAACAATATGAATAAAGGTGTAGTCATCCTTTAATCTTGCATTTCCTTGCTCCCTCGCATCGATAGCATGCATTAAACGAAGAGCAATGCTGTAAGAATTCAAATTGAAAACAAGAGATTTTGAATGGATCAGCAATTGAAAGTATTTATATTATAATATATAATATATAATTATTATAACCACACATAGTGTGGGCGGGGAGGCAGCGCGTTTTCTTCCTCAAAGAGTTATAATTCGAGGGAATGGGCCCCATCCCTAGGTGCCGAGAATATAAATGCCAAGAATAAGTATCGCAAGAATGGATAAGAAACTGGCATATTACCTGAATGTCAATAGTCGTAATTGTAGTCGAACGCCGAGAGACAATATACGAAAAAGTTGCCAATGTGACCCTAAGAGGATCTGTGTGTGTCCTTGAGCGGGATAATTCCAACATTCTCAGATTGTTCAGTAGACTCTGGACAGCACAAAAAGACAACTATCATTAGAGGAAGTTTGAAGTAGAACACACAACATTTTCACTCTCCACTTAGTGCCTCTCCAACTTCGGGAAAATGGGAGTTTGATCACTGTAGTAAGTCGAGCTTTTAGGCTTGTGAGAGTAGAGCATAAGGTCATCACGGCTTCACATGCCAATGAGTCCAAACTTGCAAATCAAGTAGACCATCTCTTCAAAATCCAATAGATTTGAAACGTTTATATAGTCTATTTATTGTGAAAAGCACCTATATGCTTTTAGTGCTTTAGTCAAAAGCTTAGCTTTTACATCAAACGAAATCAAGGGCATAAGATGAAGGGCTTAGATTCATGACACATGGCTCAAGGGGGTGTGAGAAATCCCAAACATCTCCCTAGGCTGCCTGCCGTAATTAGGAAACACTAACTAGAGGCCCTTTTGAGATCCCATTTCTCCCGTAATGCACAAAGTCTTTGCACAGCTGCATTAGTTGTTGTCCTTGGAAATCAAGATCAAGAGGAGGTCCTACCCAGATGTTCTTCATATCTTGGGACGACGATCTAAGGTTGATGGTTGTGACATTTGCCTCTATTATGATCGGTTCCTTATCATTCGGGATATTAAAGACCATTTCTTCCATTTTGTTTTGGAAGATTCGATGCACATCCCTAACTCAAATTTAGTCATTGTCTGGAATCTGAGTCATCATTCATGGTCGAGGTATAGTACAATTTGGACATCTCCGCGTGGAACTTTAGGAAGGTATCAATTTTGATTCTATTTTTGCCTCTCCCTAGGATCAAATTTCTTGTGGGGATATAGATTGGGTAATCAAACTTGATTATCCAAGGTCTCCCAAGGAGTACCGAGTATTGTGGATGCTCTTTTCCCATTTGATTTGGAGGTCAGACTTGATTATTCCAGGTCTACCTACAAAGCGACGAGGAGGAATAGGCTCTTAGGGGGATTCAAAACTGTCCGCAGACAGATGAAACCCCCAAATGCATCGTCCGCCACGTCCTCAAGTCAGAAGCCACGTTCGTCCTGAGTTCCATTCATCACAAGAGGCAGGCATTCTTTGCTATGACACACCAAGCCCCAGATTCCTTGGTGTTGCTTGCTCTCTCGGACACTCTCTTGTATCTAGGCGACTCGAGTTTCGATTCACGCCCGGAATGGGTGTGAAGATCCTGGACAACACACAAGTTCACAAAGGATATACTAATACTAAACTATAACGTCGGTTGATTGTAGGGCTCCTCTCATAACGCGTGCCCCTGCGCGCCCATGACTTCGCCACCAAATCTCGGGATCTCTATCACATAGGCCACACCTCAATCTCTCGATTTTCACTCATCTCCACAGCTTTTTCCTCTCGCTTTGGCTCCATCCATCTCCTCTTTCCTAGCTATGGCCGAACACCACCATCACCACCTCTTCCATCGCAATCAGGACGACCAGCAGCCGCCCACAGTCGTTGAATCCACCGATACTTATACCCAGACCTTCGTTGATGAATCTGGCGTAGAGAAGGCTCGGGCGCAGGTCAAGCATTCCAAGCATGAGGAGCACATGGGTGAGCTCGGTGCTGCTGCAGCGGGTGCTTTTGCTTTGGTAAAGCCGTGCTTTCTGTCGAATTTGTGACATTTCTCAAAACTTGCTCTTATGTTTTCATTTGTGGGTGTCTCATCTTTGGATTTGCGTCTTGGAGTTGCAGTACGAAAGGCATGAGGCCAAGAAGGACCCGGAGCACGCTCGTCGCCACAAGATAGAGGAAGAGGTGGGGGCGGCTACCGCAGTGGGAGCAGGTGGCTTTGCGTTTCATGAGCATCACAACAAAAAAGATGCGAAAGAACTCGAGGACGAAGCTGAAGGAAAGCGGAAACATCATTTCTTTTAAGACAGAGAGTGAGAACAGCAGTCTGATTTCAATAACGCTTTAACCTGAATAAAGGCCTTGAATCCGGTGGATAGCTGATGGGCTGCGAACAATTCTTGCTATGTTCATTCCTGGGTTGGTTTGGCGTTTGGCGGTGTTTGCGTCTTTCTGATTGCCATCATCTAGGATAGTTTTACCGCTTGTTGTTGCAATGTGCATATAATTGTAATCTACGGGTGTTTTGTTAGTAGATTCTCTTATTTATTTTTCAATACCAGCGGTGGATTCTCTTATTCTTTTTTTTTTTGGGCGACGTTAAACATAGGAGTAGCATGATCCGTCTACGACGAGTTAGAGACCCGCTTTGTTGGGTCTGAAAGCGGAATCTTAGTTTCAAGTAATAAAATTTCAAGAAATAAAATTCAAGTTTCAAGACCCCCTCCACCGTAGGCAGTACTTGGCTTGGCTCTATGATCACTTTACTATAACATGTCAGCTAGATGAGTGGCCATGGATGTCACATAAAAACTCATCCCCTTCCCACAAAGAGAGAGAGAGAGAGAGAGAGAGAGAGGATGGAGTGGGTGGGTGGAGGGGAACCTTGTTGGGTGCAAGGCATGCAAGGAGGAAGAGCGTGGGAGGAAGGGGCAAGACGAGGGTGCCGCCTTCCCTTGCACTAAAAGGAGCTCTCATGAAAGACACCACCTTTAAAACCCACTCCACTCTCCAACTCTGAAGCTCTTTTGTTGCATGCCCTAGCTCTAAGGTCACTCTATAACTTACTCCTTGGGAGACAATAGCGCACCACAATGTGGCTCGGTTCATCTCACTCCTCGAGAGGCTCTTTGCCCAGCTCACACTCCAAGAAGCTTTCCATGTGGCACATCCCTTGGGTTTCACATGGCAACTCTTAAGAAATAGAAGAATAGATAGAGGAATGGAAGAATAGAGGAAAAATAGGCTAAGAAATGAAGATTATTCTGGTCAAGCTTTTTGATTCACCCTTCATCTTCGGCATTGCCATATGCATAGCCAACATAGCTCCATTACCATAGTTAGCACCTTGCCCTCCTCACCATAGCCAACCCCCTCCTCTTTCCCCCCCTTCCTTGCTTTCATGTTACATGGAGAATAAACCATAGAAAATCAAGGGTCTCTTCATTTAGCTCACTGATTTCCTTCACCTCTTTGCCACAATGATGTCGATTCCTAGTATCTTCAAGTGTGCGCCGAGCTCTAACTTCAAGCGAAATTCCTTGCTCATTGCCTCTTCAAGGTCGCTCTTCTCTCCCATGATTGTGCTAGAGGGGCATTGCATGTGCCCCTTGTGCCGCATCATTCAGGAGCTCCAAAAGCCCCTCGGAAGGGGGTTGACCCTGCAAGAAAATGTAGCAAGAATGGCGTTATCAAATGATTCACGTCTACGCATGATTTGAAATTTGTGAATGTTCTTTTGGGTAAGATGATTGCAGACATGAACTGGTTCCTTGACATATTATCGAGCAGAGGCGATTGGAGGATTCCACTGATTGCTTCATTAGATCCAATAATGGGGTAGCTGTGTTCAGTGAACCTTGCATCCTTCTACACCGAATGGAAGTATAGAAAGGAGAGGCCGCAAAGCCCAAGGGTGTGGGATTCAAAATTCAAGCCCTCTTAGTGCCATGTTGAGTACTTGACAACGGAAATGGTTCTTCCTTTGCTCACCATGTGGTACCTCCCTCTCCACTCCCGCTCCTTACACATGGCAACTCTTAAGATATAGAATAGAAGGTTGTGTTCTAGGTTGAATTTAATTTCAAGGAATTATAGCTCAACCTTTGATGAAGATGGATGTAGCTTCAGAAGTCGTAGAATTCCTCCTTCAACATTTGATTTTACAACATGGTCAGATCCTCTCGGATCAGGGATCAAATTTCAAATCTGAAGCTTTGCAAATTGTGCCAGATCGTTTGAACATCCTCCAGCAATTCCACCAGTCCTCACCACCTAGATTCCAATGGCCTACCTGAAAGATTGAATCAGAAAATTGAACTCATGTTAGCCATGTATATAGATCCCAATCACACAAATTGGGATGTGTCCCTCCCATACGTGGTATTTGCTTACAACACCGCGATACACAAATCCACTCGAGCCAGCCCATTTGATTCCTTGTATGGATGTCCATCTATTTTCCCCCTAGAAGTGGGTCTAATTGACAAGAAGAAAAACAAGGTCAAAGAATCCCGACAATGGGAAGATTTCCTGCATGACACACTCTACTCCACCAAGGCCTTAGTGTTGTTGGGGGAGCTTATCTGGAGAAGAAAACTCCTCTCCATATATGGTGACCTCTTGGATTTGGTCACTCTCTAGTGCTAAGGTTACCCAAAACCCATATAGAACCTTTCTTTCATGGACTTGAGGTCTACTATGCAGCCCACCAATTCTCTATTCTGTAGAGATTGAACTACAATCTACACCTACTACTTATCCTCAGGGCAAATGGAAATCCGAACAGCTTGGGGAGTTGAGAGAGCTACCATGATATCCTCTGTATACAGACCAAAAGGTCACCGCTAGGATTAAATCCCCACAAGAGAAGAATTTTGCTCCAGTTAGCCATAAGTAAGGTAATGGCAGGGGATAGGGAGGTGGAAAGGGGTGAAAAAAGGGGGTGATACAACTTACAACCACCCAAATATGTGACTAGCTACCAAGCATGAAACAAACAAAAGAAGAAGAGCCTATGGGACTGAAAGTAAACAAGAAATCTTTGAGTGAAGCTCTATCTGCATAAATAGAGGTGGGAGGCCCCTAGATGCTTGAACAATCCCAAAGGGGAGAAAGAGGAAAAAAGGCAATTGGGGCCTCAGAAGGCGCATGACGAAGGTCCCTAGACTGTGTTTGAGACAAGCCCATGGGGGAAAGAATAGGAGAGAGGAAATTAAAGGTAGGCCAAAAAAGTTAAAGAGAGGGGGAAGAGAGGAGGCATCAAGGAGGGCAAGATGGAAAATGGCGACAAAGAAAAGATGATGGGGGGAGATAAAAAATCACCTCTGTAGATGTTAGTGATAACACAAAAATATGTTGTCACTCATATTTGCATGGTTTATGCAAACCTAATGGTTGGGACTTTAGAATATCCCTACACATCTTTTGCTAATAGATTTAGGGACCTTTTTCTAAAGAAGACTATCTTTGCCTATGTGACACAATATATATACATATAGTTATATGTTTTAAGAATGATTGAAAGCAAGTAGTCCATTTTCACTACTGTATTTAATGTAATGCTTATCTATTTATATTACAAACCATAATCGTTCAACTTCTGAATGATGTTAATTTTGAGAATCTATCTGTATTTTTTTCAAAGTGTCTATTTTGAGTCAACATGATATGGTTTGAGAGATATCATGAGATGAATATATACATAAATAGACATTTCAATAATTGCCTTGTATGGACATGGTCATTAGTCCTCATAGGCATGGTCAAGGTATATTATGATGTGCTTTTGTTAAACTTCCAATAGTAATTACGCATTGCTTTTCCTAAACTTCCAATAGCTTGACTCCCAGTATCATCATCTTGATATTAAAAAAGAAAATAAATATGAAACTCCTTTTTGTAGACAAGATAGCTTTGCTCTGTCTTATCTATATATTCAGTCACCTATTGGGAAAACTGTGAGAATAAAAGAGGTAAGGTTAGTTTAATATTAGTGCAAAAGTGCAAGTTAGCTAGCTATATTTGAAATAATTTGATCCTTTGTTGACACCCTTCAGGTGACTGGGGACACAATTTTCAACCTCTTGAAAACATAAAGAGATGCATATGACATGCCTATTATATGATGCCAAGGATACTTTATGTAGAGGTAGGTAGCTGCTCTACCATGCTAGGTAGCAGTGCTAGCACTAATAGCTTAGATTTCTAGCATGCTAATGGAGAGAACTAGCCGCCGCAAAGTAAGCATCAAGAAAGAAAAACGAATTTGGAATCTTATTAGGCCTTGTTATTTTAAATGCAAAATGATCCTCTCAATTCTAGGGAGGTATGTAGCTAAAAAAATCCCAAAACACAAACCAAATGTGAAATGTTTAAATATGGAAAGGAGTCTGTTGATCCGGTCTGCTAATTAGTACCTCCATGTGGGAGTTCCTAGTTAGTGTTCTAGAATGGACTTGTATGTGATGGTAGTATGTGGACTGTTAATTAGTACCGGCATGTGGTATTTCCTAGTTAGTACCTGCATGTGGTAGTATCTGGTCTGCTAATTGGTACATGCATGTGGTAGTTTCTAGTTCGTGTTTGAAAATGTTTGGTACATTGGTTCTTCTTATTTAGGGCAAGTTGATTTCTTTCACCGATTCAAATCAAAGAATACACAATGCAAAATTCAATTGTGGTCATTAGAATCACTGAAGTTCTTTTTGGTGTGCAAGTTAAAGGACTAGCACACATGTGGTTTTTGAGTACCATGTGCAAACATCCTTTCTGAAATATGCCTTGAACTTGATGCACTCTCAAATCTTTGCCCTCCAAGTAAGAAGTAGAAGGGGTTTTATTTTCTTATAGAGTTAAAGAAATACACATAAATAAGGGGTGTGAGGGGTACTTAAACCCATTTTGTTGAACGCACGTGATAAAGGGGTTTTTACATAGTGGCCCCCCTGGGCGAAATTTCCAACAGGAGGGGAGTGACCCAGTCATGGTCCTGAAGAAGTTGGTGATCTGGGCTTATGGCCTGTCTCAGTTTGCACCAGTAGTTCACACCTCTTACAATTGTACACTTTATAGCATGCTAGATAGTGATTCTTGATTGATATTGACTCTATCCGAGATGGAGCGTCATCTAGACATGAGATAGCTATAGTTGCTATTAATTCTTGCACATACATCCAACAAAACTCTGAACCATGCAATATGGGGTTACGCTTGCATCAAATAGATGTCAAGTCTGCATTCCTCAATTGAGATCTGCAACAAGGATTTGTGGAGGAAGGACCAAGGGCTTAGTACAGCAAGGTTGATAGTCACTTTAGAGAACAAGGGTTCAAGAGAAGTGAATTTGATCATGGTGTGTATGTGAACAGGAATGCAGATGCTCTCACAATCATAGCACTCTATGTGGATGACCTCATCATTGCAGGCATCAACAACAAGCTGATCAAGGAGGTCAAGGTCAATCTCGCAGACACTTTGAAATGCATGATTTGTGATTCTTGCATTACATAGTGGGTGTTGAGATAGATGGAACTTGGAGAAGAAGTATGACTCAGATTGCATGGTGGCTCGCTTCAAGGACAGACTTGTGACACGAGGTTTCTCAGATTCAGGGCCTTGACTACACCAACATCTATGCACTTGATGTGCAAATTCAGTCACTGCGTGTGATTATAGCCATGTGTGTAGGTCACAGTCTACACCTTCACTAGATGGATGTAAAAATCGCATTCCTCAATGGTGTACTTACAAAGTCTCAAAGAGTATACATGAAGCAACCTAAAGTCTATGAGCAAACCAGAAATGAAGACAAGGTATGCCTACTGCTGCTGAAGAGACTATATGGATTAAAATAGTCCCCAAGGGTGTGGTATCATCAGCTTCATTCCTTCCTCACAGAACTTGGATTCAAACGCATGCTCTCTGACACTAGCAGTCCGTGAGTGCTGGAGGAAAGTCTGACGTGAGCGGCTATGGTGTTGTCTTGAGATAGCTTGGGAGTCGTAGAATCCGATGGCCAAGAAATACATGCTCATATTGTGCTCAAGGGATTCAAAGGAGATGACTTGTTGACAATGCTTTGGCTGACATTTATGTCAATTGTAGCTCAATGAAAGAGGCACAAGACCACTTTGACAAGCTGCCAATTCATGGGATGCCCTAATTGCAGTATATGTTGAGCATGGACCAACATGAAACAAGTTGGCAAGCACTGGCTTTTTTTGAGAAGATGCAGTTATAGCCAAATACTGTCAGATTTGGTTATGTTTGGAAAGCATTTGGCGGCATAGGAGCTATGGACAAAGATACTTGAATTCTTTGATCAGTTGCAATGGGAAGGAGTCCAAAGATGGATATGCTGAACATGGACCAGTTCAAGACACCTTTAACAAGCTGCCAGTTCAAGATGTGTCATGGACTCCCCAAGTGTAGGATATGTTGAGTATGAATCAGGTTAGTAAGAATTGGTTTTTTTGAGAAGATGCAATTGGCTTATAGCCCAGAGAACATTCATGATCTTGGATCTTTTCTTGGCATATGTACTAAAAACTGTAGATTCATGCAAGGCTCTTGTATGCCCAAATGCAATGTGATTTCTATTGGATATCAATGCATGAACTGCATCCTAATACTTGCGAAAGCAAGAATAGCTATTGTACATTCTATGAGGTTATGGAATCACTATCCTTATGATGCACCTTTTCAGATTAAGGTGGATCAAAAAGTATAAAGCACTTCTTTCTGCAGATGAAGAATTTATAGTAGTTGTACATGCTTTGAAGCCATGAAAGAACTACCGGTATAGAGTCATAGTCTATTATTGATGCATTCATTCTCCCATGACTCTTTTCGTAGACCACAAATTCAAAGTTTAGATTGGGTCCTCTTTCAAGGCATACTTGATTTTACTTTCCTGGTAGAGATGTCCAAATATTGGGCCACTAATAACGTGCCTTGGAGTAAACAATAGCTGAGAAAATATGTTATAAGGGATTAGCGATTTTGGGACAGAACAAGTGAAACCAAACACATGGGAGATTGATAGGTATACTGTGGTCATACATGACCCTTATCATGGGCGACTTACATGCTGATTCCTTGGATAGACATCAAGGTATTCCAGATGAGTTCCAGATAGTGTTGTTGATGTTGAAAGATTTTTGCTTGGCCAAGACTATCTATCTTCAATTTCATTAATCATCCTCAACTTGGCACTTGCTTTATGTTCAAGTGACCACTTTTTAGCACATAGATAACATAAGAAAAACGCTATAATAAATCAAAAGGATAACACTATATTGTATCAAGATAATAAGAAAGTACACCCAAGAAGGGGTTAAAATCTCAGAATTGCTTGCAAATTCAGTTTTTCTAGCCTAGCAATACATTGCCTGGTTTTTTGCCAAAAGAATTGGCTGACAACAGTAAACAGATCCCCTATTGGGGATGAGTGCCTGAAGACTATAGCATTCCCTTGTTCCCCAAAATATACCTAGGCATCTTTGGAATATGGCATGCCAACCTTTTCCATGTCTCCGACAGAAAAACAATATCTACATCATGCATAATAGCATTTAAACTAGCCCCTTTCTGACAAGTGAAGCCTCTACAACTCGAAGCCATAATCTTCACTGGTATGTGGGTCCCACAGGTTGTGCACCGCTATGCACTCTTCTTCCGGTCTGCATACATGTGTCTTCTCATTTCTTGTTGCTTTGGGGTGCGGTCTTCTGTCACATAAAATCGTGCGCCTGTAGGTAGACTAGACTATTGCATAAAATTATCTCTCTTTTCCTCATATCCATCATTGTGCAAACTATGGCACGATGTTGTCCCATTCCTTCTTTCTTCTTTCCCACGCGATATACACCATACAAAGTCGCATCTGACATGGCAAAGTGCTCTTTAAAAAAATCAGTGACCAGGGACATGTTCTCATCCTCTTTTTTAGGCATACCACGAACCACAATGTGTTGGGATCTTTTTTTCATGCTCGTGGTGCTCTCGTGCATCCAAACCATGCTCATCACAATCCCTAGCATCCTTTGGTAATCCTTGTTCACCACATCCTCCCAGTTGTGTTCATTCTCAGCATTTTGTACATATTCTGGAGCCTTTGCCATCTGCTTTGTAAGCTCCTTCGCAGTGTTTTCAAGCATATCAATGGTGTCTTGTTGGGTTGGTATTCAAGATGCTGGCATTGGAGGGCCAAACACTATGTATCTTGATGTTGGTAAGTGATGGTGGCTTGCAAGGTGGAAAGAAAACCCCAAAAACCCCTGGAGGGTGTGTATGGAGTTGCGTATCCATAAAGAGCAAGGGGATATTGTTGGCTCTTTCCCACGGCTTTCGTAGGAAGAGCAGGGTATTCTCTATGCAGGGTTCCGAGGCTTTTTGTCACCTACAAATATATCGAGGTTGTCGTTTGTAGTATACGTGTAGCTTAGGACCTCGAGTCGTATTTTGGTGAGAGACATAGGCTTAAGTGTGGTAAGCAAACATAGTGCATGCATGTGTGAAAGGAACGTGCATCATCATGGTTGAGGTAATGAAGGCTTTCGCCTTCATTGGGGGTTGCAGGGTTTAGGAGGAGTTTAAGGGTTAGAAGGAGGTTCCATGGTTTAGAAGGAGGTTCAAGGGTTTGAAGGAGATTCCAAGGTTTAAGGACAGGTTTCAGAGTTTAGAAGGAGGTTCCAAGGTTTAGAAGGAGGTTCAAGGGTTTGAAGGAGATTCCAAGGTTTAGAAAGAGTTCCAGGGTTAGAAGGAGAATCCAAGGTTCAGGGTAGAGTCCATGGTGGAGAACTCATTTTTCTCGTAGATCATGGAGGTTAAGGGTTGAGGAACTAAGGGTTTCGGGGGAGCATAGGAGTGGGAGAGGAAGAAGGTGTAAGAGCATGGGGGGAAAGAAGAGAGAGAGGAGGTGGAGAGAGGAGGAGGGGGGAGGAGGAGGGAGGGAGGAGGAGAAGGGAGAAGGAGGAGAGAAGAGGAGGAGGGAGGAGGAGGAGGAGGGGGGAGGAGGAGGGAGGAGGAGGAGGAGGAGGGAGGAGGAGGAGGAGGAGGAGGGAGAGGGAGAGGATGGGTTGCAAGGTTGGGGAGGAGAGGGAAGGAGGAGTCGCAAGGTTAGGACATGCATTTGGACGTGGAGTGCAAGGAAGCATGGACACTTGAGACAATTGCTTGGAATACCAAATTAGAACTCAGCACAATGTCCCAAAGAGTGTGGGCTTCATTCCATTATGGGGTATTTATACAAGTTGGAGAGCTTCTCTCTCTGCATGTAGGAATTGTAAGACATTCTCTCTCTACATGTAGAACTTGCATATAGAAGTTGCATGTAGGAGTTGCATGTAGAACTCGCATGTAGGAATCGCATGTAGGACTCGCATGTAGGAGTTGCATGTAGAACTCGCATGTAGGAGTTGCATGTAGAACTCGCATGTAGAAGTTGCATATAGAAGTTGCATGTTGCATGTAGGAGTTGCATGTAGAACTTGCATGTAGAACATGCATGTAAGAATCGCATGTAGGACTTGTATGTAGGACTTGCATGTAGAACTTGCAAGTAGAACTCACATGTAGGAGTTGCATGTAGAACTCGCATGTAGGAGTTGCATGTAGAACATGCAAGTTGGATTTCTAAGAGGGATTATTTCTAGCCTTGTGCAAGTACAAGCAGAGCTTTGCCGCTACTCTACACACACATTCTGTTCTACCTAAGTCCATGTTGGCATAGAGGCAACATACTCCCGGATTCATTTTATTACTCGTCCTTGGGTTATGGCTTATTGAGAGCACGTAGCTGGATTGCCATGCCTTTGGTCCAGTGGCCGTGGAACTTGTGTCGTGCCAGTCGATCTTGCTGTAAAGCCTTGGCACCATACAATTTTTGCTCAGTTTCCAGGTAGCCTTTATCCACCATTTGTTCGAACAGAGATATGTGGTGTGCTTCTAAGAAGATCACTCTTTGATAGAGTCGGCTTGTAATTTGAGCATCGACCTGTTCATTGGGATTGAAACTAAGTGGAGGCAAATGGGTATCGAGGTAACATGGGACCTCCAGAATGAATTCCAATGTATTGCAAAAGATAGCACTTAGGCGAAGGAAGCGATCAATGTTGCTGCACATTATTTGCTCATGCTGCTGAAGTGCTCGGATCATTGTGCCTTGGATATTCCATTCTAAACCAGAGTATGGTTCGATCATTGGCCAATGAATGGTGTGATCTTCATCCAAGGTGTGTATGTTGTCTTCCCATTTTTTACATCGTGGAACTGCATAGAACTTGGGATGGGTTCTGAGACATAGAGGTGCACGTAGGTACTCTTTCAAGAAGATTACATCAAAGAGCTTGGGACAGCAGCACCAATCAAGTTGAGGATCCAACCTGCTTATCCAACCTTAACTAATATGATGCTGACAAAGCTTGGTAGGAAAGTTGTCCAGGGTCCATCCACCTTGAGTTTTCATATCAGGATATTTGCTCCAAAATTCCTTGATGGGGTTACTGGGAAGTGGTATCTCATCAAAATCATACCCATCATTGGAACTTGGCATGGGAGTACGAATTGGATTATCCGGATCCTGATATTGAAAATTAAATACTGTGTCATTTTCTACTAGTGTCGAAGGTAATGATGGGGCAGGGAGAGAATCTGGGACATGGGAGAGAAATATGGAAGAGTGTTAGTTGTGGAAGGGGGGGCAGAGGGGAGGGGGGGAAGAATTGGGCAAATGGTTTGAGCAGCTTGGTAATCCTCAAGGGTAGGATTAGCAAGGGAAGGGAAGAAGCTAGGTGTGAGGGGCTCGTAAGTTTGTGACTGTTGGGTTAGTTGAAAATGGTGAGAGGCATGAGCAAAGAGACGATGGAGGGAATAGATGTTAGGATGGAGCTCCGGGAAGATTAAGAGGGTGGTAGCAGCAAGGGTAAGTGAGGTTATGAGGTTGGTAGAGAGAGTGGTTAGATATGGGAAGTTGGATGTGAGATAGGCTTTGTCATCTTGTGACACTTCTTTTTGCTGGTGCGATGGGATCATCAGCTGCATGGGTGGGATGTCAGTTATGTCATGCCTTGTAAATAATATGATGGCCTTTGTAGTAATGGCAACAAACCAGCAATAACCCTGAGGGGAGGACTACCCATGAGGCATACATATGCAATGAAAGCGTCCGTCCTGAGTGCTATAAACCCAGCATGTGTAGACATGCAGAAGATATTTTTCTCAATCAGCAGATATGATCCTGATTTGGAGTTGCTTCCATTGGATAAGCACGCATGCATTGAGGTGATCTTCCAATTGTAAAGCAGCCACAAGCTCTTAGTACACCACCGTTGTGCATTGTAGTGGGGCTTCATTGGTGTTGTCTTCCATTGCCTCATTGTTGTGCACTAGCAATTGGAGTTCAAGCTTGGAGATGATTATCTTTTGGAGTGCATCTCATTCATTTTTCCTTTGTATTTTTTGTAGATCTCATTTATCTACGCCCGAAGTGCCTTGACCTCTATGGCAATTGCCTGGAATTGGTCTTCGCTTTCTATTGCAGTATGTCTGTCCAATTCTCTTGCATATTCTTCCTTGGCCAAGCTAGTGAATAGTTCTGACATTTGGATGTTGGAGAATGACAGACGATGATGAGGAATGGTGATACTACTAATACAAGTGGTGCCCATGTAGCCATCTTGATGAATCTGTAGTACTTGTGGGAGGTTGTTCCAATGGTATTTCAGTCACTTGTGTACAATAGTCATATTGTTGATCTGGCACTAGCTCCCCTTGTGGCTCATCGACTGGCATGGCGTCGATGGGCGGTTCTAGTGATGATGCAGCCTCAGGCTCTGGTGCTGATCTTTCCTCAGGCTCTGGTTCCGATCTTGCCTCAGGCTCTGGTTGCTGCTGTTGTTGGAGATATATTGGTTGCAGTTGTGCACCGAGCTGTAGCATCTCGTGGGGCAATTCCTCAATCTCGACCTCTAGAATAGGTATTATTTCTAAGGCATCTGCACTTGTCAATGCGATAGTAGGAGAAGTTGGTTACGGCTCCCATACTGGTGAGAAGGGTATGTCCAACTCCTCAATTGGTTTTGGTGACTAGGTCAAAGCCATTTCTCTTTCTTGTAGCTCTTTTTTGATGATTATAGCCAATAAGTGTGGAATTTTACATTTTTGGCTTGATGAACCATCTAGTTTTTTTATAAAGAAGATGACAGCCAGTCTTGCTTTAGCTTCCTACTCAACAAAACAAATGTATGGAGTGGAAGGGATCGATTCTTGCTACACTTAACCCCCAGGATTGTGGATAGGAATTGTGCTGCTTCCCTAAGGCGATGGTTAAGGATGGTGTGAAGTAATATGCTGTCCTTACGGAACAGTGTGCCCTTGGCGAGGAGAGGCTATACTTCGAGAAACTTTGCATCGGCAGGCCGTGTAGGGTATTTGGCACCGTGTGTTGAGAGTGAGAAAGCCCTTTGAATGACTGTAGTGTTGAGGATAATGTTGAGTGGGCTCTGATGTACAGTGATTGTACCGTACTTGCCAACCTGTGCATTGTTGGAGTGGTAAGAATGGAGAAAGTCCTTGATGTATGTGGTCATTATCGGACCAAGGATTTTAGGCTCTCATGCGAACTTCCTAGACCCCTTTGCTCTAAGTAAGATGTTGCTTCCTAGGAAAGAGCATAAGTCGATGTGGGTGGCCAAACAAGTTCCAGTGAGTGGGCACCGTCAATGGTTGTGTAGGCCAGTGGTGACTAGGGTGGCATTTGTTCTCCTTGGTCATGCACTAAATCCACTTCGGAGCTATTGCTGTTGACCACAAATGCTTGTGGTCATCGTGGTTGAGAGGATGTAGATGGTTGCGAACTCTGGAGGGGGTCTCGTGGTTGAGGCATCGGGCTCTTTCCTGTGCATCCTCTTTAGTGGCGGCATCTTTTCTGAACCTGCATCCATGTGCATGTGGTGTACCATTGATCATTAGATTAGTTGGCATGTAGGTATGTGTGTTTGTGAGAGATCTTATTTTTATACATGCTTTGAGAGTGTGGAATGAAAGTGTGTGGCACAATTATTCATGCAATCATCTATGTGTCTAAGCGAAAGCGTCTGAGTGCACATGACTTAGTAGCTAGGTAGGGACTAACTATATGCTTTTTTTGTTGTTGGGATTTCATAGGGCAGCTAGAACTCAGGCATCACTTCTGAGCCCTAGGTTAAAATCGATTGATGCTACCTATATGTGCGAAGTCATTCATATGCAAGTGAGTGCTCATGATACAGTCTAATCCTAACTAAGGAAGACTTGGTTTCCCAAATCTTCGTTTTGGTCGAGGATGGCTTGCATGTTGAAGTAGTAGTGCTTCTCAGTCACGGCTCCCGTTTATTGTTGTGTTGAATTGGACTCCATCCAATGTTTCGAGAAGCACAACTCTGATGGGATTCATCTTTCTTACTCGGTAGGGTCCTTGACCTAGATACTTCAATTTCCCCTTGTGTACTTTGGCATTGTATAACAGGACCAAGTCACCTTCCTTGATGTCTTTAGCTTTAATATTTCTGTCAAACCATGCCTTTCTTTTACATTTTTCTATTGTCATGGCATGGTAGGCGACTAGTCTTGTCTCTGTATGCTTCTCCAACTGATAGAGTCTTTCCTTCAAGGGTTCATGGTCTCCCATGCGTTCCTATACTACTATGCGTAGGCTTGGTATTACAAATTCTAGTGGGACCACAGCTTCAAGGCCGTACACCAATTAAAAAGGTGTGTTCCCTGTATTGACCTTGAGTGTGGTTTTTTATGCCCATAAGGCTACATTCAGTTTCTGTGCCCAATCAAAACGCTGTGGTTCTACTACCTTGGTGAGGATAATGCATAATATTTTGTTAGTGGATTCGGCCTATCCATTCCCTTGGGGGAGTAGGGTATGCTTTTTCTATGGATTACCATAAAGCCAGGTAAGAGTTCTTGGATTACCTCATTGACAAAATGTGTGCCTGTATTTGACACAATTTCAATGGGGCATCTGAATCGGGTGATCACATTTTCGTATAGGAATCTTGCTGTGCTTCTGGCATCTGCCTTTCTGACTACTTTAGCTTCAACCCATTTTGTAAAGTAATCAGTGGTGGGCCACAATGATGTATCGTGCCTGTGTTCCTTTTGCTACTAGATGGATGGGAGCCACATAGTCAATCCCCCATTTTTCAAATGGTTTTTGTGCAACAAATGTTGTTAGGGGATTGAAGTCTTTGTGTTGTGGTTTAGTAGTCCATTGGCATACATCACAGCCTTTTACATATTCACATGCATCTGCCCACAGTGTTGGCCACTAGTAGCCTATGAGGAGGACTTTTCTTACTGTGGCTTCCCCTTGGAAGTGTCCTCCTGCAATGCCTTCATGGACTTCACTGGCATGCTCTCATGAGGCATTACACATCTTCTTAATACGTGGTCCTTGCCCATCTTGTACAGTTGTCTTGCAATGAGTTGATAGGGTGCAGCCTTTAGAATTAGTTTTCTGGCATCTACTGCTTTCATGTCAGGGGGTGGTCTTCCTGCCATTAACTGTGGGGGTTAAAGGTCATTGTGCCTTTACCCCGGTTATGTACAATACTCAAACACATATATAAATGAATGAAAAAGAAGATTAGGGTGGTTCTGCACCCACCAAAACTTGTGTGGCTCTCTGTCTCTCTCTCTTCTTCTTCCATTCTTGCTTCCGTTGAGAGCACTCTCGGCTCTCTGTCTCTCTCTCTCCTTCTTCCGTTCTTGCTTCCGTTGAGAGCACTCTCAACTAGTATCAGAGCCCGGGTGATCTAGCTGAGCGTGCGTGAATGCTTGAAGCTCAGCAGCTCTGTGGGAGGAAGGAGAAGCTTTGTGGGAAGCTTTGTGGGTGACTTTACTTGCATCCGAGTGTGCAGAGACCTTGGAGGAACCTTTGGAAAAGTCACTTTGGCTTTACGAAGTGGTTTTGAGAGCCTGTTAAGTGGTTTGAAAGAAAAAGTCGTTTTTTGAGCTTTTCCCTGTTCCGTTTGATGACAGAGACTCCGTATTGACTTGTAGAGGCAACTATTGCTTGCTTTTGGTATCCACATTACTTCAGGAGCTTGGAAACACCTTCATTCTTGAATCTGGGATCATTTCATTGGATTTTTGACTCACTGTGTCAGTTCCTGCGTTTTTTGCCCGGGTGTTGGAACTCAAGTTTGGAGCAATTATTTGCAGATCTGTCAGTTCCAGTGGACTCAAGAGGTCCTAAAACTTCTATGTTGCTCATCATTTGCACTCCGGTGGAGTTTACAAACAGCTCTGTTTCCAAAAACGTTTTTCAGTCCGTGTGTTGAACCCAGTGATTGAGACCACGGTTTCCAAAACCGTCTGTCCCATTGCGTTTCGGACACCCAAAAACCCCTACCTATCAGTTCTTGCACGATTCGGTGGAGGATTTTCAGAGTTATAGATCTCTGTGTATTCGATTTCGTCTCTCTATTATGCATTTTTCATTCTAAGGTTTTGAAACCTTAGATTTATGCCACATGGCAGTGGATAAGTGTTGACTCCCATTTCTCACTCATCGGTTGGGATGTTGGAGTTCTGGCGAAGAGAGATATTTGTAGATTTTCTTGCTAAGTCCGATTATGCAATGGCGCCCATGTTTTGAGGCATCTCAGGTTCTATTTTCAGTAGCGCTCATTACCGTGGGACTATGATTTCTTGAGCATACCTTATGCAGATCACTCTGGTTGCAGTTTGAGCAGTGTGCGCTCATTCGTGGTGTGCATTGGGTTGCAGTGGATGATTTATAGGCCATTTGGATGCATTGCGGTCCTTGTTGGATGCACTGATAGGCCCAAATTGCCTTGTGGGATGCTATTTTTTATGGACGCTTTGCACATGGATGCTATTTTATGCTGAGGGACAGCTTTGACACATTGCTGGTGATGCACTGATAGTGCTATGCTCTCTTGGATGAGATATTATTGATGCATATGCCAGTGGACGGTGTTTATGCTTGAGTCATTTGGCACTTATTGGCATTTTCTTTTGAGCCAGATTTGCTCATATGGATGCATAGTATATGCACATGAATCAGATGCATCTTTTGATGCTTTGAGCTTTGAGTTTTGGTGATATTTCACTCTATTGTGGCATACACATTTGGGTGCACCTAGTATTTGGTGTGATTCTCTCTTGCAGGCACTAGCATTTGGGATTTTGTTTCATTTGCATCATGGCATCCTCTTCCATGTTATTTTTTCAACATTAAAAAGTTTGATGGGACAAACTTTTCTTTGTGGAAAGAACAAATAAGGGATGTGCTTATTCAAAAGAAGCAGATTAAACCCTTGGCAGGGATTGAAGCTAAGCCTGCAAATATGTCTGAGGATGATTGGAATGAGTTGGATGCATTAGCAAAGTCTACTATTAGACTTCATCTTGCAGAGTCAGTTTATTTCACAGTAGTAAATGAGCAGACTACAGAAGATTTGTGGAAGAAACTGTGTGCCACTTATGAGAAGGAAACTGCCTCCAATAAAGTTTACCTCATGAAGAGGTTGTTTGAGCTGCAGATGAAGGAAGGGGTCTCCATTGCTTCTCACTTGAATGAATTCAATATTATTTTCAGCCAGCTTCAGGCTCAGAAGATGAATTTTGATGCAGAGATTAAGGCAATATTTCTCTTATGTTCATTGCCATCCTCATGGGATACCTTCCGTACAGCTGTCAGTAACTCTGCACCTGGTGGAGTACTGAAATTTGATGATGTTGTGGGTAGCTTGTTGGCCGAGGAGATTAGACGGAAGTCTATGGATGGCAACAAGCAGGATGCAGCCTTAAATGTGCAAAGGGGCAGATCACAGTTCAGGGGGAAGTCCCAAGAAAGAGGGAAGTCTCGTAGCAAATCCAGGGCACGGAACATTAAGTGTTACCATTGTGGCAAGAAGGGCCATATGAAAAAGGATTGCTACAAGCTGAAAAGAGAGCAAAAGTATAAGAAAAAGAATGCAAATTGGGGTGCAAATCAAAAGGAAGAGAGTCCAAGGGAGGAGAAAGGAAAAGTGAAGATCGAGGAGATCAATGCAGTCACACATGATAGTGACAATGACGTTCTCTTCATGTCTAGTTTATCTACAGAGTTGCTTGCCACTTTAGATGATGCATATTCCCAGGATTGGATTTTGGATTCTGGTGCTTCATTCCATGTTACTCCCCATAGGGAATGGTTCTCCACTTATGACAGTGGAAAGATAGGTTGTGTGCATCTTGGAAATGACTATGCATGTGACATAGTGGGAGCAGGTGACATAAAGTTTTCTTTTGCAAATGGGTCTGCATTTGTTTTGAAACATGTGAGACATGTGCCTAAGCTGACCAAGAGTCTTATTTCAGTGGGTCAGCTAGATGATGCTGGTTTTCACACCACTTTTGGCTTTCAGAGTTGGAAAATTCAGAAGGACTCTATGCTTTTGGCCAGGGGTGCCAAGTGTGGGACTTTGTATCCCTTACATGTATCAGGGGTATTTGATCATGTTGTTGCAATAATCGAGCAGCCAAGCACTTCTTTGTGGCATTGCAGGTTGGGGCACATGAGTCAGAATGGAATGAAACTCTTATGCCGTTTGGGTTATGTACCGCATTTGAGTTTCTCTGATTTTGAATTTTGTGAGCACTGTCTCTATGGGAAGCAGACTAAATCAGCCCATAAAAGAAGGGGAAAGAAAGAGTTTGAAATGCTTGATTTGGTGCATTCAGACGTATGTGGTCCCATACCTACACGGTCATTAGGCGGGGCTGAATACTATGTGACATTCATTGATGATGCAACTAGGAAAGTGTGGGCTTATGCTATAGCTCGGAAGAGTGATGTGTTCCAGGTATTTCAAAAATGGCTGGCCTTGGTTGAGAATCAGTCAGGTAGAACGCTTAAATGCCTACGGACTGACAATGGCGGAGAGTATCTCTCTCATGACTTTTAGCATTTCTGTGACATACGTGGGATTAAAAGGGAGCTCACATCCCCTCATACTCCAGAGCAAAATCCAGTTGCAGAAAAGTTGAACCGTACCATTCAAGAAAGGTTGCAATGCATGCTTTCCAATGCAAGTCTTTCTGGTGGTTTTTGGGCTGAGGCAATGAAGACTGCAGTGCATGTGATCAATAGATCACCTAGTAAGAGTTTGGATGGTGGTATTCCTGAAGAGGCATGGAGTGGCAAGAAGCCCTCTTACTCTCATTTGCGTATATTTGGGTGTGAGGCATATGCACATGTGCCAAAATAGCTTCGAAAGAAGCTACATCCTAAGTCTAGGAAATGCATCTTTCTGGGTTATGGTGAAAGTGGAGAGATGGGCTATCGTCTCTGGGACCCAGAAGCAAAGAAGATCATACGCAGCCATGATGTGGTCTTCAATGAGAAGAAGATGCATAAGGCACCCATGAGGGATGTGGAAATGAGGAGAATCACTTTCCAGGATGTGAATCCACCTGCATATGTTGATAGACAGCAAGCTGTCCATGCACCAAATGTGCAAGAAATGGTACCACCAAGTACTCCCACAGGTATACAATCAAGGGTAGATGATGGATCATCTATTGGTGGAAATGATGAGCCAAATGTGGCTGATATGCAGGTGGGACAGCAAGCTGAAATGCCCTTGAGAAGATCATCTAGAGTGTCTAGACCACCTGATAAGTTTGTTCCAGGGGTAGACTATGTGATGCTTACTGATTGCGGGGAGCCTTCTTGCTACAGAGAGGCTATGATGCGTGAGGATCAACGCAAGTGGGAGTATGCTATGCAATCAGAGATGAGTTCACTTATGAAGAATAAGACTTGGGACTTGGTTTCTTTGCCACATGGAAAGAAAGCATTGCCATGTAAATGGGTCTACAAAATGAAGGTCACAGGTGATGATGTGCCTAGGTACAAGGCCCGTTTGGTTGCTAAAGGGTTCAAGCAAGAGAAGGGTATGGACTTTGATGAGATATTCTCTCCGGTTGTGAAGATGACCACACTTAGATGCATGCTTGGACTAGTGGCATCAGAGGATATGGAGCTTATGCAGATGGATGTCAAGACAGCTTTCTTGCATGGGGCTTTGCATGAGGAAATTTACATGATGAAGCTGGAAGGCTTTGAAGAAAAGGGCAAAGAGCATTTAGTTTGCAAGCTAAAGAAGAGTCTCTATGGTCTTAAGCAAGCGCCTAGAGAATGGTATCAGAAGTTTGATGCTTTCATTCGGTCCCAAGGTTTTAGAAGGAGTGAAATTGATCACTGTCTCTACACTAAAAGGGCTAAGGATAGTAGCCTGATAATCCTGGCACTATATGTGGATGATATGCTATTGGCTAGCAAGAATACTTATGAGCTAGATGCATTAAAGGCCAAGTTGCATGAGGCCTTTGATATGAAGGATTTGGGATTTGCAGGTCATATTCTTGGTATGCGCATCACGCGTGATCGGAGTAGGAAACTCCTTTGGCTTTCACAAAAAGAGTATGTTACAAAAGTATTGCAGCGTTTCAATATGGAGGGGGGGAAGGCAGTGAGTACTCCATTGCCTCCATATGTGAAACTGAGTCATACAGATAGTCCCAAATCAGATGAGGAGAGGGCCATGATGGCCAAGGTTCCTTATGCATCAGCAGCGGTTGGGAGTCTTATGTATGCTATGATAGCTACTAGACCAGACATTGCATTTGCAGTGGGAGTTGTTAGCCGCTATATGGCTAATCCAGGAAAGAGGCATTGGGAGGCAGTTAAGTGCATCATGAGGTACATGAAGGGTTCCAAGGAGATGTGCATCTGCTTTAGTAAAGGAGACATGCGTGTACTTGGGTACATAGATTCAGACTATGCAGGGCATGTGGATAGTAGGAGATCCACTTCTGGTTATGTGTTCACCTTTGCAGGTGGTGCAGTGTCGTGGATGTCTCGTGCACAGAAGTGCGTTGCTTTGTCTACCACAAATGCTGAGTATGTTGCAGCCACAGAGGGTTGCAAGGAGGCTATATGGCTTGATCGGCTAGTGGGAGATTTGGGGATTCATACAGGTGTACCGACATTGCATAGTGATTCCATGAGTGCTATTCAGCTAGCACGGAATCCGGTCTTTCATGCAAAGACCAAACACATTGAGGTCAGGTACCATTTCATCAGGGAGGTACTTGAGGACAAGCGCATAGAGCTTGTCAAGGTTCATATTGATGATAACCCTGCAGATATGCTGACGAAGAGTCTACCTAGTCAGCGGTTTGAGTATTGTCGTGTATTGATGGGCATTGGATAGTATGCTCACTGCTTGTTCTCCCTTAAAGGCACATTGTCCTTTAAGTGGGAGGTTGTGGGGGTTAAAGGTCATTGTGCCTTTACCCCGGTTATATATAAATGAATGAAAAAGAAGATTAGGGTGGTTCAGCACCCACCAAAACTTGTGGCTCTCTGTCTCTCTCTCTCCTTCTTCCGTTCTTGCTTCCGTTGAGAGCACTCTCATTAACTACCCAATGATATCTCCACACCACTTTGGAACAACATCTATTTGAAATAGTGTGGCATCTGGTAAGTCATCTTCCACTCGAGTGGCTTCTTCTGTTGACTTGACACGAGACATGTGATCGGCAATGTAGTCTTGGGCACCTTTGTGGACCACTATTTTGAACTTGAATTCTTGAGGCAAGAGGAGCCATCTGGTTATTCTTCCTGTTGTACACGGACGGTGCACAAGATAAAGCAATGCTTGATGGTCAGTGTAGAAGACAATATCATTTTCCCCAGTAGATAGTGCCGAAAGTTCTTAACACTATATAGCATTGCTAGGGCTTCTCTTTCTGTGGTGGTATAGTTGATCTATGCATCATTGAGTTGTCGATTGGTGAAGTAGAATGGGTAGTCTTTCTTATGTTCACCAGGTTAACAAAGCACACTCCCAATTGCATACTTGGATCCATCTGTATGAACATGAAAATCAATATCCCAATTGGGAGATATAATTGATTAGGTGCCACTTTAAAAGCTCAAAGGCTTGGTCGCACTCTTCTGTCCATAACAATTCCACTAATAATTTGTAAAGTGGTCTAGCTCTATCATGGCATACCGCAATATAAATCTTCTATAATAGTCGGCATGTCCCATAAAGACTTGTACACCTTTGGAATTTGTAGGAGGAGGCAATTCTATGGTGATTTTGATTTTGTCCATGTTAGTTTGCAATCCCATGTTGACAAACAATGTGTCCCAAAACAACTCCGTGGGTGCCAAGAACTCGCATCTTGTTGGATTTAGGGAGATGCCATACTCCTTGCATTTGATTAGTACTGCTTCGAGACATTTAAAGTGGTCTTTTTTATTTGAATGGATGCACAAATCATCCAAGAACACTTGTAAAAACTTATTCAGAAATGACTTGAAAGCTGTGAACATGACTCGTTGGAATGTGGTCGGGGCATTACAAAGGCTGAATGGCATGACTCTATATGCAAAAATACCCCATTCTGTAGCAAATGCTATTTTTGATTGGTCTTTAGGAGCAATTTGCACTTGGTTATAGCCACTAAAGCCATCCAAGAAGCTATATACTTCGGAGCCTGCCATCTTTTCTAACACTATTTCTGTTAAGGGTAGGGGATAGTGATCCCTAATTGTGGCAACATTCACATTCTTTAAGTTTACGCATATCTGAGCTTCTTGTTGTGTTTAGGTACAATCACAATGGGTGAAACCCAATCAATGTGCTCTATCTCATAGATGAATCCGGCATCTAGGAGTTTTTCCAGCTCATCTCAGAAACCATGGTGCCATACTTAGGATTTATGTGATAAGGTCCACATACCTTAGGGTGAGCACCTTCCCTTATAGGTATCGTGTGTACTACCACGTGTCTTGAAATTCCTTTCATCTCTTTGTATGACCATGCTAGTCAATCACGGTATTCCATTAGGAGATCTTTGAATTTGGTTTCATCTTCTTGCCGAAGTTGTTTCCCAATGAAAACCTGTTTTTCTTCCTCCCCTTCAAGGGCGAGGTTTATTGTGTGTGCTTTTGCATCCCTCATAGATTGGAGTTTCTCCAATGCTATCAGTTTCTTGAACTTTAGATTCTCGTAGTGGTCTTGGCATTGCTATTGGCACACTGCCACTTGTGTAATTCTTGAAGTACTCCAGCACTTCTTGAAGATCGGCCTCCGATGGTGTTGAACTAGCTTGACATGTGCCATGTGTATTGGGTGGCATAGTTTCATTCACCAATTTGTTAGGCTCTTTTTTACTTTCTTTTTCTGAAGTCTCTTGATCGAGCTTCATCCGCACATGTGGCTTATATTTTCAAAACTTCTTACATTGGGAACTGTGGGGTAACTTCTCCACTGGTACGGTGTTTCCCAGTAAGGGTTCATTTGCTGTGCATACTCCTTCCAGTCCCTTAGGGGACCATTCAAGAGGTGGTGGTTCTGATTTTGAGGGAGCTAGCTTTGCAAGATACAATTCGATGATCCTTGTTTGGACTCATTTGAATTCATTAAAGTGTGCAACCTTGGCTTTTCTGTGATTTCCTCCTTCATCTTTCTTGTGGGATCTTCTACTGTTATTCAACTTTGGAGGTTCAACTTTTGAGAGCTTGACTACCATTAGGGCATGCAGAATGGTTGTCATTATCAAAGATTTGATCTTCAATTTCAGCATTCTCAGCCTTAGTTTCAAGGTCCTACGGAAAATCTGAGTCATCATTGGTATGGGTACCTTCTTCCGGCTCATTATCCCACTCGAGGTCAGCCATAAAGAATGGCATCTCTAGATCGATTGGTTCTTCATGTGTGAGTGGAGGATCTACTTGTAGCACCTTAACATCTATCTGTGAGAAGATGGGTTCTAATGAGTGGTAGTTGTCAACGGTTGCCAATGTTTGTATCCAGTTATTGACATTGCTTTGTGAATCGCCCACTATGGCATGCTGTTGCAGGGGAGCTGATTTTCTTGAGATTGTTGTTGAAGATGTGTCATCCAACACTCTAGGCACAATTGGTTTTACAGCTCGTGTCCCCACATTCACTCTAACTGCGGTGTCGCAATTTTGGATTGTCTATCTATCAGCTCCCCAGTCATGGAGGACTGATGCTTCCTGTAACCAAGGACGTCCCAGTAAGATTTGATAGGATTTTTTGGGGAGATCCAAGATTGTAAATTGAAGGGGAAAGCAGACTCCTACGACCTTTGTGGACATGCCATTTACTATTCCTAAGGGTTTAGCTCGTGAATTATCTGCAAGGCATATGTTGAAATTAGCCTTTTGCATTGGTGGGAGACCCCATTCTTCGTAGAGCTCCTTTGATAGGGACATTTACACCTGCTCCACCATCCACTATGGTTTGGACTTCATTATATGCCTTGTGGATCAAAGGCACAATAATGTTGTATATCTCTCTCACCCATCTGCACAGGGATATCTTCGATGTCGTTCATAGGTGGAGGGGAATTTGCGAGTTCACCTTTGAAACTCTCCCAGAGATTGGGACAATTTCATAGGAGGGTTTGGATGGGAATTGACACAGGGCAACTCAAGATGCTAGAGAGTGCAGCTCCTTCAAGTTGACGTGGCGGTACATTATGTTGTGGAGTCTATTGTTGGAAGAGGCTCGAGTATAGTATCAATACTTTGTGGGGCCAAGTCATGGATTGGATCTTGAGCTTGTTTCTCAGCCTCAAATTGAGCTTGTTCCTTTTGTATCCATTGTTGAAGTGCCTGAAAACGAGCCTTCTCCACTTCTGCATTTGGGTATGAAGCTGCTTTTATTTGCGGCTTGGAAGCTGATGTGGATGAGCTTGGCTGCTCATTGCTTGGCGGAGGTGGAGGCACTTGTGTTTCTTTTTAAGAAGTGTCTTTGGTTGGATTGGAATGTTAGGGTCCTTGGTGGCCTCTTTTTGTTGGCGTGTAATTACATTCATAGGTTGTGATATTACACTTGCCGGACCCAAGCTTTGATGGTCCACCCCAATGATGCCGATTGGGATGTTAGGCTTAATCTCTGTTTGGTGTGGGACTTTATTTTTCATGGGACAATCCATACAGGCATGTCCTATGCCACAATCTTTATAGAGTGGTTGGAAAGTAGTGGCGCTACCACGATGAGGACACTCTGTGATCTAGTGATTTCCTCCACAACCATAGCACTTGATTGCTGCCTGATATGTGTTAGGACGTACTTGATTTGCATAAATTGGTATTAGACCCTCTGCACCTTCTACATAGTACACTGAGTACTGCTTCATACTCAAATGGTGAGTCTACTTCTTCGGCTTGTAATTGATGTATTGGAACTGCCTGAGGAGCTGGATTTGGTGCTCTTGGATATGGTCATGGATTTGGATTCTTGAGTAGTTGTGGGACTTGTGTCCAAAGGGGAGCATGATTTAGCCTCGGAGATGGGGGCGCTTGTGCAAGTGCCGGTTGCCTGTACACAAGTCCCACATAGGGGCCTTCACCCTGCTACTCATATCAACCATTGAGAGCATATATGGGGCAAGTAAGAGGTGGTTTGCACCAACTGTTTTGTGTCCAGGTTTCAGCAGCCTATATATTCAGCTGTGCGCCTTCATTTTTGTGCAATTACTGTGCTTGTGTATGGAGAGAACATTGAGTGTTACGGGATTCTGGTTCTAGGTCGAGGATTTCTTACATCCATAGCTGGAGCCTACGTTTGTTTCTGCGCCGCTTCTAAGTAAGAATTCGAGCATGTATTTGTTGGGCTTGTAACCCAAGTGATTTGACCTTGTCCTCTCTTCTAGGAGGTATTGGGTTCAAGTCTTGAGGATATCCAAGTATGTTGCAAGTTCTGTTGACATTTGTACTGCTCAGGCTGCCTGACAAAAAGGAGTGACACCTAGGGGTCAAGAAGACAGTTGAAGAGGCTGCCATGTGTGCAGCACACAGGCTGCCACATGTACACCATATGATTGTTCTTATTTAAGCTCTTGACAGGTAATAACAAAGGTGCATGTTGAGTTTGAAGCAGAGCTATTGCTAAAGTCTGAGCTATGTAATATAGAGGCAACGTGTCTAGAGCCAACAGGCTGGAGCAGCATGGCGAACGACAAAGTTGCATTGCTAGTGCAATGCTTGGTTCATCATCAATCACATTTACTGGTTTATACCAGTTGCTCATCTCATCAAAAACAACATCTCTGCTCACTGTAAACTTACGAGTAGAAGGCTTATAGCATCTATACCCTTTCTGCTGCAGAGAATAACCAATAAAGATACACTTCTCAGCTTTTGGATCCAACTTGGACCTCAACTCATCTGACACATGAACATAGGCAATGCAACCAAAAATTTTCAAATGAGAAATATCTGGTTTCCTACCAGTATACATCTCCTCTAGCGTCATGCCATGTATTGTTGCAGTGGGAGTCCTGTTCATTATGTAAACTCCTGTAGCAACTGCTTCAGCCCAATAATAATCTGGAAGGTCTTTTTCATTTAGCATGGCCCGAGATACCTCTCCAATATGCCTGTTTTTCCTTTCTGCAAGTCCATTTTGCTGTGGGGTATGACTGCATGAATATTGCTGCTTTATGCCATGCTCCTGCAGGAACCTTGCAAACTCATTTGAGAGGTACTCTCCCCCTCCATCTGACCTTAGGCATTTTATTTGCAAGCCTCTTTCTTTTTCAACCATAGCTTTAAAAGCTTTGAAGTGCCCAAACACTTCACTTTTCTTTTTCATAAAATACACCCAAACTTTTCTACTGTAGTCATCAATAAAAGTGACAAAATAATGACAACCTCCAATAGATGCAGCTTTAGTAGTCCACAAATCAGAGTGGATTAATTCCAATGGCTTCTTACTCTCTTGAACATGCCTAGGAAATGGTTTCCTTGCCTGTTTTCCAAATTGACAGGCTTCACATATCTTATGCATTTCTGCAACCTTGAATTTAGGCAATCCTGCAACAATATTTTGCGACTGCATTGATTTAAGTCACTGTACATTAACATGACCAATGCGTTTATGCCAGATATCAATATTTGCAACTACACTGGTCCCATGTGCAAACATTGCTGCACTCAATTCAGGCATGTCCGCATCCAACGTAAACATCCAGCCCTTCTTCTTTCCTTTTTCTATCAAGCGACCGTTATTTTCTTATCCTCAACAAAGCATCCATGAGGAGTAAATCTGACCTGCAATCCCTGCTCAACCATTTGACCAATAGAAATCAGGTTCTTGGTGATATTCGGGACATGAAATACATCAGACATGTATTTCTTTTTCCCATCCTGCATAGACAAAGGAATTTTACCAATCTGCACAATAGGATGTGTAGTATCATCACCAGTCTCCACAAATCCTGGTCTTTCCATTTTCCTTGAATCCTGCATCGATTCTGCATGACCTGTCATGTGGTTTGATGCACCTGAGTCAACATACCACACATCATTTCTTTCTTCTGCACTTGTCACAGAATTGGTCATGTGCTGCACCATAAATAGATGCTCATTTCTGTCATCACCCTGTCTACTAAAAGATGCATAATTGCCTTGCTGCAATTTTCCATTCATAATGTCATTCTACTTTTTGTAGCAGTATTTAGCCATATGACCCATTTTACCACAGTAGTAGCATTCAACATTGATGTTTGCATTTTGGCTGCTCTGCCATCCACCACGGCCTCTTTGGCTCCCCCTACCTCTAGACTTACCATGTCCTTCTCCATAGGACTGGTTTTCTTGAGTTTGCTGCATATTCTAATTTCTACCACGGCCTCCGGATCGGCCTCCTCTACCTCTGCCTCTACCTCTTCTAGCATTTGAGTAGAAGACAATTTCTTTTGAAGTTCCTCCTGAAGAAGATGCACCACCATTTCTCTGCTCTTCAGAAATTAGAAGAGCAAACAACTCCTCAAAATCAGGAAATTTTTCACGGACGGCAATGGATGTCCAGAACTGTGCATAATCCTTTCCTAGACCATTCAAGGTCACAGAAACTAGACCATCATCTTCCACTAGCGACCCAATGGAAGCAAGTGCATCTGCAATTTTCTTTACCTTCATGTGGTAGTCGTTGATGCTCATATTTTCTCTGTGCACATTGTGCAACTCCTGCTTGAGCTGCATTTTCCTGGCTTGCATATTTGTGCTGTACATTTTTGCCAAAGTATCCCATGCTTGGCGTACTTGCATCCTGAATATGCACAATCATTGAATCCAAAATACTGATAGACAACCAGTACATAACTTTTCTGGCTCTCTCATGCCATCCTTTAAATGCCTGCATTTCTTGTTGATTGGGAACATTAGGAAGAACTAGTTCTTCTTCATTTCCTGTAATGAACTCCCAATAGCCTTTTCCCATAAGGAAATTCGTCATTCGAAACTTCCATGCTTGGAAGTTGTTCTTGTCAAGCTTTTCAGTGACAATCTATGAAAGAGAATCAGATGCCATTGTAGAACACTGCAAAATATTCTGTCACTGCAAAAAACACAGCTTCTGCCTCACACGAGCAAATCTGCAAAACTGACGAAAGTGGTATTTGACCACACAATCACTTCCTAGTGATGATTTTGCATCAACAGGCAATAAGGATGATTCTGTAACTCCCAGTATCTCTGCGCACAGGCATACGATGCAATTTTTTACGGTAACTTTTCACCAACCTGTAGAGCAGTGGTCGCATAGCAAAAACAGGGTCTTTTTCTGAGTGCCTGCCAAAGAACTTCTGCCTCCAAAACGCACCCCAAAATGGCCTCGAATCAAAAAAATAAAGTCACCATGGGCTTTGCCCTCTCCTGTAGCATATACTGCCCCCTTGCCACACCGCGAAGGGCGTCTCAATCTGAGACAGTGCACTCTTACACTTCTGGTTGTGCTACCTGCAGAGATTTGCTCCCAAACTCGAAAAAGGAAAGCAACACTGGTCCTCTTACCAGGACACTGTGAACTTGGTTTGCTTTCTTGAGCTCCTTACCACGAACCAGGCACTGATACCATGTGAAGACAGTGGGAGAGAGGGAAGGAGTCTCACTTGCAGCTTTGTCACATACACAATGGGGGAATACACACAAAGGTGGAGGCTGAAAACAGTTTTCCTCTCCTTAGTTATGAAAGCCAAAAGAACTCTAGTACAAAGAAATAGGAGAACCCTATATGTGGGTCTCAAACCAAACTCAGCTAACTAAGGTGGCATACTAACTGAGCCACGAACTAGAGTACATAAGGATAGCTGTCATCTAGCTATTATTCGTGAGTGGTGTACCAACCACATCTGCAGCTAATAAGTCAGTGACATAAATGCACAACGGTCACCCTGGCATATCACGAGTGGAGCTCAATATCTCAACACTCAACACAATGCCCCAAAGAGTGTGGGCTTCATTCCATTATGGGGTATTTATACAAGTTGGAGAGCTTCTCTCTCTGCATGTAGGAATTATCAATTAGAGCTGCAATGCACCTTTTGACATCTACCCTCAGATGTATTTTTGAGCAATACGATGAGAATATGTCTCAGAAGATGACTTATCTACAAGAGAAATCCACTGATGTAGCAAAGGTAGCGCTACATAAGAAAATGCTCAAGGAGGGTGCAGAAGCCAAGGTAGAGGAGGAAAAATAACAATATATTTCTTTTCATTTTTTAATTTGACAATTAGACAATACCAATATATTGCTTTTCATTTCTTTATTTCTATTCAACCACAATTTCGATCTCTATGCAGGATCAATTGTAGATGAATTTTGCAAGGAAAAAGCAATAATAAAATATGGCTAAGTAGATGAGGTACACTTGGATCCTTTAATATTATATTATTTTTTCACATTAACTTATACACCACATTAAGCTAAGATAATGTTTTCTAGAGCTTAAATCGATTTAAAAACAAAGCTTGTCTAACTTAGCAAGATATACACACGACATCGAAGAAATTGAAAACTTCAAAATTACACTTTTACACTTCACAAATGAGACTTGCAAATGTTGCTAGAAGAGAATATGAGGGATACATCTATGGGTCCAACACATATTCAAACTTGCAAAAATTCATGAATGAATGTGAAGAAGACCTCAAACGATGGAAATTGGAGCATAGTAAAAAAGAAATTATTGCACACGGTAGGTAATAGTACTCGTAGAAATTTTGATCTCAAATAGTTAATATAATAATATATAAATAATGAAATATAAAAGATCATATCATAATATAAAGATAATGAAATGAAAAAGCCTATGTATAAATATTGTAGGCCTAACAAAGTACATGATCCAAACACAAATACATAAGTCACCTTCACACTTACAGAAATGAGGCTCAAAAGATGATAGATGATCACTCAGAAGGACCATCAACATTATGCTTACACAATCGTGAGCATAGCAAAGCTGCTGACAATAGAAAAAAAAAATAGCAAATATGATATTGAATGACTTTAACAAACCATTGAATTAGGAGGAAAACAAAGAATCAGTTGTTGCAGCAAAAGAAAAGAAAGACTCGAAAATCACAACAAAACATGTCACTGCAACAACGACGGATTCGGCTTTTGTAAAAGAAACTTATGGAAGAAACATTGACTTCTTCGGAATGAAAGACAAGATTACAGCCAATCAAGCAGGTACATTCCAATGTTAAATAACAAATAATATATAATCCATAATATTTAATCCATTAAAAATACACTCACATTATTTTACTTCTTCACTTCTCATAGGATACATTGAAGACAACATAGTTGAAAGCACAGAGCATTCATACCACATTTACTGTATTCACTACATTGATAATGACAAACGATACATTGGACAGACAAAATTGTTGAGATATGATGCCATGTGCACATAGATTAAAGGCTAAGGTATGTGCTAAGGAAAAAATTAAAGTAGCCACCCTAGGATGTGGACTACATGATGTGGAGATGTGGATTGAGGATATCCACAAGGAGAGATATGGATCAAAGGATCCCACAGACGTTGACTATTCAAAGGGCACTCTCTATATAAGAGGCCTATCATGTATTGTTGATATAGCACATTGGAATAGATTGAGTGTTTCATACTTCCTTTCTTTCTCTCATGGAGTTTCTTCTATGGTTTGATCCTCCATGATCTTTATGCTCATTGAGTGATAGATTAGGGTAAGTATGATCCGCACTTTGTCATGGTATCAGAGCATAGGTATAGCTCTCCTAGTTTAGCTCATTAGTAGTTCACTATGATTGCTCCCATTCATAGATTAGTTTCAGAATGAAAGATTAGTTTTAGGTCTCGAGAGTTTCTCGCCTCTAGTTTTGAGAGAGAGATTCCTTGAGTTCATTTACATTGTGAGAGATCTTCTTCCGAGAGATAGAGAATTCCTTCCATCTTCGTGATCTTGTGAGTTTGAGAGTTTTGTGAGAGCATTTGAGAGCTCTTCATGAGAGAGTTGTCTCTTGAGAGAATCCTTTAGCTTCAGTTTGAGAGAGAGTGTTCTCCTCTGATTTGTTTTGCTGATAGATTCTTCATGGAAAGAGTTACTTTCTACAAGGTCTTTTTGAGAGTATTCATTCCATTCTTCTTGCTTTCTCTAAGGTTTCTTTGAGAAATTTTTAGTGTTCTAAAAGGTTGAAAGCAGTGTCTTGAAGCCTCCTAAGCTACTTTCTCTAGTCTTAGTATGGTAAGACAAAACAACAGCCAAAGCTATCTATGAGCTCTAGCCACCACGAAGTAAGAAGCTGTAAGAAGGTAGCGAACTCAAAGAGCACGCTCCAACAATAGAAGCTCCAGGTGGTCTCCTACAGTCGACCTTTCACGGGCAAGCAAAAGCCTGCAAACGTGCCATACAGGGTTCCAAGGCGGCTCTACTTTGACTCAACAAGCTCCTTAGTAGGCTTCTTAGAGCAACAACGTTTCACTCTTCCCCTGCTCCAGCTACAACAGCAAGCCTTCACCTCCGCCTCAACAACTTAAGCTCTCGGGTGACCTCTGCGGAGAGTATCTATTGCAAAAGAGCCAGATATGCCTTCTAGCCTTAGCAAACCTTGTCAGCAATTGACGGTCGCTCCACAACTGCGCCTCTAGTAGCTGCACACAACATATAAGGCTTTGCACCACTGGCCATCACCAGCATAGCTTCCATGTAGCCGACACCAGCAACATGCGCTAAACTACACCTCCAAGCTCTCCAGTAGGAGTAAGTCAAAACATCGAGTGACTGCGTTCGAGTGAGCCCAAAGTTTGAGCGATGCTTGTGATGAACTTTTTATAAACCTTTAGTAGCAATAGTTTTTTACTAGAAATGGTTGAATCTACATGACACTATTAAATATTGTTCTTACTTATCTTTTGTATGATTCTTGGCAACATACAAAAAACTTACTATTGGGGATGACTCATAAGTCCATGCAAGTCAACAATGATTCAATGAATATCAAATGAAAATTTATTAGCAACATACAAAGAGAAAACCTATTATTTGCGATAAATAGTAAATCCATACAAGTTATAAATGATTTAATAGATACAAAAGGGGAAATGTTGCAATGTCTACACCTCGAGGTAGTCACTCAAAATTATGTAAGGTAGCACGTGAGTTGAACGGGTTTCTTTATTTGGTGGACTTACATACAAACAACAATAGTCCCGCCCATGATATAGAAGCTTGTCCTAGACAAATCCTTCACAAAAAACTATTTGTAGCTTATCGATTTTTATGCTACCATATGATTTGATTCATTTTGTACACAAAATGATCACATGAATAACTATGGAACTAATAAATTATTGATCACCCTACAACTATGATGCTAACAAAATATGGATCACCTTCATATGTCCATGACCATGTATATACCCGTGGGATGGAGGGAGGGAACTAAGGACCCGAACTCTATATGAGAAAAATTTAAGAAAATATAGAGTTTGATAAAGATTAGCTCTAATGAAACAAAGATAAGTACCAACCTTCTAAAGATCTATAATTTTTACACTCTAACGTGATAAATGGATTCATTCATATCATTTCAATCATTTTGACTACAAACATGACCATATTTGGAGTTTGATTAACCAAGTTATGGCCTAAATAAAATTGGTAGGAGGATATTGCTAGGAGGCCGCGATATCGCGGCCTCCTGGGAGGCTCCTCCTCCCATTATTTTTTGCCTTGAAAATGGAAATTTCACAAGAAAAACACATATTCTTACCCCTTTCTTCTGCCCCTTCTTCTTCTTTGACCCTTGCAAAAACATTGCCAAACATTTTAAGAAATTGTTGCTTGTATTAAGACAATTGATTCCTCACAATATCATGGGTAGGACAACAACTGTAAAAGTAAGCAATGCATGCTACTTTTTGAACATAAATCATCACACTAGAATGCCAATTTTATGAAAGTCCTCGCTCGAATTGGTACCTCGCTCGAACACAGTCGCTTGAATTCTGGTAATCCTCTAGCAGGAGCCAAGGCTGTGGCCTCTCCATTAGCAACAATAGGTGAACTCCTCTATAGTTTCCTCCATCGTCACAAGGCTCCGCAATGCTCTGTAACAGCCACCTCCAACACCAAACTTATGGGTACGGGATTACAGTTGCGCCTCCATGATGACCAACAGAATGCATGATCCAAGCTTCGAGCCCATGCAAATCTCCACGCCCTTGTGATGGGCAGTCTTCAATGCCACGACCAACAATGGCTTTAGCTGCTCTCTGAAGATTCTCCAACGAACCACAACGATGCAAGATGTCTCGCAAAGATTGGTAGCCTCACATCGTTGTTCCGCTTGCCATCGTCTCTGGTTTCATTTTCTCTGGTTCTTCTTGACAAGATTTCCTTGACAAGACACGTGTCAAAGATAAGACCATGGTTAACGTCTTGAACCTTGGTCAAGTCAGTGAAGGTAGGGTTAGTCAAGTGAACCCATAAAGGTAAGGTTAGGTAATGGTTGTCTGCCATGTGGTAGATCAAAAGAAATCATGGTTAAGATAACTCACCACACTAAACCATGTTTATGTTCAAGTTTAGGATTGGTTAAAAGATTGCCATGTGGCACAGTCCCACCTAAGCACAATAGCTCTTGCTAAGCATAGTTTTTTACATGCACCATGTGAATGCTTGTGCCACATCATTAGGCCACCTCTTCTCCACAGAATCTTCAACAAGCCGTAACTTGCAATCCAGGAGAAATTTGCACACGCTCCAAAAAGGAAAAGTGATTGTCTTTTCAAACTCTACATGCTTGTCATATCAAAATCATTGCTAGCACTTGGACACTGATAATATTGAAAGAAATCAACTACTTAGTAAGACCTTTGCAACAAATGGAAAAGCGACGCATGAATGCAAAAAGCATGCCAAAAGCTCAAGTGCATGAGATGACCATAGCCTGAAACACGGCATCCACACATAAAGCATCAAGGCACATGGTAGAACAAAGCATCATGCTTCAAGCTATGTCAAACAAAGAAGACAATGACATGGCAGCATGTATTGAGAAGCAAAAACCTTGCCACCTTCAACCTATATGTTTGTAAATCAAACCTGACCACCTGAGAGTAGCCATGTAAGCACCCAGGGGAGGATTTGATCTTGTAACTCACATCTGACCACCTTGCTGTAGCCAAAGGATCATGGCACCAAGGAGAGGTGTTGAGATATGGTGCCATGTGTACATAGATTAAAGGCTAAGCTATGTGCTAAGAAAAGAATTAAAGTAGCCACCCTAGGATGTGAACTACATGATGTGGAGATGTGGATTGAGGACATCCACAAGTAGAGATGTGGATCAGAGGATCCTACAAATGTTGACTGTTCAAAGGGCACTCTCTATATAAGAGTCCTATCATGTATTATTGATATAGCACATTGGAATAGATTGAGTGTTTCATACTTCCTTTCTCTCTCATGGAGTTTCTTCTATGGTTTGATCCTCCATGATCTTTATGCTCATTGAGTGATAGATTAGGCTAAGTACGATGTGCACTTTGTCAAAAAGATGTTAAGAAACATATTGCACAACATCGAAGTAATCCACCACATAAAATTAAACACCATGTGGATAGGTACAAGTCGTTCGACACACACTTCAAAGTCAAAGTCCTAGCAATATCCAACCAAAAAAGCAAAGCTGATAGAGAATTAAACACAACCACATCAGCTCATGGCTACACTAATTTTGGAGGGAATCCATAGGAATTAAACTATCTAATGAGTAGGGATATAATCTAGATGATTAAAACTTTTTGTAAATGTGGTTACTATGAAACGATAAATTATATGTAGATGCATAAGACCAGTAGTTGGGTGAAAGCATACTACAGTGTATGTACTATTGGCAAGAATGTGGTAGTACTAAGTAGTGTGCGATATGGAGAGATTTCTCGAATCAATGTGCAGTAATATATTTATTGATTACAGAATCTCATGCACAAGATATTCTCACGTATGCATTCTCATGCTATATACACATTTTCATGCACTGCGTGTCCTCTTAGGTGTTTCACTTTCGAACCTACACTCTATCACTTCCACTTTCGAAAACTCCTACATGCATGTTCTACGTGCAAGTCCTACATGCATGTTCTACATGCGAGTTCTATATGCAACTCCTACATGCAACATGCAACTCCTACATGCAACTTGCAACTCCTACATGCAACTTCTAGATGCAAGTTCTACATGTAGAGAGAGAATGCCCAAAGGCATCACATCTCCCGCCTCCAAGAAGCTTGATGTCCTTTCTCCAAGAAGAAACACTCCATTCAGGAAGTCTATAACCAAAGAGAAGACAAAGGCTATGGATAGCAAAGCGGCTTCTATTTTGACTCTAACCAAAGAGAAGCCAAAGACTAAGGATAGCAAACCAATAGCAATTCTGACTGGAGGCAGTCTTGGATGGAGATTTTTCCTAAGGTAGTATTTAGTACCTTAGTTAGCACTTAGTATTATGTAGTAGTATTAGGATTAGCATAAGTATTGTTTAGTACTTAGAAGTATTAGTAGTATTTAGTACTATGTAGCAGTACTTAGCAGTATTAGTAGTATTTAGCACTATTAGTACCTTAGTACTATTTAGTACCAATCACATCTGGACTGCAACACAACCAATGGAAATATGGCCCTTGAGGGGTCCCCTTTAGGGGCAAGGGCTGTGTTGGAATATGTCCCTTGCCCCTAAAGGGGACCCCTCAAGGGCCATATTTCCTTCAAGTTTAAATACTACTATTTTTTTGATTATTGTCTATCTTTAAACAATCTATTTGCCTTTTGAAATCAATTTCAAATAATTGTTCTTCTCCTTACACAAACAAGTAAAGACACCAAAATACCATGTTCAAAAAAGTTGAAGACTGGTACAAAGCAAGCTGAAGCTGTTGAAAATGAGAAATGCAAAACTCCTAACATTTCAAATGTGTTCATAGACACCAAGAAAGAACAATAGGTAGGGGGGCATGCCTCGTGTGGAAAAGAAGAAAATGAACAACTATTCGATGGAAGTCGGTTAGAAGATGACAACTCCTTGGAGGATGTTGGGGATCAGGAATATGATGAGGATGAAATGTTGGACAAAGTAAAAAAGCAGCAGTGAAGCAGTGGCACAGGGGGACCTGAAAGTTGCAAAGGAGAGAGGCAGGATGGTTTTTTTTCCTATTTGGCCAAAAGAGGGTATTTATTTTTAAAATTTCCTATTTTATCTATTTTATTTATTCTTGTTTTATATATTGCATCTATTCATGTATTATATATTGTTTAGCAGATGAAAGTTTTCTAGTTAAGGAAGCTCTTACTAAGATGAAGCACCACATACAACACAAGATGAAATCTACTGTGCGGTCATTGTACAGAAGAAAGAATATGGAGGAACAGAAGGGTATGTATCTTTTTGTGAAGATGCATATTTACAGTCTTCTGTGTACATCACCTCAAACACATTTCTGATCTAACTTTATGTCTTTGTAGACAATCTAACTGGAGACATCGAAGATGATCAGCACTTGGATGAAGATGATCTGCTGAACTTGGATGAAGAAAATCTACAGCAACCGGACAAGATTATAGAGGAAGCAATAGCAAGATTGGACATGCAGGACTTGCCGAGAAACCATAGTAAGGATGAAGACATAGGTGGTGGTGGGGAGTTGACTGGAAAGAATAGCAAGGATGAACACACGGATAGTGATGAAAAGCTCGACACAAATAGCAGTGAGAGGGTCACTGAGACAGCTGAGATTATATCAGGGCTAAAGCCTAAACTACTTGACAGCTCTGATGGAGAGCAAATGGAGGATGACACAGTACTAGGTAGCCTTCTCCCAGCGGCGGGGACAAAGAAGAGGAAATTTAGTCAAATAGTTACTAATTTGTATTTGATTGATCCTAGCAAATGCCCAACCCTAAATATTAGGACCAGATCATCTATGAAATGACATTGTATGAGAGCTGGTCTCACAAGTTTTAAATGAAACTCTTTTTGCAATTTATCTTGTTTTTTTTACAATTTATCTTCTTGTTTTTTGAATGAAATTATTTTTGCAATTTATCTTCCTTGTTTTTTTAATGAAATTCTTTTTGCAATTTATCTTCTCATAAGTTGATATGAAATTCTTTTTGCAAGGCAAGGAATAATGTTTACTTTAGATGTAGGCATGCCGAAACTAAAGGTTGCCATGTTTACCCATGGTATGGGTGTTGTCCCTGATTTGGAAATTTGGCACAAATGCATTGGTCATATTAATATTCAGAAGCTGAAAAATATGCTGCATAAAGGCATTGTTGTTGGCTTGCCAAAGTTCAAGTAAACTGCTTTAGAGCATGTTTGTCTTGCATGCCAGTTTGGAAAACAATCAAGGTTGCCATTCACTAAGCATATGCAGGAAAGTAATAGACCCTTACAGTTGATTCACACTGATGTCTGGGGTCCAGCTCAGACTACCTCGATCGGAGGTTCATCATATTATGTTACATTTATTGATAATTTTAGCCGGTATACATGGCTATATTTTTTGAAACATAAGGATGAGGTCCTGCTTGCCTTCAAGCATTTCAAGCAACATGTTGAAAAGGAGCTTGGGTCATATATCACATGCTTGAGATCAGATAATGGAGGTGAATATCTGTCAACAAATGAATTTGATGACTTCTTGGCCTATCATGGGATTAGACGAGAGCTTACATGCCCATATACACCACAGTGGAATGGAGTGGCTGAACGTAAGAATGGGGTGATTGGTCGTGTGGTAGAGCCATGTTGAATGAAAAGAACTTACCTGATTATTATTGGGCAAAAGCACTTGCAACTGCAGTGTATGTGTTGAATTGCACTCCTACTGCTGGCATTCATATGCTCACACCATATGAGAAATTGTATCGACAGAAGCCTGATGTTAGTCATTTAAAAGTGTTTGGCAGCTTGGCATATGTGCATATACCAGATGAAAAGAGATGGAAGTTGGATCCCAAAGTAGAAAGATGTGTGTTTGTTGGCTATGCACAGATACAGAAGGGTTACAAATGCTACAACCCATCGACCAAGAAGACTATGGTGAGTCGAGATGTTGTTTTTGATGAGCTGGAATATTGGTATGGCAAGCCGAAAGTGGTTGTTCCAAATGATGCATCTGCAGGTCATGCATATGATAAAAATCAGCAAATTAGTACATCCATATCTGGGCCTACATCTACTGGTTCTACTACAATGAATCCTTGGTCTTGTAGGTTACGCAATTCCACTGACACTCCTATGTCAGTGAGGGGGAGAGATAAAGGGAAAGCCAAGGTTGTTGAGGTGCTTTTGCAAGCTGAAAATGATGTCCCTGGGCCATCAAATTGTGGCTATGATTCGTCATGTAGTGACAGTTTGGATAGTGAGCTGGGTATACCATCTGTGTCTACACTTGGAGTCAAGGGAAGCAGGTACATACCTTCTCATGAATGAGGAGGCTTAGGCACTCCAGTGAGAAGGTCACAGAGAGTCAGGTATCCTGTTGACAGGTTAACTTATAGTGGTTATGCTACTTGACATTATGCATATATGACAAAAGTTATGGGACATACTGAGCCAACTATCTTTGGTGAGGCTGTGCAACATGGTCATTGGTGGAATGCCATGGATGAGGAGATGGATGCCCTTGCCACTAATCAGACTTGGGATTTGGTGGAGTTGCCTGAAGGCAAGAATCCTATTGGTTGCAAACCCGGGGGATTCAGAAGGGGAACCTTACGATATCACGTGAGTGTACACTAGGGGGGTTTTTTGCAGATGATGCATAAGCTTATACATTAGGGGTGGGGGCCCTTTTATGTTTTGGCTAATCTTAAATTTAAGTTAGGGGGGTGGGAGGGGGGGGGGGGGGACTAATCTTTACCCTAGATGTAGACCCGATGTAGAAATGACACACAAATACTCATTTGATAAGTCAGTCACTGGGTGTTCATGAACTAAGCCCAAAACTAACACTAGGTCTCCTTCATTGATGGTGACTCTTATTGTTAATTATGGTAATCAAAGAACTAATCGTGGCTAATTAAAGGGGCTAATGTTTAGAGAAAATAAGAGAAAAGGCTGGAAAAAGGTGTAAGAAATGTTCCATAGTAATGCATTCCTACAAGAAAATTAAGCATAACATGGCCACATGAACACCACCACACCCACACCTATACCCTCTCACTCTTTCACTCTTTGATTTTGACCACAAGCTGGTTCTCCTAAGTTGTCCTTATTCTCTTTTGGCATTTGTAAATATTCACTCTATCTTTCTAGTACACTTTGCTTTGCACACTTTGCAAAATTGCCCAATCACCCAAAGACAAAGAGACTATCTATCAGAGGATTAAATAAAAAATGGAGTAATGGAAGGCTACATGGAGTCCCAATGTTGTAGATCCAAGAATATTGGTTTTAAGGGTGGTTCAAATCAAGGAACTTGAGATCCAACCTTGTAAGTCATGATATAAACAGTCTTTCATAATATAAAACAAATATATCATTAAATCATTCTCTCTTTAATATAGGTTTACTATTTTATTCTAGTGTCTATAGTAGTGTAATATACATGTGTCTTTTCAATATTGCGACTGTGTGACCGCTATTTGAATAGTGAATTTCTTAATAGAACCCTTCATTCAGAATTTGTGATAGGAAGGAAGTCATGTGACCGCTATGTGTAAGTCTTGGGACAATCTATGAGAGACGATGACCCTAGAACTATCAAAGCAAAGATGTGCATTGAAGGACACCATTACAAATGCCTTAATACACTATGGATCAGTGGCGGTGAACCTAATAACTAAGGAAACCATGATAGATTTGGGCTTGGAAAAGATGTTATAAAGTAATTAGGTTAGTTGGCTTGCCAACAAAAGTAGAAATTAATTGCCCTCCCAAGTATGTGTACACATGTGGCCTATCCCATGAGTGAGGGCTTTTCACACGGTTGACCATACTCTATGTTTTCTTAACCATGGTGAAATGCAAAAATGGAGGGGGGAAATGGGGAAGTGCGGGAAAATGGGTTTCCTATCCTGCACATGACTTTTGCCCTATCTTATGCCCGCCCTAGCAGGTAGCCCAGCTTTTGCCCTCCAGGCCTCGCCTCCCTACACCCTTGCTCATCGTTTCTCCTCTGTTTGCTGCTGCTATTGAAAGTTGCGCATCGTGGCTTGATAGAAGCGTTTGTTGGAGAGGTCCGTCGGTGGGCAAAGTTTAAGAGCAAGCTTGGAGGCTGCCGGAGCTTTGAGCTCTTGGATGCGTCCGCCGTTCAAGAACTCGATGATCAGCTTCCTGGGAATTGCTATGAGCTCGATCAAACATGTATCGTGAGTACATGCCGCTTTCGTTGTGTAGCAGGGGAGCATGCCTTGGAGGCTCTTGTTGACATAGATGGAGTCGCATATTGTTTGAAGTAACAAAGGAGAGCTTGCTGTAGTAGCCACCTAGAATGGAGGAGTGGCTTGGCTTGATGAGTCGCCTAGAGCTCTGTTGGAGTCAATGGAGAGGAAGTTTGGCGCTGGAGAGGCGATGGCCTTAGAGCTGCTGCCGACAACCGGACTGTGTTAGAGATGGAGGAGGCTCAGAAGAGCCGCATAGGTGCTTAGACCTTAGCAGAAGGCCTTAGGATATGATAGGTGCCTCGGATATGTAAAGTCGGGTGGCTATAGGTCGTAGAAGTTTTGGAGCTGTGAGTCAAAGGCCGTGTGCATGGAGTTTCATTTGCTGAAGGTTTTGGTGTCGAGCTCACACCTCTAAGTTGAGGTCCCCGTAGATGTATCTGACTGATAGAAGCGTTTGTTGGAGAGGTCCATCGGTGGGCAAAGTTTGTTGGAGAGGTCCATCGGCAGGCAAAGTTTGAGAGCAAGCTTGGAGGCTGCCGGAGCTTTGAGCTCTTGGATGCGTCCGCCGTTCAAGAACTTGATGATCAGCTTCCTGGGGATTGCTACGAGCTCGATCGAACATGTATCGTGAGTCCGTGCCGCTTTCGTTGTGTAGCAGGGGAGCACGCCTTGGAGGCTCTTGTTGACATAGATGGAGTCGCATATTGTTTGAAGCAACAAAGGAGAGCTTGCTATAGTAGCCACCTAGAATGGAGGAGTGGCTTGGCTTGATGAGCTGCCTAGAGCTCTGTTGGAGTCAATGGAGAGGAAGTCGGGTGGCTGCAGGTCGGGTGGCTGTAGGTCGTAGAAGTCGGGTGCCTCGGATATGCAAAGTCGGGTGGCTACAGGTCGTAGAAGTCGGGTGCCTCGGATATGCAAAGTCGGGTGGCTGCAGGTCGTAGAAGTTTTGGAGCCGAGTCAAAGGCCGTGTGCATGGAGTTTCATTTGCTGAAGGTTTTGGTGTCGAGCTCACACCTCTAAGTTGAGGTCCCCGTAGATGTATACGACTGATGTCTGTCTCTCTCTACTTTACTCCCCTCCAAGAGAGCCATGCCATGTTTTTGGGTCCAATACAGTCCAAGAGAGCCATGCCATGTTGCCCATGAGTCTGATAGAGTAGGGGACTTGCCAGAGAGGTGGAAAATCCTTTCAAAAGCATGTTAGAAGACCTTCAAATGGCCACAGCTAGCTGTATATACCACCTTGGGCATTCCCATTCTCTACACAATTAACTGGCAATGACTCCATACTCTTTTGCAATCTTTTTAGTTCAAACCAGCCAGCTTTCAGCTAGGACTTGGTGCTATTAGTGTGCTCTCAACCTGCTTGGCCTTATGTGTGGTTGACAAGGTGGGCTTGAGAATCGTACTCCTTGTCTGCACGCTTCCATAATCACATTTGTAGCTGTATATCACCATACATGTCAACAGTTTTATGTCCATTTCATGCTTCATTTTGAACATGTTAATGATGATTTTGCTGTAATTTGTTCCTCATTTCCTTTACTTTACAATAGGTTTTGCTACTACTGCAAATAATGCATTGAGAAGGCCTATGTTTCTACTTCAACTCACATGTTTTTGGTTGGAATTTGTTTATAGGTGCTGTAATTTGTTACTAGTTGCTAGAGTAGCTGTAAACTTCAAAAGGAGATTGTTGGCTTGAAGCAGCTCTGATTCTTCCATACTTTGCTCCAGGTTTTATGTCCATTTCATCCTTCATTTTGAACATGTTAATGATGATTTTGCTGTAATTTTTTCCTCATTTTCTTTACTTTACAACAGGTTTTGCTGTCCATTTGAGATTATCTTGTTGGGCACCTTTTTTGTTATCTAGCCCTTTTATAGGAGCATGGAGAGGCATGATATTGTGATTGTGTTAGATGAGGGTGTGGCTGAAAATCATGTGTTGGGATATGTTCATCTTAAAGCCGGCGGTACCTACAAGGACTTGAGAGAAGAGATCATCCTTGATAATCTCATCATAGATGAGTTTATATTTTTGGGAGGATCTAGGAAAATTCCAATAGGGGCCAAGCAAGAGGAGAGATGGATAGTTGATGCTGCAGAAGTAACCATCCAATTGAAAATGGAATATGATACACAAGGCAAACGCCAAAAAGTGGACTCAGTTGGAGATAGCAATAAAATGCAGCCAAAGTGTACAGTGTCTCCAGATTTATATATGCATGATCTTGCTCAAGGGTGTGAGAGGTACAATATGGTGGATGATTCGACTACGTGTGGTAGTGTTTCTAAGAATCGATTGAAGAGTCACCTTGCAACACCATTTGAGGTCAAAAAATGGCAGAGGGAGATTAAGATAGCCAAAGAAAAGTTAAGAGCAAAAGGCCGACATGATAGATTTGAGCTCATGTCAAAGGACAAGGATGGTAAAGCATTGTTTCAGATTTGGTGTGAGGAGTGTGATTGCTCTTATAGTCAAGGGGGTCCTGACACTTTGTATAATTACACACACTCACACATCAACTCAGCATCCCATATGAGGATTATTGGGTTATGTGAGCAAGAGAGCCATAGAAAAGACAGCCTTGGTTCATTGGATGACATTATGGAATTAGGAAAAGAAAAAGTAAATGAAGCAATGTTGGAGGTTTCAACCTTTGCAAGTGAGAGTAATGTGGTGTTTTAACTAGTAACAGAGACTATTGGAGATTATAGCACTCTATCAAAAGTCTATATAAGCTGCATGCTAGATAACAAGTGGATACCACTATTTCCAAAGACAGGATCTCTATGACAATGCATGATTGAGCATATGAAATCCAAGCTACATATCACAAAGGCTAGTGGCATTGATTCTAGTAATCAAGTGAAGAGGGCTGGTGGTCGCCCATCCAAGGTGACAATTATAGATAAGAAGCAAAGAGATCTAAGTGGTTTTTTCAAGAAATGTTCTGCTAAAGGTAAAACTCACATGTTCTAGTTGTGTTTTCCATCAGTTTTGTATTTTCCAAGTGAACATTTTTTCTTATGCTCTATTGTAATGTTTTCTTATAGATAATGACACCTTGCAAACTGCCAATGCATCACGAAAGCCATCAGGTATTTCTCATATGCTTCTATTTTCAATCATTATTTCTGATTTTTTATAGAGATGTTAGGTGTAGCTAGTCATATGGCTTTTGGCTCTCTCTCCATTAGGCAAATTTTCAAGCTTCTATTTTCAATCACTATTTCTGTTTTTTTATAGAGATGTTAGGTGTAGCTAGTCATATGGCTTTTGGCTCTCTCTCCATCAAGTCTATTGGGAACTTAACAGATTCCTCCTTTGCTCACAGAGAGTAGCTTGCTTGCAACCTTGTGTTGGGGTTTTTGGCAAGGGTCATATAACTATGATGGGAATGTGGTTGACTTGAAGCCCTTTTTGGATGATAGTAAGGGAGGTGGCAAATGGCACAATGAGCCAGCAACTAAGGCAACAATTATGATGGGGACAAGAGAGTTCATTGAAATTAATGGCACTTTCCGTCATAAGGATTGCAAGCGGATATGTTTGGAGGGAACATACTTTGATAATTTGCAATGTTGTGCATGTGCTACTATTCCTAAAGAAAGAGACTTTCGCATGCGAGTGTATCGACAAATTTGATCTTCAGACACTCATGGATCAAGAGACATTGGAGGTGGTAGACGGTTAGATTATTTGACTCATTTAGAGTTATTGAGAGTAGCAAAAACAAAGTCCACAATGGTTTGGGTATTGAAGAAGGAGATAGCATTCACAAGAACTGAAGTTGTTGCATTGAGCGTGAAGGTTAGAAGTCTTCGGGAGAGCACTATGGAAGCCATGGTGAGGAAAGATGTTAGAAAATTTTGTCAAGATATAATCAATGCTCATGAGCTAGGTCTGTTTGAGGGAAAGAAGGCATTGTGGAACTTCTTTGTTGACATTTCACAAAACATTTCAAGAGTAGAGGAATTATTTGAGACTGTCAAGATATGGGGAGGGACAAGGTTGCATAATTTCTTATCACTTAACCTTGGAGGTCCACACATGTCCACCACAATGAGGTCCACAAGAAAAGCACTTTTCTTTCGAACTGGTATACAAGAGGATATATTTCAACATGCAAGAGAAGTTTACACTTGTCACATGATGAAGAAAGGTATACCCTTGGGTAGTGTGCTAGTTCTTCTAGCTGAGGATGAAACAGTTGTGAAAAGAATGGTGAGATGGGTGGCACGTGATGATAATTTGGTTGGCTTTTGTGGTAAAAAGCTGGAACACACTTGCATTCCAGACTTTGTCGTGCAAGTTGGTGATGGTCAAGATGGATATCTTAGAGTTGTGGATGCTTTTCAACATAATGTGATTGCTCATTATGCAAGGGTATTGATAGTGAATCCTCTTCTTGAATGCTTGCCAAAGCTAGTTCTATTGGTGCAATTGACATGTAATAGGTTTGATTCCATGTTTGTCAGAGAACAGTGGGAGAGCATTCAGCTTTCTTGGAACATTTTTCTAAGGGACGTGGTAGGTCCATTGATAGGACATGCTTCAGATGGGGATAGTAGGCGCAAAAAGTTGATGTTGCAAGATTACTCTTCTTGTCAAGGTCCCAGGTTGTGCATTCCTTGGAAGGGTTGGCCCTTTACAGCACACATCACATTTGATGGGAGTATCAATGGTTTGCATGATCAAGACTATATCCATAATGGAAAGAAACTTATCAATCCTTTGGATAGTGCATCTAGGAGGTTGGTACTTGGTAGAGAGCTTGTGACTTTGAATCAGGTAGCAATTGTATATCAATTATTCAAGGTTGATGAACATGGCTTGCAAGAAGGGGATATTGAGAGGAAGGATAGACAAAATTGGAGAGCTGAACAAAGGATTGCTGCAAAGAAAGTACAAAAGTGTTTGAAGTTATTACAAGAAGGCTATGGTGCTCACCAAGAGCGGACATTGGGCACACGTATGTACTTATCAATAGTAGCATCTTACATTGATATTTTCTTATCACCTACCTTAGACTTGTATGGTCGTGTGAAAGCTACAGGAAAGGTGTCTTTCTTTTTCAGGTATGTAGAAGTTGCTACCATTGCTATTAGTGATATATGAATAAAGGATTTTGAACATATTTCCAAGGTTTATGTGGCTAATACTCATGGTTCTTTCTATATGTAGGATTTGGCGCATGTGGATCACTAAACATGATGCATACTCCCTAAAGCAAAACTTTACCAGTAGAGAAACATTCATTGACATTCAATTGTCGTGTCACTTTGTGGTTCTCTTGATAAAGACCTTTAGGGAAAAGCATCCTCACTTGCATGTACCCCTTTCTTGCACGGGATTGGATGCATGTGAGAATTTTTTCAGCAAGGTGGGTGGAATGGTTCGGAATGAAAGATGCTATGATGGCTTTGATTTGCTGAGTAGTACAGGAGCACTTAATAGAATAGCAGAGTTTCAAGCAGGTTCAATTCTTAAATTTCCAGCAGCTCATTCTAAACAAGAAAATATATGGGCCACTTTGGAAAAGGAGAATGGCACTCCTTTGGCCAACCTGGGAGACTATGCTTGTGTGAGTAGTGACAACCATATGGTATCTGCATTGAAAGAGGGATTATTAGAAGCAAAGGCCATAAGTGAGACACTTGGTATGCGCGATGAAACTTTTTGGAATGACTCATGGGAGGAGGGAGATCTCTTAGAACTCTTCAACCCTAATCTTGAATATGTGGATGAAGATGAATCATTGGATAATGTTCTACTTATAGATGAAGATAATCACTTTGATAGTGGTGTTCCAGGTGATCTGGATGAGGAAATTACTAGTGAAAGTGAGCTTCATCATGTGATTGATGAGGAGGAGAAGGTGGCTAGTGAAATATCACCATTTGTTGAAGTGGATGGGAAAGCCATTTCTAAAAGCACACTTGTCAACCAATTGAATGGAAATCCCACACTATCTAAAGATAGATTAACAAGGGTGAAAAGTGGAGTGTATTTTTCGTTGGAGAAGAAGGCAATGATTCATACAGGAACATGTCTTGGTATAGGATCTGATTGTGCAGTATTGTTTGAAAGCACATCAATAAATGCAAACAAAAAGACAAGAGGAAAAGGAAAAGCTAGGAATACTAGTAAGGGTGCTGTAAACGGCATGTGGTACCTTGGAAGGGTGGTAAGCATGAGGAGAAAGGTTGGAAATTGTCTAAAAGAGACAAGAGGCCCCTTTGATCTATTGGATAGGCCTTTGAATGTTCAAATTCATTTGTCATGGTATCAACAAGCAAAGGGAACTAGGACCTACACATATGACCTTGTTGACAACCAATGTGTGGACTTGGAATCTATAATATCCTTGGCCAATCTCAACTATGATCGACAAACAAAGAAATACCATCTTGATGAGAATGACTACAAACTTTTCAATGAATATGTGCAGGGCAGAAAAGGTACATTTTCTATTTTTTAAATTTTTGTAAAGTTTATCCATTTTGAAGTCGTCCCTTCCCTTCCCTCCTTCCTAGTCCATTTGCAGCCCTACTACTCCAATCTCTGATGTAGATGAAGGTAACATATGTTTTTGTTTATGTGCTTTCAATCCTTCTTATCACATAGGGATCCTAGGTTTGCAGCATGTAACTTGACAGGGAGCTTATGTTTGTTTTGCAGGATAAATTTGTTGGCAAGCTATGTGGCATGATGCAGCATTTATGAGAAGATGCCCATAGATGTGTCAATGCTAAACTTATGGATTATAGACCTGGATTGTAGACATGGATTGTTCGGGTGTTACTCTTGTTTAATTTTTAGTTTTTCTAGTAAACATTCAAGATGCATTTTATGTTTTCTACTCTATCAAATTTTGGTTTAGATTCATGGATTGTTCAGGTGTTACTCTTGTGTAACTTCATATTTGCTACTATTAAACATCCAAGATGCTTTTCAGCTTTCTCATTCTAGTGTTTGTTTTTTAAGGGAGAAGAAACTTGTTTATGTTAGTGTGTAATCATTCTTATACACTATATATTGGGTCTACTACAGCTTTCTAGCTTGTCCGCCCCAATACAATGAATGTAGTTGCTGTCTACACTATTCTGAACAAGATTAGAGACTGTTGCCAATTATGGGAAAGGATTTGGAGCTGTTTACCTCTGTATTTGGCAATACAACATTCAAATTAGTTCATGTTTTGCAAGTACAGGTCTACATTGGAAGTTCAGTGAGGTTTGTGCATTGTTTAGCCAAGCATTGGCTAGTGGGTTAATGTGATTTTGTTGGTGCAATACCATTCACAGCATGTGAATCAGTGGGCAGTTTATGCATACATCTAAGATGGTTCAGAATCAAAATCTGAATCTAAATTCGGGAGACGTGTTTGAAGTTTTGGCCTAGGAGGATAAATTGGATGGAACCAAGTATTCCATGTGGAGTTTTATGGTGAATAATGTGTTAGTTGGTAAGAGTATATGGGGCTATATTAGAAGTGATGAGGCTTGTCTTGTAGATCTAGTTATTGCTTCTACTACACCTTTGTAAGGAGGTAATGCATATGATATGCAGCTAGCTTCGATAAGGCCAGCTACACCTGTTGCTCCCATTGAGGATTAGAGGAGATAGGATTAAGGGATGCCCAGGCTATGCCACTTATAGCCTTGTCCATTAAAAAGATCATCATACCTCGTATCTGTTCCTCCAACATACTTGGAGAATATGTATTGGGCAAGGAAGGAGGCTAGGCTTACTTGAAAAGACATCTTGATAGTATTTCAAGAGATTTACGTATGGAAATACATTGGTGGATATGTATACTCTTTGTAGATGTACAGTCAATACATATGCAAAATGGTATAATGTTGCCTTGGTTAGCATATCGATGTAGGTGATTAGCATGTAATGGATGTAATGCCAACAAATGAGTGCTCTTATCATCACTATTAGGCATGAATCAAGAACATCTATTTTGATAGATGTAACTTTAACAAATGCTGTTATCATCATTATTAGGCTTGAATCAAGAATCACCATGCTAACCATGTATGGTAACAAGTGTGCGGAGGGTGTGCGGATGACAGATGGATGTTTGACAAAATATGATAGCCGTCTTATAGTCTTGTTGTTTGACAAAATAGGATAGCCATCTTGACGTAGGTTTAAGGAAATTGGGGGAGCACACTAGACTTTTTCTTGTACCTTATAAGCTTAAATAGGGGTGTTTTATAATCCTACATGGATCTTAAATAGGGGGTTTTCTTGAAGTTCATGCATGCAGGTGACATCCCCCTTTAATGAAGAGTGAATCCCCTGGGGTTGCAAATGGGTCTACAAAGTAAAATGCAAGTCTGATGGATCAGTGGAAAGGTATAAAGAAAGGCTGGTTGCCAAAGGGTATGCACAGGAGTATGGGCTAGATTATGAGGAAACTTTCAGCCCTGTTGCCAAGATGGCAACTGTGAGAACTGTCATAGCATTGGCTACTACAAATGGCTAGAAATTGCAGCAAATGGATGTCAAGAATGCTTTCCTAAATGGTGACTTGTTGGAGGAAGTCTATATGGTTCAGCCCGAGGGTTATGTGCACCCTGACTATCCCAACTATGTTTGTAGGTTGAAGAAAGCTCTCTATGGGCTAAAGCAAGCACCTAGAGCATGGAATGAAAGGATCAGTAGATACCTACAGGAGCTTGGTTTTGCAGTTGGGAAGGCTGATCATTCACTATTCACAAAGAAGAAAATTGCTGGATATGTTGTGATTGTGATTTATGTTGATGATCTGATTCTGACTGGTAGTGATGATGATGGCATTGCTGAAATTAAGAGCAAGCTGAAAATGGAGTTTGATATGAAGGATCTAGGGGACTTGAAGTTATTTCTTGGCATAGAGGTGTTGAGAACACCTGATGGCATTTGGCTTATGTAGAGGTAGTATGCCTTGAATATGCTGGAGAGGTTTGGCATGAAGGATTGCAAAACAATGGATATTACCTTGGATCAAAACTTGAAGATGATGGCTGATTTTGGAGCTGAGATTGATGACATTACCATGTATAGGAAGATAAAGCTTGATTTATTTGACTAATACCAGGCCTGATTTGGCATATGCTGTGGGACTCATTAGTCAGTTTATGCTAATGGACATGTCCAATTCTAAGACATATTATACACCACCTTAACCATATCAAATGGTCTCAACTCCCCTTCAATTGAGAGAGAGCTCAATTGATGCACTTTTGAATCAAGACTTGCATGTGTGAAATGAATTTTTAATGTTGTAAATTAAGTGTTATTTCCTATACAAATTAGGTCTACCTAATTCACATGCAAAATAGCTATTGCAATGGTTTTTTGAATCTATCCAAGGATAAAATTCCATAATTAGTTGGTCTTGCATTCAATTTTGGAATGAGGATACCATAAATAAAAGGGAAAAGAGGGGGGTTTGGGAGAAGTGAACTTAGAGAACCCAGGTGGCTTCATAAACAAGTCATAGTTTCTCTAACTTTTGTAGTTCTAGAAATGATCCTATATTAACATGGTCATACTAAAAAACAAGACCAAACAAAATGCTAGTGAAGACAAATATTTCCTCCTTCGCTTTATTCCCTTGCTAAGGTTTTGACTTAGCAAAAAACATACAATGTTGGCCAAAGAAAATTCAACTTATTAATAAAATGTGATGGGAAGGACATAATTTGGAATGGTGAGGGCCAGTGAGGTGTCATCACTTAATTAATTAGAGAGGATGGACTTCCAAAGTCTCCCTTTTAAATCCAAAGATGTGTGCTTCTCGAAAAATGTGCACTTTGATTTTAATATATGGAGTGAAAAATTATACCTTAGTAAATAGCTCTTCGTTACGTTTATTAGCACTGCCTTCCAGGCAATGCTCTAGTTACATTTTTGTTACACTTTGTTGCCACGTCTTCTATTTTGGTTCTTTCTCTCTCACACACACACTTTCTTTTTTTAATATCTCTCTCTCTCTCTCTCTCTCTCTCTCTTTCTCTCTCTCTCTCTCTCTCTCTCTCTCTCTCTCTCTCTCTCTCTCTTTCTCTCTCTCTCTCTCTCACACACACACACACACATACACATGGAGTTTGCAAATCATTCAAACTTTCCTATACACGGGCTTCCATTATAGGTGTTGCAAATTAATCATTCATTCATCTTGACAATTGTTTTCCTTTGACAGAACCAATTTGAAGGCAGTGCTCATGAGTACTTGTACTCATTTGTTCATCTTCCTATATATTAAGGATGGTGAGAGGCCATACTATGCCACGTGTCATCAGTGGAGAGAGCTTGGAGGGTGCCATGTGTCATGCAATTGCAAGCTATGTTGGAGGAGAGCTTGGAGGAGGGAAGTTGGCAGGGAGTGGAGGGACGCATCAAAGGGCGTGCCGATTTGAACCTCCCGTGCTCCAAGAGAAGTCTTGCAAGGAAAGGTCATTGAGGTTCATTGCAACATGCTCTTGCCTTGCTCTTTCAAGCTTGCCTTCCTCCTTACACACATTTACCTATGCTTCTCCCCTCCCCCTCTCTCATCTTACCAGCCATGAAATTGGCCCTCCTTGCCCCTCCCCACGACCCAAGCCAGTTGCAAGATGCTCAAAAATCTTGGAGATCCAACTACAAGACCCTCCCCTCTCCCATCCGCCAGACCAGAACATCCTCGAGCTTCCAGTCCTCCAACTTTGGATTGAGGGTAAATGACTGATAGTCGTCCATCGACCTGCTTCTTCCTAGCCTCTCGCTCCTTCCAGGCTGCAAACATAAGCAACAAATCACCCAAGCTAAAGCTCCAAGCCAACTTCATAGGATCTCGATCTGGTGGTGATCAGGAGACCACGCACAAGACAAACAAGTTCTATTGCAGATGGGCAACCCGTAAAGCCTACTCTGCATGTGAACCATCTTTCCAAGGTGATAACATGTAGTTTTTGGACCACTTACAAAATTCATGTACCGAGCAAGAGTCGTGAGGTTCCATAAGAAGTATCAGAGAACCATTGCAATGCTAAAGGTTGTAGGAGCTTCCAAGAGGCTGATGCCCATATAGTTTATAATCCTCTCGATGATGCCATGGAGGTAGCCTATGGACTACGTTGCAATGATCAACATTTCCAAATGACTTCAGGTTTCTTTCTAACTTTGTGGATTTCAATGTTGAGGATAACTTAGCTACCTTTCCAAACTCTATAGCCGTATCTAGAGGTCAAAGGCATAAGAAATAATATTACAACCAAAAAGAAGAGAAACAACATGAAAGCTGTGTGCCAAGCATAGGCAATAAGATGAAGATGGAGAAGGCATCAAGATACTCCGAGTTGTTAATAAGTTGTGAAAGGGGAGGAAGTTCCTTTGATAGAGCGATAGCGATCCTCAATCTCCGTCAACAATTCCTTGACCAAGATATTCGGAGCATCCTCAATCCTTTGAAGGATGTGAGAGATCTAAGGGATGGCATAGGTTTGCAAGAGGACAAACGCAAGAGCTTGTCTGGTGGGTAGGGGAATTCGACAAAGCTGGTGTAAAGGTGCTCCTTGAATAGGTGTAAGCTAGCTAAGAGCTTGGAGTGTATGTATCTTGGATTCTTTGTTCCTTAGGAGGTAGTAGAGGCCTTTCAAAGACAATACAAGAGGGAGGATAGGAATGAGGAGTAGCAGGAAGGGGTTGTACTTGCTCATTACCTTTGCCTTAATGCGACACCTAGATAAGCTCTTGGCTATGGCACTCAGTTGAATCTCTAGCTTGTAACCTACCATTTTCACATTGCCTACACCTTAACAATGTGCCTAATATTGATTTTGAAAAGGGCTCTGGATGTGTTTCCATCGATGAGAATATTTGAAAATATGAATCTTTTCTTTGAGTATCTTTTGTGAGTTTGTACTGATTGTACAATTGGACAATATTCTATGTTGATCATCCTCGTTTTACCGATCGATTTGCTTTTTGTCTTTCAGGAGTGGCCAGCTCAAGATCAGATTTCACTTTGGAGCATGCCTTGGTATCCTCTCTTCGTCGCTATGCTCGGAGGACAAGGTCGCTACCTATGTGTGATAGCGCATTCCCATTTGATTTGGTAAGAATCCTTACACACGCCCATATTTCAATGGGTTTGCAGAGAGCGACCTCTAGATGTTAGGGATAGTCTTTTTTTGTTTTAGCACTTACTTTTTGGGTTTTGGTTCTGATTGCTTTCACCCAAGGATCAAGAAACTTCTTGCATGCCTTTGCTGGCCAAATTTTTCCATGTATGTAAACATATTTCAAACAAGATCTCTCGAAAGGCAAGCTTATGAGAGTTTTGGACTCTGGTCATTGGTGGCACTATCCTTCTATGCGAGCTATAGTGTACACTTCACACACGATGCAAACCATTTTCATCAAGTAACAAGAAGAGTTATGCTACCCCATCATGCTAAGTTGTTTCCATTGGAAGGGAAAATATTGAGGAATGATTAAAATAATCGTATCTCTCTATTTGGTCTGAGATGATAGATAGGGGAAGAATGGTGGTTGTGGAGAACAAAGATGTGTTGGTATGAGATGATATATAGTTAAAGAATGGTGGGTTATGGAGCACAAAGATGTGTTGATGGATCCTTCAAAGAGCTTAGAATAAAAGATTTCCCTCAAACTTTGTAGAAGGAGCATTGATTTGGGAGTTTGTCCTACCAATAGCAAAAAGTGATTTAACGACCCTCATATCTATACTTTCACATGCTCGATGTCGATGAAGGGAGCTCAACCCTAGCATATGTGTGGATAAATTTCGTTTTTTGTACACTTCCACATTTTAAACTCTAAATTCTGTAAATCCACCTCAAGACTTATCCAAGCTCTGATTTAATGTGGTTGAAATAAGTACTTTCAAGAAATGGCATTCATTGATAGAACATTCCACAAGGAAATTGAATGCCAAAAAAATAAAAGGAGTGTATATGAGTAACCACGAAAGCAATGGCATGCTTGGTTTGTTTTAAAGATGAGGCATAAGTCTCACAAATGGAGACTGAAGAAGTTATCCTTGCTTGGAAGAATCACTGTGATCAAGCATATTTTGCCTCCACCATCATGCCTTTCCTCACAAGGGGGTTGTGTGAAGTGGAACGAGTACTCAATGACTATGCAACGTCACCATTTGGTAGCATGAATAGTGGCATGCATTCCCCTGGTTGTTTGCCATCACACCAAAAAATTTGGGAGGCTTAGGTCTTCAATCATTTAAAGAGAAGTGGGAGACATTATGTTGCAAATGGCTCTTTTCCCTCCCCTCCTTACAGCCTTGGGTAGCTCTAGCAAGACATTAGATAACTATTGGGGTGCCAAGGTTCTCACATGGATCTTTGTCTTCATAAAAGATCTTGATATCTTACTTCCCAGTTAGGATAAAGAGCTACAAATAGCTATCTCAACTCAATCCTATTTGGCGAAAAGATTTAGGAGATTATGATTGCAGGGTGCAACTTGATTGGAACTTCATCGCCCTTTTCTTCTTAATATTTGGGTTAATAAATGGGCTTATATGAATCAAGTGGCTCTAGTTTAGATCGATCCATGTCTGGTAAAAAGGCTCAATAGTAGAGAGATCAACACAACACAGGGTCCTCTGTGTGGGATTTCCAAGCATGATCTTTCTTAACTCTAAATATGATTGTAGGACGTTTTAGATGCTTTAAACTATTTCTCTAGAAAAAATGATGTTTTGCCTTCATAGGGAAGGCCTTACAAACCTCTCCATGAGAGTAGAATTTTTTTAATTTCTATAACTCTCTTCTAATAAGAATCTTTCTTTCACACAAAAAAAAAACCCCAAAAAATGACCATTACTTATTGCAAAATCCTCAACATGGTTTTGAGATGACATATGTGACCAACAAGTCACCATAGATCTCTTTGAAAAAAAATACAAATCATGGTAGATGTGCACCGAATGCTTTTCTACTTGCATGTGAAATTTTGACATGTTAGTGTACTAATTGATCTTTTGTCCCATCCCTCACTGTGCTCTAATATGACCACAAATCCACTCGATGAAGATTGCAATAGGACTCTCTTAGAGATCAAAGAGGCTTGAAAATGCTCAGATGCATACAGAGTGGTAGAGACCATATGCAACAAGGGTAGCAAGATGCAAGTCATGGGTAGAAATCAAAAGTATAGGGAAAATGGTCAGATGCATAGGAAATTATAGAGATCAGAAGTAACAAAGGTAGTAAGATGAAGTCTTGGTAAAAAACTCATACAAGGTAAGGTAGAGTATATATTTCTACTCAGATCACTCTAGCAACTTGCCTAAATGATCATGTCACCCATTCAAGAGGTTGCATACAGTTGAAAATGTTGATCAAGCTTCAAGGATACAAGAAACTCCAATGGCATGCAATCCTCACTCGGTTTTTGGATGCTATCTTTTAGCATAGATGCATTTAAAAGCATTTGCCATAGTTGTATTCCAAAGCTTTGGCAATCATCTATGATACACGTGCATGCATACGTATGAGGTGCATGCATGCATGTCTCTGTCTCCATCTCCATCTTCGTCTCTATCATCATCATGTGTATCTCCACATGCAAGCGTGTGTGTGTGTTTGTGCACGCACGCATGCATTTGTGTGTGTGTGTGTGTGTGTGTGTGTGTGTGTGAGTGAGTGTGTTCATACATACATCATGAGATACACACCTAACATTTATTTTTATTTGGTAGAGAGAGAGAGAGAGAGAGAGAGAGGGAGAGAGAGAGAGAGAAAGAGAACACCTTAGACATAATGGTGTTTTTACAAAATATTTATTTTTTAAAATTATATTTTTCTTAAATTATGTTCCTTAGGCGCTATGGGAGAAATTTAGGAGGCAATGGAGCACATGGCAATAGGTCTTTTTGAAGATGCAAACTTATGCACGATCCATGCCAAAAGAGTAACAGTGATGGACAAGGACGTTGCACTCGCAAAGTGCATCCACTCCAATCCCACCCGTATGTCATAGATTGGTCGCCAATAACCATCATGATCTTGTTGTAAAAGTATCACTCCCAAGTCATCTTCTAATGCATTAGTTCATACAAGAAATGGCTTAGTCAGATCTGGATAGTGTAGAAGAGTGTCCTCTTTCAACATATTCCACATTTCATCAAGTGCATGTTGGCATTCGGTTGTCCAAATGAATTTTGCATTTTTAAGAAGCAATCATGATAATGGAGTGGATGCCTATGCTAGATCTTTAATGAACTTGGAGCTGAATCTAGCCATGCCAAAAAATCATTGTAGACTCTTTGTGTTTTGTGGAGATGGAAGATTCTTTATTGCCTTGACTTTTTGCGAGTCTAGTCAAATGCCATCCTCTGAGATAATGAACCCCAAGTATTTCAATTTTCTCTTTGGCCACTTTCATTTTTTCAGATTTAACTGAAGTTTGAACTTTTGGAATAATTCTAAGACTTTGCACAAAACTTCTTTGTGCTCTTCCTAGGTGGTTGTGTGGAACAAAACGTCATCTGGGTATACCATCACTTTGCCCTAGATTATTTTGTAGCACAAAATTCATTCGGTGCTGAAATGTACTAGGTGCATTATTCAAACCAAATGGCATTACATTAAATCGATGTAGTCCAAATGGGGTCCATAATGTTGTCTTCTATCGGTCACTTGGAAGGATTGGTATTTGCCAGTATCCTGATTTCAGATCTAAGGTAGTGAAAATTTTAGAATTGGCGAGGAAATCGAGAATGTCATCTAGTTGGGGAGAGGACATTCATCACGAATCATGAAAGGAGGTCCAAAATCCACACATAATCTGTATGTGACATCAAGCTTCTTTACCAAATGAGTTTCGCACACCGATGGGCTTTTAAAGTGCTCAATTACTTTATCTTTTAACATTGCTTCAACATGTTGCCTCAAAATACGAACTTCTTTCACCGACCGATGTCTCTGAGCTTTTGTTGGCTGGTCTTGCATCAGGTGTTGGTATTTCATGGAATATGTTAGCATCCACATGCCCACACAACTATGCAAAGGGGGTATTCTATGTTTCTCTCTCTCTCTCTCTCTCTCTCTCACACACACACACACACACACATACACACACACACACATGCACGTGTGCACATGCATACACACACACATGCATGCATGCACGCATGCGTGCACGTGTGTACACACACACACATGCATGTGCATGCGCACACTCACAATCCTACACACGCATGCAAGCTCACACCCACCCTACCACACAAACACACACATGTAGGCTCGTGTGCATGCACATGCATGCATGCATGCATCCACACATGATGGATGCACGTAGGCACATGCATGTGAACGTGTGTGTGTGTGTGTGTGTGTGTGTGTGTACATGCATGTGTGCACACATGCACACACACACACACACACACTTTTGTGTGTGTGGTTAAAATGTTAAATTGCATATAAGTAGTGAGAAATCCCTATAGAGGGGGTGAAAGCCCACAAATAGTTACGAGGATGAAGTAATAAAAGAAAAGGTACACAAGTACCTTACGGAGGAGAAATGCATATATCCACATCGGAGTGAAAGAGCCCCAAAGATTATTAAAAAGCAAAGAGAAATTTCTACACAAGAATCATAGAAAGATTATTGTTGGGGCCTCAAACCCAACATGGACAAAGAACACACCAGACTCTCAATGCACAGATGAAGATAGATGAGACAAGGAAGAAAGAGAATAATTGACTGATTGCATGGCATGAGTAACCGTGTATATAGGGAGAGACACGCCCCCCTTTGTTCCACATACACACACCCCTTGGTATCATCGCTTAAGGATAAACCCGTGTCTTTATGCCTTTGCACATGGCACTCATGGTGGATTGTGCAAAACCCACAATGTGCCTGAGTAGAAGTCAGATGCCATATGTGCATGTGCAAAGGAGTAAAATCATTTTAGGCATAGCCAAGGAAGAGAACCTTGTGAGTGCATATATGATGAAAATTCCTTAGATAAAAAGAGCAAACATGGAATATACACACTTTGTAATAAGGAATAGTTTTGTAGAACTACAACACCACTCTAGCTTCTCACCCACAACTTTGCCAAAAATAATCTTGCCTCGCAAAGAACCAAACAGTTGGTGTAAGCACTCCATTCAATCTCTCATGTTGGTTTTCCTCAGCACCATGTATGGTTTCTCTCAACCAATGGAACTCTATTGGATATCCTTAGAGAAAACCTTCAAGTGTGCAATTACTACAGAATCAAGGTATTAAAGAAATGGACCCAACCATGCATGTCATCAATCACTATGCACCACTGGTACTCTTGTCTCGATCGTGGGCATTGCCATTGTAGTTGCAGTTGCATAAGACTCCATATGCCGTTTTGACCTTTGTGCACCATAAACTTATTCAGCACCACAGGATCATGGTATTACTTTGTCAATTATGTGATGAGTCTATCTCTTAGGGATGCTTTGAGAGTTGCAAAAATCTCATCCTCCACAAATTGTTGTCTCACCACATTGTATCTACACCGACTAGGTCCACCATCCACATCAACAATGCTAGAGCTAATTGCCTCATTCACCCTTCCACACTAGACACTAGCCTCAATCGCATCTGCAATACAACCACAGCAACCCACAATGGAATACTTCATCTTCTCTTAGTGCCCACATGACTTCCGCAAAGGCCTTTCACCATTATATTTGGAGAAGAAGCTTATGTTGACATGGACCTTCCTGTTTTTGTCAACTGCATTGCAACTTTGTTAGCTTCATCTCCCTGGTCTACAGCCTCTTACACCACCATGATAGCAAAATTGTCATCATCAACACTGCCTTTGTTTGGTCACAACCACCATCATCATCCGCTTCAAGCATGCTTGGGTGGCTTAATTTGCATGCAACATATGGAGATGAACAGCTCCATGTGCTACCAAAAATCTCAATGTGTGAATGGAGGGCTTGTTTTGAACTATGGAGCTTGGTATCTTCTCAATGGACATTTAACCCACTAGCCCATAGACAGTTGGCTCTCTTGGGCCTACTTTGATCTACCTCTTGGCCACTTGAGACTCCAATGACCACCTCAACAAAACACACTGCGTTGTGCTCACAATATAGTGATCATACTTAGAACAAAAGATTAGCAGTGAACAATGATTGAATCACGGAGCCAATTTATCATCATGGGCATCTTGCAAGAGCACCTCCCTCACTTCCAAAATTGGTTGTGCTCATGTGGGCTTGGGGAAAATTAGATCCGATCGCTGCTTGGATTCTTCCAGTAGGTCTTACATGAGAAAAATCATAGATCGTGATCACCAATGTGTTGGGGTCTCAGTCCCAATAGGAACAAAGAATAAACAAGACTCTCAATGTGTAGATGAGGATACATGAGACTAGGACAAAAGGGAATAACTGATTGATTACATGGCATGAGTAATCGTGTATATAGGGAGACACACACACCCCTTCGTGCCACATGCACACACCCCTTTGTATCATTGATTAAGGATAAACCCATGTGTTTGTGCCTTAACAATTGCTACAATGATCACCTAAGCATGGGAATTATTATCACCAAAGAACCAATGATTCTTGATTTTCTACATAGTCCCTAAAGCCAACTATTTCATCCAAGCAAGAAACTTTGTGAAATTTGGAAGTAGTGATCAAGACAGCTAGATGCCCAAGAAAACATGCAAGTATATGGTGGCAGAAGTGAGTTTGAGAGAAATTGATAAATTGGCAAAAAATATATTTAAAAAAAGGACAAAGCCAAAACAAATGTAATGTTTTTGGGCTTGCACCACAAGAAACACAGTAAGCATTTGCAATTTTCCTTTTGGATAATAGTTGTCCCACTAGTAGCACTCCAACCATACATATATAAAGGAAAATTTTTTTCTTGAGAGGTAATTTATTCCACCAAATTGTTCAAAGATTAAACTTCCACCATGAGAGCAATTTAAACAATCTCCATTAAAAAAAAAAAAATTTTGAATATCCAAGGGGAAGGAAGGAGGATATGATATACTTGCTTTGTAGAAAAATTATGAAGAGATACTTCTTTGGAACCCTATTCATTTTCTAGTCTCTAATCCAACAACCTATCACAATCATTCAACGTTATAACTAGCTAGAATGGCTGAATGATATCCTTGATAGTATTCCAAATGCATCTACGATATTTATAAAATATTTCACATTTCTTATACCAAGTTGTCCAGTAAAATGTTTATAGGACTCAACTATTATAGACAAATAATCCAAAAAGATAGAGCTTCGGTGTATGCTTTATAGCCTACATGAATTACCTTCTTTGTAGAATGGCTAGACCATTTAATGTTGGAGAGGGGAGTTTTCCAAGATCGTGGAGCAATCCGGAGGAATATAGGGATAACCCAAAATTTGCCTTCATAAACTCCTAGTACCACTTCCTAGTAAGAAGGGGTCTAATGACCATAAACATGCTATTTCATTGAACCACACAAAATCAACTAGTATGATTGCCTAATGCTTCTTCTGAGAAAAAATATATGCTATCAAAGTTGTTTTTCGTGAAAGAACATGAACATAAATATTCATGACGTTCAGATCATCATGCATTCTTGGTAGATAAACTGTCAAATCCTAAGCGATTGAACATAATTTGGGAGACTTTTGTCTTCCAAAATAGCTCCATTACTTGAGACATAAGGATATTTATTCCTTTGGTTGACCATATGAAAATGGGCACGTGGAATTAGTTGTAAGCTACAAGGATATATTGAATAACTTTGAGACAGACATGTAGAGGCCAAGTTGAAGAAGAGGAAGGGGAGAGGGAAGTAAAGAAGGGATAAGAGAAGAACAAGAAGGAAAGAGGAGAAGAGAACATGGCATTCATGAAAGGCAGATTGAGGGAACAAGAGACAAAAATCCATAGAGGAGAAGGAGAGCTTGTCCAAGTGAAGGCCAAAGTCAACGATTTGGCCTTTTATACATGCCACCTTTTGAAGGGAGGGAACCATATTCCCTTTATTCCGCTCTCTTTCCTCATTCTTTACAATCATCTTGGGACGTTTTGGCTCCAAGGCACACTCCGAACTTTATGGACTTGCCATCATCCATCAAATGACATTGCCAACCAATGTAGTAAACTATCCCCCATTCCTATTATTGATCCAGTCCCTTGGATCATGCATATGTCATGGTTGTTAGAGTGTTCGCGACGATGAAGATCATTTCTTGTGTGCACTTTTTCCATTTGCAATGCTCATAGGCCTTTAATGGATCATGTGTTGTGGAATTGTTGCGCGAGGAGGATGGATATTTCATTCGGTAGCATCAAATTCCATTGTAATTGGTATGGCATGGCATGAGTGATTACAATGGCTAAATGTTGGGTGGATGGATTGGAACTAAGTACATGTGACCTTGCAAAGAAAGAGGAAGAAAAATAAAAATCTAAGGTGTAATTTAGTAGGAAGAAGTTGTCAATAGGGGTTGATGTAAGATCTTAGTAGTGTTACTATTAGTAGAGTTAGAACAGTGTATTCTCATGCTCCCTTGTAAGTTCCATATTTGAATTGAGTGGGACTTTTATTAGATTCTCATCAGACTATGTATTTGACATGCCATTCATGTAAGTCCAAAGTTTTGCATGACATTTTGTCTTGCTTCTCTATGTAGAGCTTCTTTCTAAATCCATTTAATGGATTACAATACATTGAGGGCTTTTCTTGGTGGTTTCTTTGAGCCCAATAAGGTTGTGGTGATCTGGAGCTTTATTTATCCAAGTCATCAAATCAAGAAGATTTTGACAATACACCATACAAACTTCTAAATGAGAACTATGGTTGAAGAGGTTTATCACATCTTGGATTCTAGGAAAGTCCTCTAAGGTAAAATGGATATTACATTGGGAGGCTCAAATGATTAATTGGGTACTAGTGTTAAGAAGAAAAAAGAAAAAAGAAAAAAGAAAAGAGAGAGAAAAAATAAACGAGGGAGATTTGGAGTTAGCTAATTAAGGGTTAGTAAATGAAAGTGAAAAAATCTTTGAGAATCACAAGAAACTCATCCATACCCCATTTGATGTCAACAAATTCACCATGTAATCAAAACCACCCCTTGGAGCTATTGGTGTAGGACCACTTATTGTTTCATATGTGGAGGAGTGCCTTGAGATACCAGGGGTTGATGTGTCTTTGACTATGGCCCTATACCTTGATGCATTTATTAGGGTTGCATACACTTTGTTGGCAAAAACAGTTTTTCCATGGTAGCAAAATTTTGTTAAGGTCTCTGGTATCTTCCACTCTAGTAGGTTCTTGTGGATCTACTCCAATTTTAGGAGTAGGTTCTTGTGAATCGATCGCTATGGATTGAATTCCACACTAAAAGAGTGGTTTTGTATTTCCTTATGTGAAAACCCACCAAGGCCTTGAACTATTGTTTCCTTGCCCTTTGTAGACCTTGTAGTAGGTTTTGTGTTACTACTCCCTTTTTAGGAGTAGGTTCTTGTGTAGCTACCACCATTGTATTCTTCATTTTGGTGTTGTAGACTCAAACCCTTTATGGTCTCTCCTCTAACTATTGTGACTAAAGAGGGATAAAGTCGTCCTTGAGGCAAGAAAGAGAAGGTGGGATGCTAAATTTATGACACTTATGGATTCACATATGAGTGTTGCCACCATCATAATGTCTTCTTGATCCCAACCTTCTTATGCCTTTGTCGATTACAACTTCTTGCATGTTCAAACTTCATTGTATCACCATACTAAAGTGATATATGTTCTTTGTAGCAAATGTGAGTAAGACTGCAATGTCTTAGAGATCTTTTGTTTTTGTTGAGCCCAAGTTTCTTCTGAGAAAGTTTCCAATGAAAATGATTTGTCATTCTCATTGGAAGGTTCTTGTGTGACTTCCACCGAGTATGACATAGTTGGTGTGACATGTGGAGATGTCAGTAGTCACAAGTCTTGATGTTGAATTTTTTAGTAAGAAAGGTTCTTATGTAGCTTCCAAAGTAGATTCCACTATTTTCTTGGCAAAGGTTTGTGGAGAGAGGTTTTATGTAATTGCCATTTTCCTTGAAGATGATGTAGTGAATTCAAAGACATTTTGATACACTAGTGGGGTCGAGTAGGTCCTTGTGTGCTGTCTCTCTCTTTTTGAATAGTTCTTGCAAAACTACCCAATAGTAAGTGGAGAATGTTCTTTGTGTGTGAACCTCTTGTATTGGTGATTTTCCCTTATCCTTGCAATCAGGTTTTTGTGGTTTTGCTCTCCAATCTTTGCCTTGATTTTTTAGAATCAATAGGCTTGAATTTGATGGTTGCTACTCATTTGTTGATGACAATTATTTGAGAGGCTTTGGCCTCCATTCCTTCTTCGGCACTTTATTGAGAACTTTGTCATTTTTGCTACTTGAAGATGATGGAGGTGGTCTTTTTACACGTAGTACCTTGGGTACTTGGGTTTCCAAGGTAACATCTCTGGTCCTCTAGTAGTCTTGTGGGAACCCAACCGTATTGTACCTTTCTTGTTGGATGGCATTATTTTGTTATTCAATGTTAGGTTTTTTGACTACATAATGGGGTGGCTTTTGATGTTGAGGTCTTGTCATAACCTAAATATATGATTCACCTTCAAAGTACCCTTGGGCCTCTAATAGATCCTTTTGGACCCACACTAGCTTGGTCACTCTTCTTCTTTGTTTTCTTTATTGGTGAGGCTCTTATAGAGGTTGAGAGGTGGAAGAAGATGTTCAAGTGGATGCTTGAATATTTGTGCATTTGGTAGTATCTTGGAGGGGTGATTCATCAACTAAAAAACCCTTTGTAAGTGTCTTAGATCCAACTCTTACCAAGAATTGCTGCTTCCATTAAGGTACCTGCAGAAGTTACAAAAAAAACTTGCAGGTACTTCCTATGGAAGCAGCAAACCACGCTTGGTAGGTCAGGCTAAAGGTCTTAATCGTAGTTCCAAAAAACAAAAAACAACAACAACAACTTAATGGTTTGTAGTTCCATTCAACATTAAAGAACCAACAACCTTAATTGAGGTACCCCCTATGGATTGAATTTCAGAATCATAGACTTGAAGGAGCACCTGGCTGAGATGTTTTAATGTTTCCTAGGAGATGAGATTATTGCTTGCTCGACCATATGCCAAAGCCTATATTTGGCATGTTTCACGTATTGATGTTAGCTCTACCCAAAATCGAGATGGAGTAATATCTATCTTGTGAGTATTAATGACATTATCAATTGCAAGTCCAATTTGATTAGGTAGTACCACTCTTATGGTGTAAAAAGGTGTAGTAGCAGTAGGTTTATCATTATGAAGGTGTGTAATTCGATGCGTTCCTTTAGCAATTGGCAAATCTAGTGCTGCTAGTGTATGTATCCAATTTATTGAATCTTCTCACTCTGGTAAAGGAGCACATCAAGAGTCTTCAGGACTCTTTCCATCATCCTCTTCCATATAAGCTTTGAATACATTTACCAATGACCTATTGGTGGTGTTAGATTCAGCTGACAAATAGATTTTTGGACATAGGGTGAGCCTTCCAAGTTTGGAGATCCAGGCTCATGACTTGCTCATCCTTACATGAATATATTCTATTTGAGCTCTAGTCATGGACCAATCCTACATTTTGCATGAAAGATCTACCCAATATGATGTCATAGCCATCTGCTTGGTTAGGAAAGGCAATTACAATAAACCACACTTGGCAAGTCAGCAGGCTGAAGGTCTTAATTGTGATGTCTCTTAGAACTATCAGTGGCATTATTGTTCCATTAGCCAATTTGACTATGAGGTTTGTGCTATCAATCTTAGGTCATCCCCACTTGTCCCATCACTACTTTTAGTGATTATGCTTACAGATTATGCTTACACTAGTTCCACCATCCAAGATTGTAGTCATGCTCTTACCTTGGTAGGATATGGGAATGCTACTTTGGTGTCATCACCTTCAAAGTACTCACCCAATTTGTTGATGGGTATCTTGGGAAAGTGTTGAGGGTCAATTAGGGTTTGACTATCTCAGACTAGTGGACACACAAGCTACTATTTTCCCATTCATCCAATCGAAGAGGTCTCTACACAGAGTGGGATTACCTTGTAATAGTGTCACGATGGGCATCTTGATCTCAATGGACAAGAGCGCAACTAGTACAGCCACATCTCGAGGTTGTGTGATTGGTTCACCACCAGCCAACTATGGCTCTTCAAACTTGTAAAAGGACATATTGTCATATTCTCTTACTTGGTGCCATGTAGGGTACTCCTCGAAGATCTTATGCCTTAGGAGTGAATGTCCTATGGATGAACCTTGTGATTGTTCCTTGTCCACTCTTTTGAGTATGGGAGAGGTTTCACGGGCTCTATTGAAGCTTGTAGTTAGGTTGAATGGTTTCTAGCCCCTTGTTGACCTTGAGCTATTGCTCAAATTTTCTTGGTAGTCAGCACCAGTTATGCCTTAATGAGGCGCTTCTCAATGACAAGGTCTAGGTATTCACCTTGACATTTGGGGATCATAGGTTTCCTATGATCCAATGCTCCCCAAGTGTCATCCCCTCCTTTTGGTGGTGATTGAGTTGGTTATTAGTTGAGTATGAATACAAGAGGATGAGGCGAAAAAGGTGGTTGTGTCCTCATCGGGGATAATCACCTTGTCAAAACCTTTTCCCACCTTAAGTGCACCCTTGTTATTTATGCCTCTAGGCTAGGATGTACTAGCCTTATCTCTTTTGGCCTACTTTGCTGAGTGCCTTAGCGTGGGCCCTTGTGATTACATTTAAGAATACAGAGGACACTCGGACTCTCTCAATGCTTGAGAAGATTAAGAGTTGTATTCTTAGGTACAGTAGTTTGCGCTCCTAGTCTCTGCATTGAAAGAAATCCTTATAGAGATGGTTAACTCCACACACTGCACAATGGTGCTTGTGTGTTTGAAGGGGACATGGTGGCTGGTGGAAATGGGGTATCCTTGTTTCCAACAGCAGATATAAAGAAATCTGTAAGGATTTTGGACTTATTGTAAACTAAGAAGTTGCAGAGTTTTCTACAAGCTACATTTCTTTTGTTTACACTTTTTGCATCGGAGCTACCGTGCAAAAGCTATTGGCTAGTTTTGGGATGCCCTGAGGTCACTTACAGCAGAAGATGTATTTGTGACAGTGACAGTGTGGCTGTTGTCATTGCAGTTGATATGTTTTGGGCTTGAGTTTGGTACATTGGTGTAGTGTATCCTGGTTGTTCTGTCATCCATTGTGATGGCTTCGACATCAGAGAATGCATTGTTTAACATTGAGAAGTTGGATGGCAGAAACTTCTATTGGAAGGAGCAAATTCTACAATGTTTTGGTGTAGAAGAAGCAAGTAAAGCCTATAAAACGCAAAGGCATAAAGCCAGAGGATTGGGAAGATGATGAAGAGTGGAAGGAATTGGATGAGCTTGCACACTCCATAATCATGCTCACACTTTCAAAATCAGTGTATTTCAATGTGAAAGATACTGCAGGTGGTGCCTATGGTGTGTGGACAAAGTTGCATGATCTTTATGAGAAGCAGAGTGCCGCTTGTCAAGTGTATTGGCTGAAGAAACTCATAGATCTTTGCATGGAAGAAGGGACCTCAATGTCTAGCCATTTAAATGAGTTTAACACAATTTTCAGTCAACTTTCAGCTCAAAAAATTGCCTTTGATGACTCAATTAAGGCAATGTTCTTATTGGTCACCCTTCCTGAAACTTGGGACACTTTTAGGATTGCTATAAGCAATTCAGCCCGTGCAGGAGGCCTGACAAGCAGTGATGTTGAGAGTAGCCTTCTCACTGAGGAGGTAAATAGAAAGAACAATGCTAGAACTAAAAGTTCAAGTGCTCTCAATGTGAGAGGTAGGTCATATTCCAGGGGGAAATACCACGACAGAAATACAAGCAAGTCTAGAATCAACAAATCTAGAGGAAAATCTAATGCCAAAAAGGATTTGGAATGCTTCTATTGTGGGAAGAAAGGCCATTTCAAAAAGGATTGCTACAAATGGAAGAACGATAAAGGCAAAGGCGAAGCTAATGTGCAGCCCAAGAAGGAAGAGAAATCCACGGTCAATATAGAGGAAGTGAATGCCATAAGTAACAATAGTGATGAGGGTGACATTCTTTATGCCTCTATGTTTGAGCATGCTTTTCTTGTGACTAGTGATGATGCATTGTCACAGAATTGATACTAGACTCAGGAGCATCTTTCCATGTCACTCCACATAGGGAGTGGTTTACCATTTATGATGCAGGAAGGAAGGGAACCGTGAGACTTGGAAATGATTATCCATGTGACATTGTTGGAGTGGGAGATATCCACTTGTCTCTTCCTAATGGTTCTACATTTGTACTCAAGAATTTTAGGCATGTTCCAAATCTAAAAAAGAGCTTGATAAGTATGGGACAGCTTGATGATGATGGCTATCATGTGTTTTTTGGCAACAATACATGGAAAATTAGCAAAGGGTCACTTGTGATTGCTAGAGGTTCCAAGCATGGAATGTTGTACTCAATGCGTGTGTCAGGCATAAGTGATGATGTAATCAATGTGACCGAGCAACCATCCATCTCTTTGTGGCATCGTCCATTGGGACACATGAGCATGACAGGAATGAAGATACTTTTTGGTTTGCAGTATGTTCTCGTGTTTAATTTTTTAGATTTTAGCATGTGTGAGCATTGCATGTATGGAAGCAAACACGGTCTTCACATAAAAAATCTTTGGGCAAGAAGAGGCTTGAACCATTGGAGTTGGTTCACAGTGGTGTGTGGACCTATGCCTACTGTCTCATTGGGTGGTGCTTCTTACTTTGCTACTTTCATTGATGATGCTACACGGAAAGTGTGGGTCTATCCTCTCCGAAAGAAGAGTGATGTCTTTGATGCATTTCAAAAGTTCTTAGCATTTGCTGAAAATCAGTCGGGCAAGAAGCTCAAATGCTTGCGCACTGATAATGGAGGAGAGTATACCTTTCATGCATTTAAGAATTTTTGTGAGCTACGTCGCATCAAGCGGGAGTTGACTACTCCTGAGAATCCTTCTCAGAATGGGGTTGCTGAGAAGATGAATGGAACTATTCAAGAAAGGAATATAAGCATGCTTTCTAATGCCAATCTACCTCATGGCTTTTGGGCTGAGTCTATCAAGACAGCAATACATCTTATCAATAGATCGCCTAGCAAGGCACTAGATGGGAAAGTGCTAGAAGATGTTTGGTCAGGCAAGCCACCATCTTATGGGCATCTTCGTGTATTTGGCTGTGAAGCTTATGTTTATATCCCTAAGGAAAAATGCAGCAAGCTTGATCCAAAGTCAAGGAAGTGCATTTTTCTTGGATATGGTGATTCAAGCGAGATGGGATACCGATTGTGGGATCGAGAGGCCAAGAAGATAGTACGCAGTCATGATATTATCTTTAAAGAGGACAAGATGCACAAGAAGCCAGAAAAGACTGTTGAGATATGCAGAGTGGTGTTTCAAGAGGATGGACAACCACCATATGAGAAGCATGCACAACCTATTCCACATGATGCAGGAAATGGACAGCCCATAGATCATGAGGTGGGAGAGCCACATCTAGGTGGACAACCTCAGGTTATGCAGGAAAATCAGTTGGGATAGCAAGATGCTCATGGTGAGCAAGTGTTGAGACGTTCCACTAGAGTCTCACGACCTCCACAGAGATTCCATCTCTAGATTATGTCATGTTGATAGATTGTGGTGAGCCTTCATGCTTTGAGGATGCTATGTCTACGAATGACAAGCATAAGTGGGAGAAGGCTATGCAATCAGAGATGGATTCTTTGATGAAGAATGCTACTTGGGATTTGGTTTATTTTCCCAAAGGAAAGCATGCATTGCCATGCAAATGGGTTTACAAGCTGAAAATGTCTCCAGCAGATGCATTGCCTAAGTATAAGCAAGGTTGGTAGCTAAGGGTTTTAAGCAAGAGAAGGGTATTGACTTTGATGAGATATTTTCCCCAGTGGTGAAGATGACTACCCTTCATATAGTGCTTGCATTGGTTGCCCGAGAGGACATGGAGCTTGTCCAAATGGATGTAAAAATAGCTTTTCTGCATGGAGATCTTTACGAGAACATCTATATGCAGCAGCCAGAGGGGTTTGTTGTGCAGGGCAAAGAACGGATGGTATGCAAGCTTCAGAAAAGTCTTTATGGGCTGAAGCAGGCTCCTAGGGAGTGGTACCATAAGTTTGATGCATTTATGCGATCCCAAGGGTACACATGGAGTGAGACATATCATTGCCTCTACACAAAGAAGGCATCAGATGGCAGCCTTCTTATTTTGATTTTATATGTTGATGACATGCTTATTGCTGGGAAATCTACTTTGGATGTGGATGCCTCGAAGAAAAGGTTGCATGAGACCTTTGATATGAAGGATTTGGGTGATGCCAGTCACATACTTGGCATGAGGATTTTTCGAGATAGGAACAAGAAACTCCTTCATTTGTCACAGAAAGAGTACATTAGCAAGGTACTTGAGCGTTTCAATATGGAGAGGGGGAAGTCCATAAGTACTCCGTTGCCTCCATATGTGAAACTCAGCCAAGTGGACAGCCCCAAGTCAGATGAGGAGTGGGCTGAAATGGCAAAGATACCTTATGCATCCGTAGTAGGAAGCTTGATGTATGCCATGGTTGCTACATGTCCAGATATTGCTTTTGCAGTGGGAGCTGTTAGCAAGTATATTGTATTCTTTTGTCTAGATGCATATGGGGAAAATTACAACTCCTTCCCCCAAGGAAAGAGGGAGGGGCAAATACAAAGCCTTATCACCTCCAAATAAAATAGTGGGAAAGAGGAAACCTCCCATTTGTACTCATAATAAGGAGGGGGATCATGGTGAGGATAGATCAAAGGTTGAAGTTCCTACAAGAATTGAGGACACGTCTATAGATTACATGAAGTATATGGATGATATTAGCTTGGATCTTGTTGATTTGGTGACATCATTGTAGGTTTAGGACTCTTAATTTTGATGAGCAACTGTTCCCTAGAATTTTCCTTGTGTGAATTTTTACATATGCTAGAGTTAGGGGTTTGATAATTGATGTTGCTTCACTTAGGAAGTGAGTTAGGGGTTTACATATGCTAGAGTTAGGGGTTTAAGAATTGATGTTGCTACACTTAAGAGTGCATTCCCCCTAGAGAAGGGTGCATTATAGTTTATATCTATACTAGGAGTGCAAAGAAGACTACGATCACCTCAGCAATGAGGCAGTCTTGGTCACCAATGCGTAGGGAGGTGATGAGATATTCAACTGAGAAGGAACTGGTTCTTAAGCCTAATTTGTAGTACCTTTCTTGCAAGATGTTCTATGTGTGGGAGGGCAACCGATTGTAGAGTCATACAGAGAGACCAGAGCACAACATATTTAGGCTATGTGCATTTTAGTTGTCCCATAAAAGACTAGTGAAAATGCCCTTCTTACAACAAATGAATCTGTAAAACTTTTACACTTATTATTTGATGTCTTGTTTCAATTCATTGATTCATTTTATTTTGAGATTTTAAGTTTGTATATAGAATGAGCATGTTGTAATAAAGCCAAGCTTGAGAGATGTGATAACAAATGCTAACAACATTTGTGAGTGTTCTAGTTAAGCTTTCATGGGCTCCCTAACTCCCCAAGAGCACCAAGTGATAAACACTGGAAGAATTAGGGAGGTCAAAGAGAATGTAGGTTGACCCATCTTGTATTTAAGTTGATAGCAATGTCATTGTCCTTAGATAGGAAATATAGCGGGATCAAGACAAAATTTGAGCCCTTGTTGGGCCACGTGTCATGCTATATTTATTGCTGGATGGCTATTTTCAAAAATCTTTCCCACTTGCCTACTCCTACACTTATGTGGCTGGATTTTTCGAGGCTTTTCGGCCACCGATAAATGTTCATTGCTTTTTGATTCATTAATTACTTAGTGATTGCTCCATCGTCCATCACTTTGAGTAATTGCTACTACTTCACAACAGAGTTGTAGAGAAGCTCTATTGATTCATCATATTTTCTAGATGCCTCTTTCGATTACCATCTGTCACATTCCAGCTTTGGCGATTTCATGATGTTTGATTCTTCGCTTCAACTTCCTTTCCACCACTTCAAGCAATGATTGTTGTTGCGTGATCTCTCCTGGAAGTTTCCATGATCCCTCCATCCATTATTTAGACAAATTCTCTCCCTCTATTTTTTTGTCACATCTCTCCTCTTCCTCATCATGATGTCTACTGTCCTTGCTAGAGCCTTGCTTCCTTACATAGTTGCTTCCTTGGCTGTTTCCCATATCTTATTTCCTCTCATGATCTCTTTCATTTGTGTGCATGGTGATGGTGTTGTCCCTTTCTATTCTCATCATCATCTTTGTGATCTCTCATTCAACCTCTCATCCCTCACTCAACCTCTCATCCATCCTACTCTTCCTCACCATGTCTACCATTCCCACCAGAATTTGGATTCCTTCTCGCATTGCTTCCTTTTTGAAGTGGGCTCCACTATGAATATACGGAAACTAGATACCATCGAGTACTAGGATGGATTGCATATGGTTGCTATAGGTGGACAAATTCTAAACATTAGAAATGTCACAAAAATCTATGTGCATAATCACCCATGTTCTAATCATTGTTTTACATTAGGGCTTTTATAAAAGTGGCACAACAAAGTTATTTTACATCAGCATCATTTCTATTGGGTGTTCCTTGTCCTTTCTTTCAAATCGCCTCTTTAGTATTTCATCCACAAAGGACAGAAATAGTTGCCTAATGGAGTACAATTCGGCCACTGACAATCATGGTGTTCCAATCTCACAAGAGCTTAATGCTCGAGGGGGGTCACTCAATAATATATGTTACTATCACATGAGTTCAACAAAGGACATATTTAGTTTCATTTTTTATCACTTTTTTACTTACATAAGGGTGTTGAAAAAGGTAGTTTGATTCAATAATCAGCCTATTCATGCCTTCCACAAGTTCCTCTCTTCATGGTCACCTAAATATCCATTCAAAGCAGAACATGGCTACCACACTTGAAATTAGTAGATGGATCATTTTGTTTCATATTACAACTTCATAATATGTCTTCATTTACATTGCAAGTTCAATACATGAATTGTGTGATCAATGTGCATTGTCATCTACAAGCACATTCATAAATCAGGTAGTTTTTCTATAGTATTTGACTTTGTTTATGAGAAATGAAGATAACACTTATCATCTGATAAGCTAGGTACTTTTGCTATAATATTTGACTGTGTTCATGAGAAAATGAAGAGACCACTTATCACCTAATAACCTAGGTACTTTTGCTATGATATTTGACTTTGTTCATGAGAAAATGAAGAGAACACTTATTTAGCGTGTGATGTGCAAAATACAAAACGTAATATCCCAAGGAAGGGCATATTGCTTGGTCTTATAATTTTGGAGAAGAAGTGTGCCAGCTCTCCCCCTACAAGAACATGTAGTTATGTACTTGCATCGAAGTGCTATCTGTTGAACACAAAATTCTATCCAATTATAAAAGGGGGGGGGTTTCACTATGTATAAATCCTATATATCACGTGTGTTCATGGCCTATTTGTTGTAAAATCCCTTGCCTATAAATTTACCATGAGTAAAACACCCTTTTGCTATTCAAACTATGAATACTTCCTTTATATGATACCCTTCTATATGTTAAATATGTGTAAAAGGGGGATTTCAAAAACTCCTTCTATTGAACCCAGGTGCTATGCTTACAAATGTATGAGTGACACCCTCTCTCTAAACCCCTTCCCTCGAGATTATAAAGAACAAAAAAATCAAATCCCAAGAAAGGGCATATTCCTTAGTCTTATGATTTCTAGAGAGGAAGTGTGCCAACTCTCCCCCCACATGAACATGTGGCTATGTACTACCAACTCTCTCCCCACATGAACATGTGGTTATGTACTTGCATTGATTCATCTGCCAAATGAAGAATGCTATCCAATTATAAACAACAAAATTAAATCCCGAGGAGGGGCACATTCCTTGGTCTTATAAAATTTGGAGAAGAAATGTGCCAACTCTCCGCCCACATGAATGTGTGGTTATGTAGTGCCCACTCTCCTTCCCACATGAAAGTGTAGTTATGTACTTGAATCAAGTGCTATTGGCTGAACATGGAATGCTATCCAATTATAAAGAACAACAAAATTGAGACATATGTTGTAAATTTAATTTTAAGTATACTTCCTTCAACCTTGCAATTATAACTTATAACATGTCTTCACATTTACGTTGCAAGATCAACATTTGAATTGCAAGCATTGGTACATTTTGTCACCTACGAGAACACCACTTGAATTAAAATCAATTGATATAGCTTGTTACCTATGAGGAAATTGATTGGATCCTAGTTTCCAATCATGGCTATTCATGAATACATATTTAAAAGAGTGGAAAATGATGTGCACTAAATGTGTTACAAGAGTGCAATATTGCATGTATTGTGCTAAAGTTGAATTCTGCATTAATCTTTCACAAAGTTACAATTAAAAACATCAATATAGAATCCGAGGTCCTACCATTTGTCCTATCAAATACTTTTCTTAGTGTACATGCCAGAAACGACCAACAAAAGAGAACAAGAATAATTTGCAAGGCTTGTATAATGTCTCTCTTTTGGAAACAGTACTCAGTCCCATATGATCTAGACTATATACAAAAATATTTTAGGTGTAGATATATTTCAATTGCAAATTTTGCTGACCATTGATATATCTTTTCATTCTAAAAATAAATTACATGGAACATTCGAAAGAAGGTCTATATTAGACAATCCATTGATATGTTGGGTTTGATAGCAAAGGATATGAAAAAAATTTAACGAAGTTACTATCAATGACAGAACAAGTAATTCTATAAATGAATAGAACATGGAAATCCATATTTACATTTGTGAGAATTGGTTGAAACTTGAGTCAAATGAGGTGTATGAAGGTCTGCATGTATGCATTTTCTTCCTTTTTACCATATAATGAGGCTTATTTTCCAATGAATCCTTAGGTAATCTATCCATCATTAATGTTAGGAACATGTGCATCGATTTGGTATTATATGATTTGAATGTACCTCTCTTCAATCCATAACATTATGTAAGCATGCATTGACCCACGATCTTAGATCTCATATCTCACCATGTGATGCTTGACACTACCTAGTAGTGCTTTGTCTAGATATAGTATATCTTGATAAGAATTACTGCAATTTGACATGGAGTAGTATTGCAAACTCACATTGACAATCTCTCATGTGAAGCTTTGATTGAACTATCTTGCAAGACCTTTTATGTGAAGCTTTGATTGAACTATCTTGCAAGACCTTTTATATGATCAATCTCACACCATGTTGCGTTGGATACCTCATCTACCATGAGCGTAAGAAATATATTAGGAATCCTGCCAATATGGTAGGCCCCCTCGATGAGAGTAGTCAATAAGTTCCAATCATGTGGTCCTCGGTATGCGATTTAGCATTCTAATGTCTAAAACGATGATGGCAAATGCTATAATTGTACAATGATAAGACTAGAACCTTCCATTTTATGTCTTTGTGGATGCTTCTCATGTAGCCATTGTGTTGATGTAGGAACATAAACCTAAATGGTATTGAACGGTGTAATATGCAAGTCAAAAACTACAAAAAATAGAAAATTTCTTGCAAGATAGAAAAAGAAACACTTCGGAATGATTTATTTCATGAGCACGTTCTACCACTACCTCTTAGGGAGCAAGTTCACCTTCAATGTGGACCATTTTGCACCATTGTACCTCGTTAAGTAAGATAGCCTGTTAGATGTACTTTTACAAGAATTTGAATTTTTTTGGGTGCATACTTGAGGTAGTACCTATGCAATCACCGACTATTTGTTGCACTTAGAGAGTGGCAAGGATTTTGGTCTATTTCTAATGACCTTCTAGATGCAGACCCATTTGAGATTGAAGTAGAAGTTCCATTGCTCATGCCTATGTAGTATGATGACATGTTCTAGTTTGTGGAGACCAGCCTCCTAGACAAACAATTGTCCAAAGACCAACGCAAGTGGCTAGCCCTCCAAATCCCTTAAGGAAAAGGACGGAGTCATGGAATCATACAAACAATGTACATACACATCAATAATAATGAAATAGACAACATTTCACAAAAAGCATTGAGGAGCTCAGTAATATCCTCGGATTCCTCACTGGAATGGCCTCCCCGTAGCCCTCCTCTACCCCTCTAACGATGGGCATCAGTGATATTTCAATCCTCACTGTTGGATTGAAAAACATCCATAATGATAAAGTGTGCTCTATTGACTCACCGGCTAATTTACGAAGACTACATAAGATTGACCAGGACTGGCCAGTCATTGGCTAAGGGAGGCTGCCGCTATTGTTCACCAATGCTCTACCATGTGCTGACATGTCTTGTTCACGTCTCTATAGTTTTGCCAGTGTCATCCAATTCGATGCCATATGTTGACTTGTGAGTTCACCCCACTTCAACTTGCACTGATGTGTCTCCAACTTGCAGCGCTGCTAAATGAGCTAATAAACTGCCAGAAATCGACGTTGGTCACCGGTTCCCAATCGAAAACCCCTAGAATTGACAATTGGCTATCTAATTTATTGGTGGTTTTGCTAGTTTTCAACCTGAAATCGGCCCCTGCCGCTACTGATTCCCTACACCATTTGTGTTGTTGTAGAGCCTCTGAAGTTTGAACAACTTAGGGGAGTGTTAACACATGCGTGGCTTTTTTGGGGGGAGGGGGAGGGGGAGGGGGGGCAGTGGGGGCGGGGACATGTATATCAATACCAGGGCCAAAGTGTTGATTAGACTGTTTACACATTGAGAGGCATCCATGGGCAGTCAATTAAACTAATCAGAGGTGAGTTTTTTAATGATGGTCAGGCATCTCGTTATACACACACCGCCCTAGTCCTACGTGAACTCCACATCTTTCCCTCCCCAAGCCCTTCCATGGGTAGCTAGACTTGGGTGCCCAAGGATGGACACCCTTCAAATCTTCCAATCACCTTTGTGTTCAAGGTCCCGCAAATTACAAAACCATCATTGGGTGGTAGTTGTGTGGGTGGGCACTCAATCTTTTAAAACATACGATGGACAGCTAGTATCCAATGGCTAGGGCTCTTTTTGGGTGCCCACACAATTTGGGGGTATGGGCCTTTCCCATACCCACTCAGACCAGCTTGGCAGGGCAGTCCCCATAGCATAGCTCCAAGCTGCCCTGCAACCGGTCACACCACCTTCTCAAGACAATTTGGGGGGTGCTTGGGCGTATTCGCACAGCTCCTAGATTAGATGCAAACCTCCTACAACTAGTTTTGAAAAGGGGGCAGAGGGGCAACAGAGGCTTTGTTGCCTGCAGTGGGGCGGGACAGAGGGGCTAGCTCAATTGAACCTACGAATAGCTGATTTTTCAAGACTAAGTGTAGCTCTATCATGCCACTTTCCCTCGATGAACCCCTCCATCCATCTCACACCATCCATCCTCCCCTCCACTTTCCGAGGATCCTCCCCTCCATCCATGTGACACCATCCGAGAGCATCTTCACTTCCATTCCATGTGGCCAAGTAGCTACCACGTCGCTCACAATTCTCCCAAGGGGGGTTCCTGAATCCTTTAAGCTGCTCAACTGTGTACTGAATGGGAGGGGAAGAGTTGAAGTTCAACTGTTTACTAAACGGTAGCTCAACTGTGTACTGAATGGGAGCGGATGAGTTGAAGTCTATCGTCCTTCCGGATGGACGACGACTCGCCTACCTCGAGTTTGGCTGCTCCGACGGATCTGCTACGCGATCTATGGTCGCATTGCATGGATTGTTTTCCTCTCGTCTCGGCGCAATGCCAGGTACCCAATACACTCGCATGTAGAAAAAAACACTCGGCAATGCCTCTTGCATCAGTAATGGAGAAACAAAACCAGAAATGGGCGGACGAACCGGTGGAAAGAAGCTGATTGCTAAGAGTGAAGGACGTGAGAGGCTATTTGCAACAATGCTGATGAATTCACAATGCGCAGGAGCCAGAGAGGAGGTTCTACGCGAGTTCGGCGTTAGGTTGATTGCCATCGACAGGCCAGGTTATGGCCAAAGCGATCCGCATCCTTCTCAAACGTTTCGTTCAACTTGCAAGGACATTGAGGCTCTGGCCGACGCGCTTCATCTCGGCAAGAGGTTTTGGCTGCACGGCTATTCGATGGGTGGGGCTTTCTGTTGGGCAGCGGCCCGTTACATTCCAGACCGGATTGCAGGCATAGCTATGTGGTCTCCTGTCGGCAATCTGTGGTGGAAGGTAAAATTTTCTGCTGGAACTTCTCAGGAATGCTTGATGTGGAGCAACTTCATTCCCAAAATATGTTTCTGATCTCTGTGTGTCTATCAAATATGGTATCCCGTCGGCAATATTTCTTCCCTTCAGCCTAAATTCATTAATTCCTAAAGCAATACAAGTCTTCAATCGCTTAAGAGTGAAGTGATTTCTGAGGGTTTTGGCCGGTTCAACAGGATATTCCAAACGAGGAGCGCAAAGCAATGCTCTCAAGCTACTCTGTTGTCGACAGAATCCTGTCCTTCTTCTGCAAATATGTGCCGTTCTTGGTTACCAAATGGTACAGCAGAATTTTGTCCTCGTTCTTGATTGATCCTGGAGTAGACTTGACGACAAGCCTGTCACCTGCAGACAAGAAGTGCTTGGAGCAGGAGAGGAACAGAGAACTAATGTTCAGGTAGAGACTCCAAACAGACTGTAGAAAAGGGGCTCGAATTATAAGGTGTAAAAAGGAAGAAGCCAATTTTTTATCTTTAAAGGCTTGCATACCTAGTTTGCCAATTTATAAGGGCTACTCTGTTAGAACTACTCTAGACTGAATCCAGGGAGGCTATTAATGCAGGGACAGAGTTGAATCCGTGAAGAGGAGTAAAGGCTTTGGAGTGGCCAAGGATTTTGAGCTGATGAACAGAGGCTGGGACTTCGAGCTGGCAGAGGTGGAGGGAGAACAATTGAAAGGGAAGAAGATCCACATCTGGCAAGGGCTGGAGGATCCTCTGGTACCTCCAAGGTTGCAAAGATGGGTGCAACAGCAGTTGCCTAGCTTTGTGCATCTACACGAGCTTCAAGGCCAGGGCCATGTCTCCTTGTTCTTTTCTAACATCGGCTTGGACCGCATTACATTGGAAACCCTCTTTGTCAATGAAGGTGAATTGGTGGAGGCCCAAGAAGAAAGTCATACCTAAAGAAGAGTTAAGGCATGTTATTGTTACTTCCTTTCTAAGCAGAACGTCTTACTTACACTCAATAGTGGATACTCTGTTTTGGGAACCAATAGAAAAGCCTCTCTCTCCTTTTATTGAAAGACCCTTCAGTTTTAACGAGCCTAAACAAAATTTGACTAACAAAATGTAGCTATTTGGGAGTTTTCTGCAAAGACCCTCCAAGAGGCTTACATTTGCACAACGCAATCCACAATAAATAGTTTAAACGCCTAGATTTTCTAGAGCTTACTCATGCTCAACGAGAAGCCTAACATGGCTTAGTCTTTAAATCTTCTTTGCTCTGTTCTTGCATCAACCAAAGAATGGTAGTAGTCATAGCTTTGAATCTTGCCTTAGGTAGCAGTCCCCTTGTATCACCATAATAAGGAATGGTAGTAGTCGTAGCTTCACACTGCCAATTCAGTGCAGATTTGTAGGCAATGGATGCATGTTAGGGCAAGCTTTCCTATATTTCTCTTCCAATCACTCCTCTAAAACATTTTTCATAATGGCATACATATGCCTCTTTCCATCATTTAGCAACCGTTGTCTTGTAACCTCATTTAGTGAGCACCCCATTGCATTTATGTTGACACTGATCCCATATGTCCATCCTTTGAAGGTCAGTTTGTGTCAAGACCTAGTGCTCACTAAATTTTTGTGAAGGGAGCTCTCCTACCATGTGATGGAACAATAGACTAACTAAGAGGTGGCACTCCTATGAGTTTCCTTTTTGTTGTACGATCCATTTTTACTTATAACACCCTCTTTATCCATTTTTGTTCCTTGTCTACCCCAAAGAAAATGCATAGCTTCCTTCTTCTACATTTTAAATTTATTCATTGTAACATATACGTCTTGAACGGGAATATATGCAAGATAACACGTGCATTTGTCGATGAGTCCATGGATTGGGAGGCAGAACGACAGAGCCTTCTGCAAATCCCTTGACGATCTCTGTAGAAAACTCGAAGTGCTTTTACTTTATCCAATTGGCTCAAGCCCACGTGAAAAGTTCCAATCAACATTGCATCTATTATTCAGCCTTAGGTCACAAATGGGAACTTACCAGTTTCCAATTGAGCTGCATGCCCATAATCGTGTCAAATTGCTCACCGCTCTCAGTGATCATCCCGAATCTCAGAAGCTTCCTTCAAAGGGGTTCGTGCTTCTGCCAGTTGGTGAGGATCAATGCTGATATTGCACTGATGACCTTGTTCTCTTCAAACATGAGAGTTGTTTAGCCTACTTATTTGGAGTAAAGGAACCGGGCTTTTTTGGTGCTCTTGATGTGGCGACACGCAGGCATATCTATTTCTGCAAGATTACCACCAGATTATGCCATATGGTCTGGAAAGATACAACCACTCTTGTATTTCAAGGACATTTATATGGTGGATGAAGGATAATGAAATCGAAGATAAGATGAAGCAGCGTAATGGAGAGAAGAATCCAATGGTATACTTGTTTTCTGGCCTAGACACAGACAGCAATTATTCCAAGCCTGCTTGTTTCCAGGGAATCGAAAAGTTTGATACTGATCTTCATATACTGCACCCCATTCGGACAGAATGTCGTGTATCATTATGAGCTTGATCTTCTGCTTCATGTTAATAGAATCTGTTCTGCAGGACATGTTGAGGTAATGCGCGTCGCTAAAGCAGGCATGTGTCACCCAGTGAGGCTGGTTTCCGACAAGTATCGGCGACCAGGGCGGATTCCTGGCCGTCAGAGGCGGTGGCCACGTGGCATACATCGAACAGTCCATGTGAAGAGAGATGCATCACAGAACATCGATTTCGGGACACGAAGCACGCGTTTTTTGATCGTTGGATTGGAAGATCGATCCAACGTGGACGGAGTGCGCCTTTTTTCAACTGTTGGATCGAGATCAGATTTAACGGTGATGAGTTCTTGGGAAAAGTGCCGGTGGCACGCGTTTCCAAAAATAAGGCCTCCGTTGATCAACGGTTGGAATCAATCCTCCATCGACCCCCGCCGCAGACGGAAGTTGAAGGTCACGGAACAAACATCGTTTCTATGATTGACATAACGTGCTCATTTCCGGTCAACGGAATCTTTAGCAATGATCAACGCATTATATATGGGATGCTCAGAAAGTAGTCATTTAAGCTATCAAGTGTGCACTCAGCTGGATTGAAATTCACAAGCTGGTAGAGCTGAAAATATTAGAGGCCCTTCTCAAAGGAGGCAGATTTGAAGCAAATGATGAATAGAAGACTAGGGGCTACCTTTACGCCTCATAAGTCACTTGTCCTCCTTTTGGGTTGCTCATATGCATGTCACCCAACAAAAAGGATGTTTGTCGAAAGCGAATTCATTTCCTTTGGACTTGATATGCATGACCTAGGCAGCTATCCTCAAAGCTTGGAAAGATCAATGGCACCTGGATTAAGATCACTTTGTATATCTAGGAAAGGCACTTGGATTAAGATCACCTTGTATATCTAGGAAGCTTCAAGAAGGAATGGTAATAATAGTCGATCCAAGAAGCTACTTCATTGAACATTTAATAGATTAGGCAATGACTCGTGTTGTTCAAAACAGATATTTTCCTATAGAAATACAAAAACCTTAAAGATCAAAATTTTAAAGGTTTTCATTGAGATTTTGCGAGTTTTAAGAAAAAAGTACAACTCAAAAAGCCTTGAAATTTGTGAAGTTCAAAGCCTTAAAATTTCAAATTTAAAGGTTAATTTTCAAGATTTGCCACTCACCTCACATTAAAACTCGATTTTTGGAGAACATTGGGCCGTAATGAGGAATCTAGAGATTACTTGCCTCATCAATAAGAAAAAGATTTATAGATTTAAGAGATTTAGAGAAGTTTGCCTTGAAGATGACATTGTGGTCATGGTTAATGGTTGTGAAAACCGACCAAGTGTTTGTATGAGATTCTAGATGTAGAAGTAGTTATGGTTGGAAGTCCTTGGCCATGAATTTAGTGGTCTTACTAGCAATCTTTGTGTTTATCTTTGAAACCATGGATCAGGACTAAGATACACGTGAGAAATTAGCTTGATTAAGATAGAACATATGAGATGAAAGCCTACAAATAAGCATTTAAGTCGAGTTATATTGAGAAAAGAGAAAAATGACAGCCAATATTTTTAGGATTGTGTGCCAAGAGTACTAGAGATCGATCATGCTTGGTAGTTTTCATATAATCTTAGCATCATTGGGATTGAGACACCAAGGGAGGCAAGTTTGATCTATAAATTTAAAGGAAAAGAAAAGAAAGATAACATGTGCATTCAAAAGAGGGGCTTTTGCAATTGGGGAGTTAGTATCTATTCTTCTTTTAAGAAGGGGCTTTCAAATTGAAATGCTAAAAAGCTCTTAAAATTTTGTGATGGGTTAGGGTAACAATCATGTGTAATGTAAGGGAATTTGATTTAACCCTTTAAAAGTATGAGTTTTTAAATACATAATGTCACCTTGGTCTTGTTGCACTATCCTTGTTAAGCAACCTTGGTAGAGCAACACTTTTTCTCTTTTGGGCTTCTCTTTTTCTTTGATGCCGTAGGATGCGTTATAAATCTTATTCTAGTTAAATTTCATATTGGTTGTCCCCGCCTTGCCTTGTTACAATATCTTTCAATCACAGGTGCATCTTTGATGCTATAGGATGGGTTATAGTTTTTATTTTGGTCAAATGTCATATTGCTTGTCCCTTGCCTTGCCTTGTTATAGCATCTTTTAATCACCTTCTCAAGTCATTTACCCAATTCTTTGGTAAACCTTAACAAAATGTTTTCACAATACATATAAAATGTCAAGACCTATATGTTGTTTACCTTAATCAAAGCTTAACCTTAAAGAAGTTCTAAATTAGCCTTTCAAGCCTAATAGTATTACAACTAGATGTTTCTTTATGTAAGAGGAATCATGATAATAAATAAAGGAAAACAAGTCCTCTCTTTCTCTCTCTCTCTCTCTCTCTCTCTCTCTCTCTCTCTCACACACACACACACACACACACACACACACACACACACTTACACAAAAACTTTTTTAATTGATTTTTACTTTTATTAATTTACTCCTTTAAAAATTCAACTTTAGTCTTTTGGTATATTTTCTTTAAAATTGATTTAATGCATTATTTATTAGTGCTTTCCTTTGTGAAATCATTATACTTTTATACACTAGAATCTGGAGCGATGTTCTTGTTCCTAGGTAAAGCAATAACAAGCCAGGGGAAACATGCCTATCCGATACTTATTTACTCGTTTTTTACTTGAATGGTGGTAGGTAAGTGGGCCCTGACCTTGGAGCTTGGACTACCAGATGGATTCAACACTTTTTGGTAACCCTACTGGGTTTTGGTTGTAATAATATATTTGAAATCAAACTTAATTTTAGTTCTTCAAGTATTTATCTCCCATATCTAAATTATTTCAGATTAATGTTGTTAATATATATATGACTGAATCAATTGTATGGTTCATTTATTGATGGGATTATTAAATTTAAACACACAAATTGACACACACACATACACAAGATCTTACTACAAGTTTGCTCATGTTTTTCTCCAAAAAAATAGTTTGCTCAATTAGAATACACTCAGAAATATTAAGCACGTATAATGGCAATTGGTTATTCATTATTAAGGAAATAGCTAAGGTGCTAGGAATCTCATCCTATGGCAACTTTCAAGAACTTGCTCAATGAGGTATAGGATATGATTACCAATCTCCATCCCATAGTTAATGAGAAGTTTGAACTTCTTGCACAGCTAATGTAAATGTCTTAAGAAATCTCACAGGATAGCTAATAGACAAAAACTAGATGTCCCAGATGTGGGAGTTATTTGTTGCGCTTATAGAGAAATGGGATATTATGAATATGAGTGTCATATTGCCATTATGTCTATTGTTTGAAGCATAGGAATAAACAAAAAATTTACAGAAATCTCTATGATGCAACCAAAAGTGAACCCAAACCTAGTAATTAGCATTGAAAACTGAGTCTATAGCTAAAACTAATAGAGTATCTAAAGGAAAAGCAATCCAGACAGCATCCACATCAAAATCAATATCAAAAGGAAGTTTCATTCGTTGAGATCCCCATGATGAGAAAGGAGTAAACATAGAAGATTTACTTGTAGAGGATCCTCGCATGCTAAAATCCCCTAAATAATAAATATCCAATTTCAAGGGTGAGGCATGCCATTGATATTATTGCATCATCAAAGGTAATCACTATTACTTTAATGATGGTAGAATAGAACTACCCTAGATCTGCATAGGGATCAAGGTGGTAGACAATCACAATTGTGTTGACCACTGGAAACCACACAAGAAGCTTAAGTGAAGGTGGTTGAGGTGATGATGGTGGAAACCTGACCGAGGTGGCAATGGTATGAGTGGATCTATCCTCAGGTATGATCATACCTGACAATAGATCCATTTATACCCTTCTAAATGATCATCACACTTTATAGAATCCATTTGATGATACCATTGCTAAACGAGTGGCAACGTGGCCAAGGTGGCAATGGCAATGGTACAAGTGTGAATTTGCATATCCACAAGTATGTGGATGGAAAAGTGTAGATGACCAATCATCAAAATGCTTGAAGCCATAGAAAATGTCAAAAACAAGATTGAATACCATCAAAGGTATGCTGCCCAAAAAGAGGAGCACCTTAGACAATGCGAAATGGATTGTAGAACCAAGCACGAAGGATACTAGAGGTGACATCAAAACTGAGAATGGTGGATAGGGAACAGAAGAGAAAGACCAGCCTCACGGAATGGTTCACTTACAACTGATTGCAACATGATGCAGATAATTTGCTTTACAGTGATTTTCTATGCGAGATGGTCTGGAACAAATCCAATAAAAAGTGGTCTAGAAGAAGGTGGGGCAATAGCATTGGTAGGATGTATAACATGTCTCCATCTGCTGGTGAATTATATTTCATGCATATGCTACTTAACGTTTGCAAGGGTTGTAAGTGTTTTGATGACTTGCGCACTTTTGATGGGCAAGTTTACCCTACTTTCAAGGCAGCATGTGTAGCTAGAGGGTGGTTGTTGGAAAGTGATGAGGAATGGTTTATTTGCATGCAAGAGGCCGTTTTACATCAAAATAGCACACAGTTGAAGCACCTTTTTGTTACAATTTTGATTTTTTGTGAGCCAACATCTCCACGAATTTTGTGGGAAATATTCTCAAACGATCTATCAGATGATTTCTTCCATGCATTGGAATCAAGTATGGTTGACCATCATGGATTGGCATGAAAGGAGGCTCTATGGCACTTGGAGCACATTCTCCAACAACATGGGAGAAGGTTGGTGACACACACACTTTTTTTAGTGAAATCTTATATTTATGTGTGGGAAACCCCAAAAAGAGATAAAAACCCACCATTAAGTACAAAGGAAAAATTTACAAGTAAAGCCTCAGAGCGAAAGTCATGAGGCAGCCTCTCCATGGAGAAATGTATTCTTTACATATATCTGATGTAACTACCATGTATTAGCTATAGCTAAGGTAGCTACCATCCTGATTGTAGCCATCTTGGCTACAGGACAGAATGTCTCATCACAATGAACGCCATATTGCTAGGCATAACCTTTTGCAACTAATCTATCCTTATACCTACTGATGCTTCCATCTACATTATGTTTAATTTTGTAAACCCATTTGCAGCCAATGATGTTTTTACCTTTCGACAAATCTACCAGCATCCGTGTGCCCCGTTTGCTGAAAAAGCATGCATTTCTTCATCATGGCTTCAACCCACTCATGATTGCTTACAAATTCATCAAATGTCTTCGACTCTTTTGCATGTATTACATTGGTCATATATGTAAGTCTATGTATCCATCATAGGTAAGCCTTTGCACTGGGCACTTCACCCAAGTAGACCTACAAGGTAAAGAACCTTCCAATGTACCTCTTGCATGATGTTTTGGGCTGATTTGTTGGTCAAAATTAGCAGTGCCATCATTAGCATTATGACCAATATTTGTGCTTCCCATCTCATGCATGTTTGGGCTAATGGGGCTGAATCTATACCATTGAAGTCTTGATCATGTATAACATCCAAAGCTGCGATATAAGGAATACTCCTGGTACTTCTTATATTTCCTTTGTTGCTTGAGTTTCTCTGCAACCTACCTGACCATGGATTCCAGTAGTAATCCTGCTTGCACTAATGGATGACTCTCCAACATGTGGCTGCCCATTCTCCTAAATCTCTGGCGTATCAATACATGAATCTA